>NC_054486.1:72917922-73275422 GCF_017639515.1 Carcharodon carcharias
GAAAGGAGTTTAGGGCTCTGATCCAAGCCTCATTATATATTATTGATTGAGGGCTCAGATATCCATTAGGGTACAGTTTCTGCTATTGATACTTTAAGTAAAGGGTCTGGATGATTGACACTTTTATTGGGCTGTTGTAAGGAGGAGTTTTTTTTAACAAAGTTGAAAGTTATCAATGAATGACTATTTTTAAAGCTTTTTTTACACATCTGACTGTCACAATAGGGTTCAATGGTTCTATACATTGTACAGTGGGTGATTGGGCATAGAGGGGCCATAGGGGTTGTTTGGACAGGTATACATTGGCATAGGAACATGAGGAGTTGTTCGGCAGCAAACCTTGAGGGGGGCATAGGGGTTGTTTGGGGGCAAACCTTGGCATGGAGACATGAGGGACCATAGGGATTGTTTGAGGGATATACCTTGGCAGGAAGGCATGAGAGGGCCATAGAAGTTGTTTGGGTGTATACCTTGGCATGGGGATCATGGGGGCTCATAGGGATTATTTGGGGCCAGCATACCTTGGCATGGGGGGCACGAGGAGGACCTTTTGAACTTACCGTTCAAAAGCTTACTTCATGTAGACTATGGTTCACGACATCTCTGAGGTTCCGTGAATCACGACTCTTTAAAAAGCTGACCTGACTCCATGAAAACTGCGCGGGTCTAGACATGCCTATCCCTGCAATGGAGTTGGCCAGATCAGGACTACAGAGTGCAGGCTCGCTACCTGAAACAGGTTGGATCTTTAAAAGGCTCTCCTGAAAATTGGAGAACCGAGGAATTGGGTCAGGGATCCTGGAATTGGGACCCTGCTGCTATTTATAAAGGGCTCCCAAGTCATCCCAACTCAGTGAAAATCCAGCCCTTAATGTAAACAACATTCTGATTTAAGCATAAAACCCCAATGTTCTACATCCATTTCCACTGATTTACACTGTATAAATTTCCTATAGATTAAACACAGCCCTCCCGTGTGGAAATATTCAACCTCTACTAAAACATGGATAGTTCCAAACAGGCTAAGAATTATAGGGTAGAAATTGTGACAGTTCTGTTGCATCATCAGATGTCTTGTGGAATGCAACTCTTGGCTATTGCTTTGACCCCACCCCCACCCACCCCCCCCAAAGTTTCATTCCAAATCCTTAGGATAGGGGTCCTTAACATTCAATGGCATGCGCTCACACCAGAAGTGACATTATTAGTGAAATATCAGAACTACTTAATGTAATATCAGAGCAGCACCCTATCTCTCTAGAAATTTTGGCCACGTTTTGTCCCACATTTTAGGCCCTGAATCAGAAATAAATCAATTCCTCTGGGATTGATTGTCATTCAATTATTTCTTCATGGGGCCTAAAAGTTAGACTTCCATGTATGCTTTCTGCAGATATAGGTATCACTGACCATATCGAAGGTGTATCTGGCAGGATTCCTGGATAGTGGTCACCCCACATAGACCTCAAACTGTTATTAATGTGCTGGGGTGTGGGTAAAAGAAGGGGCCTTCTCCATTGACTTAATTTTCTGTTGCCTAATCAGCAGAGTGGAAATATGATGGATCCAGGTTCTGCTCTAAGTGTCAGTGTATTTACCGACTCTGCATCTCAATTCTACCCCTTTGGCCAGGATTTTACATTCCGTGTGCGGGGGTGGGCCTGACATACCGGAACATAAAATGACGCTTGATGACGTCGGACGTGCATCCCACCGTCATCACACAGTCTTGTGATGTTTCATTCGGTGGGTGAGCGCTGGAATGGGCTGCGCACCCGCTGATAATTGAACGGCCTATTAAGGCCATTAGCGAAGTAATAAATTTAAAGTTTACGCTGCCTGTCCAACCTTATAGTTGGCGGGCAGGCGAAAAGGCCAAGCGGCCTTTACTGTTTTTAGGAAACCTCATCCATGTGCGGGATGAGGTTTCCTAAAGCTTTTACGGATTAAGTAAAAACTTTTTCTGAAAAATAAAAACATGTCCCATCTCATGTGACATAGACACATGAGGGGACATGTTTCATTAAATTTTTATTGCATTAATTTATTTTTTTAAAAAGTGCTTCAATCTCCCAGAGGCAGCTCTGTGTGAAAGAGGGCTGGACCTGACTCTTCCTTCTCCCACCGCCTGCACAGGTAGCACTCAATGCTACCGCTCATGTATTACCTTGGGCGGGCCTTAATTGGCCCGCCTGCGTAAAATGGCGGTGCAGAGCTGATCGCGGGCGGCGGTCGGCTCTGTGACTGCCCCGCCTGCTCCCACTGAGCCCACCTGACGTGGGAAAAATTCAGGCGTTTGTTTTTCATAAACTTGAATTAGCACCATATCCATTTGGATGAGTAACTTTTCAGTAAACATCTTGCAGTGACTATTGAATATGCAGGACAGCCAAAGCAATTTTTTAAATTTATAGAGATATTAATATATTTTTTGGCTCTTAAAGCAGCCATTCAAGCTAATATACTTCTCAACTACTTTTAATTGCTGCTTTCATCAATATACCAGAATAAACATTTGGTACAGTTGTGAAAAAAAGAAGGCTTGTTCAAAAATGATTTTGCTCTTATAAACCCTTTTCTGTTGCCCATACAGATAATGGTGTACTTCATAGAAAAGGGTCAACAGATCAGTGAGACAATAAAGCTGAGGATTCAAAGCTTTTGTGTTGCTCAACTCATTGGCATCTTACAGAGGTGAGACCATTGCTGTATCTGAAACCATATTTGCAGATGACTTCCGTCATTCTTTAAAACTATAACTACTTATCACAATGTTAAGAATATGACTACAATTCTGACTGCAGCAGTTCAAAAAGGCAGTTCATCACCACCTTTTTGAGGGCAATTGGGGATGGGCAATTATTGCTCACGTCCCATGAATGACTAAAAAAAATTAACGTTGTTTGTTGCTACCAGAATTGAAAATGTTTTAATTAAGTATACAACTTAAATACAAGAATTTAATCTGTTTTTAGGCAGAATGCTGAAGCTGTGAAGCAAAAATAAGTTAGTCACAGGCTACATCACTTTTGGTTCAAAGTCACACAGGAGCAGTGTCAGGTTAAATGGAGCATGAATTTTTAGTCATACGGATAATATTCCAGTAATCCCCTCCATGACCATGCAAAAATATATTTTAAATAATTCAGAGTGTGCAGTGGTGATGCACACAATTGAGCCATATCATGTAAGATCTTTTCTTTTAAACAGGAATTTTTCTCAGATAATTTGCAAGATAACAAGTGTAAAGGACACTGAGTAGAGCACTCACCCCCTCCACATTGTGTGAACTCAATGTTATTATTATTATGCAGCTCTTCCTTGAGGCTCTGTAATTACAAAGCTGAAAAAAAGAAATATTTTTATTAGGAGCTTCCATCTTACTGAGGAGGCTTTAGGGTATTCCACAACCAACAACCTGCTGTGAAAACTCTGCTCACATTTTGACAAAAGTGACAAATTCCATCACAGCAACTGAGACAATCAACAACATCCTAAATTAAAAACAATCCACAGCTGTCTGAAAGAAAGATCAATTCACCCTATCTCTCAATGTTAATGGACCCTTTAAAACATTCCAGGATCTGAATCTGGATCTTTGCCAAAAACTAATCAGTTCTTCCTTGGGCCGTATCCTATCTGTATCAAGTTTAGTTGAAATCTGTCCATTAGTTTTTGAGAATCAGACAAACAGACTAACAGCCTAATAAACAGCAACAAAAAACATTACCTCTGCCCAGATTCAGTGGCTGAGGGAATTAATTTGGAAAAAATAAGGTTTAAAAAATCTAAAACTCAGAAAGGGGAATTTTACAGTCTATGATGCCAGCTGGAGCCTATCCTGCTGGTGATGGCTAAAAGGAATTCAGGCACACATGGGCATGATTCAATTATAGTGGAAATTCCTGGAATGTTTTTATCATTGGAACAACATTTCATCTACATAATGTAGCTTTGTATATGCATGCAACTCCTAAAATTAAAAAATATATTCTTGCTACTTTTTGCCCATGAAGTTATCCGGAATATATTGAGAAGTCCAAGGATATGTCTTGCAGCAAAGGCTTGGAGATTATAATAAGTTGTATTTACTTCAGAGATCTTGTGACAACAATAGCACACAACACAACTGAAGATACTAGAAAAAGTTTGGCTGTACTTATGGAAGTAGAAACCAAGAAATGTGACCAACTATTAGAAAAACTCCTTTACGATGTCAAGGTACAGTATAGATATTTTTTTGATTGGCAAACCAATTACATAGGCATTACCTTGCAATATTATATCTCTTCATAAAATAATTTTGCAATCAGGGCAGTGGCTGCATTAGTTACTGGTTCTAATAGGTCTGATTACCTCCGCTCTATTATTGATTGTTTTGATGTCAGCCGATTTTTCATTAAACCACTAGGAGGAAATCTTGGACAGTTTAACATACAATTCAGTAAAAGCCTGTTACCTATGTTCTTTGGTGGCAGGAAATAAGTTGTATTATCCACCCGTATCACCCCTTCTTCCCCTAACACCACTTGTTAAATTATTCATTTCCATTAAGAAATACAATCATAATTTCATCTCACCCATTTTCTTAAATTCCTTAACATACATTTCAGTGGAAGTCCTTTGCACCAACCAACTCTATTTTTTGTTTCTTAACCTTTTACTATCTTTTCTAAAATTGTACAATTGTATAAAAACCTTATGATATTGAACTGGCTGATCGATTTGTGTCCTCTTATTTCATAATGCTGGAAGATGAAATATTTTGATATTTAGATCAGTAGCATGGACTTAGCCGGCAGTGAATTTTGCCATTTAAATATTACAAGGTTCAGCATGCCCATTAGTCTTCCGCTGGAGATCACACTTATTGAGTCAGGTGTCCTTAACCTTACACATTATAAGGTGGATCTTGCACTGTTATGTTTGTGCTTAAGTTCCTGGTGTGGGATTTGATTCTGCAACCTTTTGACTCAGATGAGAGAGCTGCCAATCAAGCCATGACTGCGACTTAACTGAATAAAATAGACGTAAAGTCCCAAGTTTGATTTTGGGAAAGATACACAAATGCAAATTAGTAGGATTAGTGCTATTATTCTGGGAATCCTTATCTGTATTTGATTATATTCATTCAGGCAAGTAGAAATAACATCTCCAGAAATGGATGGTTCTAAGACACTGGTCACATTTACTGCTCCCACTGTGCAGATTCCCTAATGTGACATGAACAGTTGGATTGTAAATACTAGTTTGACATGAATCATTCTTGTTCACTATTATCAGCTCTCAAGTAGAAGGCCCAATTTGTTGATGCTTTAATATTTTTCTTTCAAACTGCAGCAATGCTACAGGCACTAGCGATGAATGACATGGTGCTTTAAAGTAAATGAGCCAATAGCTGCCTCTGCCACACCTCAAGTTGTGGTTTCCACCTCTACACTGTTTTCTGCAGATGGATGGGCTTTGTGCTCAGCCCTTTGTAATGGCCAGTAAAGTAATTTGCTGATTGACATTTTCCAACCAGAAATAAAAATAACGACTTGCTCCTGTTTTTGGCTGTGCTTACTAGTATCGTGGAATCTGCCATGAAAAGTGGATGAATGATAATCCACAGCTCTATGGTTCAGTAATTTATAGGGAATATGACAGCTAATCATTTCTAAATTCAACTCAGTCTAATTTAGATTTGAAAGGTTTCATGCACCCCCTTTAAATTTATTCTAATTTAGGCACACGTGGTAACTTAAGAGCAGCTTCAAGATTTATTTTATTTATTTGTTGAAGGTATGAGGGCATCATTGGCTGGACCAGCATTTATTGCCCATCCCTAGTTGCTCTTCAGAAGGTGGTGATGAGCTACCTTCTTGAACCACTGTATTCATGTGGTGTAGGCATACCCACAATGCTGTTAGAAAGGGAGTTCCAGGATTTTGACCAAGTGACAGTGAAGGGACCGCAATATAATTCCAAGTCATGATGATGTGTCATTTGGAGGGGGAACTTGCGGATGGTGGTATTCCCATTCATCAGCTACCCTTGTCCTTCTCGGTGGTAGAAGTTGTGGGTTTTTAAGGTGTTGTCAAAGGAGCCTTGGAGAGTTGCTGCACAGCATCTATTAGATGGTACAAAGTGCTGTCACTGTTTGTTGGTTGTGGAGGGAGTGAATGTTGAAGATGGTGGATGGGATGCCAGTCAAGTGGGTTGCTTTGTCCTGGATGGGGCCAAGCTTCTTGAGTGTTGTTGGAGCTGCACTCATCCAGGCAAGTGGGGAGTATTCTATCACACTCTTGACTTGTGCCTTGTAGATGATGGACATGGTTTGTGGAGTCAGGAGTTGAGATACTCACTGCCGAATTCCCAGCCTTTGACCTGCTGTTTTAGCCACAGTATTTATGTGGATGGTCCAGTTTAGTTTCTGATTAATTCAATTCAATTCAAATAAATTCCAGGATGTTGATTGTGAGAATTAAGCTATTGAATTTCAAGCAGAGATTGTCTCTTGTTGGAGATGGTCATTGTCTGGCATTTGTGTGGTACGCATCTTATTTGCCACTAATCAGCCCCAGCCTGAATATTATTCTTGTCTTGCTACATTTGGACACAGACTGCTTCAACATCTGGGGAATTGAGATTGGTGCTGACCATTGTGCAATCATCAGCAAAACATCCCCACTTTTGACCTTATGATGAAGGGAAGATCATTCATGGAGCAGCTGAAGATGTTTGGGCCTAGGATACTATCCTGAGAAACTGCTGTAGCAATGTCCCAGGACTAAAATTTGACCATAAGTAATAGTTTGTAGCATGGGGAAAGCTTCAGATTTAAACTTTGAGTTGCCTGTCATATTGTGGGTATGATCGAGTGACCTAAATGTGACAGCGTCCAGACTGGGCTGCACCTGCTCTATATGTGGCTGCACAGTTGTTTCCTGTGATACACTACATGTACAAACAAATTGCAACTGTTTGCCAGTGCCCATTTGTGGTGTGCTAATGCACTTTTATGTCATCAGGCACATTTGCATCCTGACATTATTATAAGGACTATTGTGCATTTATTTAATGACTTCTGGCAGCAATCAAAAAGAGGTAGTAGAGAAAAAGCACGTCTCCTTGATCATCATTCTTCAAATTCTGCCAATTTCAAGATGCAGTCATCAATGACTATGTGAGAATCACGCATCAGGAACCCAGAGGCACAAAAGCAATGCAATAAGCTCTTTACTCTTTACTCAAATTTGCAGTCATTGAATTTAGAGCATAAAACACTGCAGTGTTTGATTCAGATGAAGCTGGCTCACATGCCTAATACAGATGAGTTCATTTGCCTTCAACAAAAGCAGTGATTATTGCCTCCCCCACAACAATTAATCCTGATGCAATTACACAAATGGAAATGTTTAGCTAGGAATTTGGAAACCTTGGAACTCATAGTTAGTGTTGTGAAACTGAAAGACCATTTCTTTTAATTTAGCATGACAATTGCAGTGTTTCTGTATTTGCTGTGGATTTGTTTAGCATTTGATGTGGTCAGGAAAATGTCATGGAAACATTTGTGGCTATGCATGAAGTTTTTGGTAAAAGACTAAAAGGCCAATTTTTTATTCTCTTGTTCTACATAGGAACAGGAGCAAGCCATTCAGTCCCTCAAGCCTGTTCTGTCATTCACTGAGATCAAGGTTGATCCATGTTTTAACTCCATCCCCCTGTCTTGGTTAGACATCCTTTTATACCCTAGATAAACAAAAATCTATTATTCTCAAATTAAAAATGATTTATTGAGCTAGCGTCTGCTGCTTTGTATGAGAGAGAGTTCCACATTTTTCATGAAAAAATGTTTCCTAACTTCTCTTCTGGTTGGCCTGGCTCTGATTTTAAGGTTATGTCCCATTGTCCGAGGCTCCCTCACCAGTGTAATAAGTTTCTATCTATCTTATTAATTCTTTCAAAACCCTGAAAACCTCAATCAAATTTACCCATTATTACTTCCACCCGCTCACAACAGACATCAAAGGCAAGTCTTATGCAAAGGCAGTGGTTAAAGCGGCACAAGCTTTTTAGCTAGGTTAATTGTTTGGATTTTTGCTTAAACCTTTACTAACAATTTGGTCCGAATACAGAAGAAATAGTCGTGTTGCTATACTAGCTGTGAAATTATTGTTTCCAACATTCATAAGGGTAATTAAAGATGGACAACAAATGCTGACCTTAATAGGGACACACTTCTCATGAAGCAATAAAAAAATGAGAGAAGCTGACAATAAAGTCTTTTCAAGGTTTCAGAAGAACAGAGAGATCCTGAAACAAATTTGTAAAACGGCCCCTGTAATAATAACTTTCACTTCTCTTTTCGGGTTGCCAGATCAAGTCTAGTGCCATTCAGCACTGTGGATTAATATTGAGAAATGCATTAAAATAGTTCAATGACAATTTTTTGACAATATTCCATGCTCTTAAGTGCTACAAGAGGTGAATATAACAAAGCTAGAAGAGCAGAAAACGACATCCAAGAAGGGTACATAAAAGATACATAAATCCTTAGCAATTGGTGGCAAGAAATTAAGAAGGTCGAGAAAGGAAAGTTATTCTATCTACATTTACAACATGATGAAGCAGCTTCACCTTGACACTACCATTTACCCCAAGTTGATGAATATTGTGAAATCCTTTTGGAGCAATATCCTTGAGCACATCTCAGGTGATACTTCTTGTCTGGTCCATTATACAGCCACCAGCTCCAGGGAGGTGCAGGGTGATATTTGCCTCCTTCTGTTCAGAGAGCAAGCTGATCACACCATGTTGGAAAGAGCAAAGGCTGTACACAAGTACAACTGCTTCAAGTAAAACTCCCCAGTGTACAGCGAAAACAAAAAGAAGCTGATTAAAGAAACCTTTTTAAAATTCTTTCATGGGATGTGGGCATCACTGGCTAGGCCAGCATTTATTGCCCACCCCTAACTGCACTTGAGAAGGTGGTGGTGAGCTGCCTTCTTGAACTGCTGCAGGTATATCTACACCGCTGTTAGGGAAGGAGATCCAGGATTTTGACCCAATGACCAGTGAAGGAACAGCAATATAGTTCCAAGTCAGGATGGTGTGTGGCTTGGAGGGGTACTTGCATTCCCATGCATCTGCTGCCCTTGTCCTTCTAGGTGGTAGAAGTCACAGGTTTCAAGGAGCCGTGGTGAGTTGCTGCAGTGCATCTTGTAATTGGCACACACTGCTGCCACTGTGCATTGGTAGTGGAGGGGGTGGATGTTGCAGGTGGTGGATGGGGTGCCAATCAAGCGGGCTGCTTTGTCCTGGATGGTTGGAGTGTTGTTGGAGTTGCACTCGTCCAGGCAAGTGGAGAGTATCCCATCACTCTCCTGACTTGTGCCTTGACAGGCTTTGGCGAGTCAAGAGATGAGTTACTCATTGCAGAATTCCCAGCCTCTGATCTGCTCTTGTATACCACAGTATTTATATGGCTGGTCCAGATCAGTTTCTGTTCAATGGTAATCCCCCGGATGTTGATACTGGGGGATGCAGAGATGGTAATGCCACTGAATGTCATGGGAAGATGGTTGGATTCTCTCTTGTTGGAGATGGTCATTGCCTGGCATTTGTGTGGCGCAAATGTGATTTGCCACTTATCAGCTGAAGCCTGAAAGTTGTCCAGGTTTTGCTGCATAGGGGCATGGACTGCATCAGTATCTGAGAAATTGTAAATGGTGCTGAATATTGTGCAATCATTAGTGAACACCCCAACTTCTGTCCTTATGATGGAAGTAAGGTCATTGATGAAGTAGTTGAAGATGGTTGGGCCCAGGACGCTACCCTGAGGAACTCCTGCAGTGATGTCCTGGGATTAAGATGATTGACCTCCAACAACCACAACCATCTTCCTTTGTGCTAGGTAAAACTTCAACCAGTGGAGAGTTTTCCCCCTGATTCCCATTGACTTCAGTTTTGCTCCAGCTCCCTGATGCCACACTTGGTCAAATGCTGCCTTGATGTCAAGGGCGGTCACTCTCACCTCACCTCTTGAGTTCAGCCCTTTTGTCTTATGACTAAGGCTGTAATAAGGTCAGGAGCTGAGTGGCCCTGGCAGAACCCAAATTGAGCGTCAGTGTCCATATTATTGCTGAGTAAGTGTTGCTTGAAGCACTGTTTACAACACTTTCCATTACTTTGCTGATGATCAAGAATAGACTGATGGGACAGAAATTGGCCTGGTGCATCTTGTCCTGCTTTTTCTGTACAGGAAATACCTGGGTAAACTTCCACATTGGCAGGTAGATGCCAGTATCGTAGCTGTACTGGAACAGCATGGCTAGTTCTGCAGCGCAAGTCTTCAGCAGTATTGCTGGAATGTTGTCAGGGCCCATAGCCGTTGCAGTTTCCAGCATCTTCAGCCATTTCTTGATATCATGTGGAGTGAATCAAACTGGCTGAAAACTGGCAACTGTGATGCTAGGGACCTCTGGAGGAGGCCAAGATGGATCATCCAATTAGCACTTCTGGCTGAAGATTGTTTCAAATGCTTTAGCCTTGTCTTTTGCACTGATGTACTGGGCTACCCCATCATTGAGGGTAGTGATATTTGTAAATTGTCTAATTCACAACTGGATGTGGCAGGACTGCAGAACTTAGATCTGATCCATTGGCTGTGGGATCACTTAGCTTTGTCTATCACATATTGCTTTCGCTGTTTGTTTTGCAAGTAGTCCTGTTTTGTAGCTTTACCAGGTTGACACCCATTTTTAGGTATGCCTGATGCTGCTGCTGGCATGCCCTCCTGCACTCTTCATGAACCAGGGGTGATCTCCCGGCTTGATGGTAATGGTAGAGTGGGGAATATGCTGGCAATGAAGTTACAGATTGTAGTTGAGTACAATTCTACTGTGCTGATAGCCCACAGCGCCTCATGGTTGCCCAGTTTTGATTTGCTATATCTGTTCGCAATCTATTCCACTTAGCATGGTCATAGTGCCACACAACATGATGGAAGGAATCTTCAATGTGAAGACGGGACTTTGTTTCCACAAGCACTGTGCGGTGGCCACTCTTACCAATGCTGTCATGGACAGATGCATCTACGACAGGTAGATTGGTGAGGATGAGGTAAAGTAGGTTTTTCCCTCTTGTTGGTTCCCTCACCACCTGCTGCAGACTCAGTCTAGCAGCTACTAGGACTTGGCCAGCTCGGTCAGTAGTGGTGCGACTGAACCACTTTTGGTAACGGCCATTGAAGACCGCACCCAGAGTACATCTTGTGCCTTTTCCACCCTCAGTGTTTCCTCCAAGTTGTGGTCAACATGGAGGAGCAGGTGGTAATCAACAGGAGGTTTCCTTGCCCATGTTTAATCTGACGCCATGAGACTTTATGGGGCCCAGAGTTGATGCTGATGACTCCCAGGGCAACCCCTGACTGTATACCACTGTGTCGCCACCTCTGGTGGGATGCTAATGTTGGTGTCTGGAACATTGGGCAGAATTTTGCCTTTGTCGGGCGGGCTCGGCGGGCGGGAGCGGGAGCAGTCGGGAAGCCAACCACCGCCCGTGATTGGGCCATGGTCGCGATTTCACGCTGGCGGGCAAATTAAGGCCTGCCCAGCGTGAAATGTGCGTTGCAGCGCTGCCTGTGTGATGGGAGGGGGGAGGGGGTGTGTGGGGGGGCTGTGGAGGCAGGAGGGTGAGCGGGGAACTTCATGTATGTGTGCGGATGCGCACAGGAAAAGTTCCCTGAGGCAGATGAAGATTTAAAAAATTAAAAATAAAGGATTTTAAAATATTAAAAAATATGTCCCCTCATATGACTCTCACGTGAGCAGGCACATGTTATTAATGAAACATTAAAATTTTAGTTTAATTTTAAATAGCTGTTGGAAACCTTATCCTGCCTGTAGATGAGGTTTCCTAAAAAAACCCAAAGACCGCTTGGGCTTTTCGTCTGCCCGCCAACCATAAGGTTGGACAGTCAGTGAAAAATTGAATTTGATAATTACTTTCCTGGCCTTAATAGGCCTTTCAATTGCTAGTGGGCTTCTGCCGACTCCTGCACGCATCCGCTGACTGAAATATCACGTGAGTGCACAATGACCGCATGCCTGCCCGATGAGTGAAAAGTTCTGGCCATTGACTGTAAAGTATGATTCCGTGAGTATGACCATGTCAGGCTGTTGCTTCATTAGTCTGTGGGACGGCTCTCTCAATTTTGGCACAAACCCCCAGATGTTAGTAAGGAGTACCAGGGTTGACAAGACTGGTTTTGCCAGTATTTTGCCAGTATTGTTTCTAGTGCCTAGGTTGATGCCGGGTGATCTGTCCGGTTTCATTCACTTTTGTAGACTTTGTAGCGGTTTTGATACAACTGAGTGGCTTGCTAGGCCAGTTTAGAGGGCAACCATTTAAGAGTCAGCCACATTGGTATGGGTCTGGAGTCACATGTAGGCCTGACCAGGTAAGGATGGCAGATTTTCCTTCCATAAAGGCATTTGTGAACCAGATGAGTTATTACGACAATCGACAATGTTTTCATGGTCACAAGCAAAATGTTTTAGTTGCTGGGCAATATGATCGGCGCAGGCTTGGAGGGCCTGTTCCTGTGCTATACTTTTCTTTGTTCTTTGTTCTATTACCGAGACTAGCTTTTTAATTCCAGATTTATTAACTGAATTTAAATTCCACCAGCAGCCATGGTGGGATTCAAGCCCATGTCCCTGGAGCATTTGCCTGGGCCTTTGGATACATAACTACCTCACCACCCCCTCCCCCAAGCACTTAACTCTGTACTAGCTGCAAGAACTCTATGGATCGAGGGTAATCAGTAATCCCAATTTACTGCCTGATAAGTGCATGTGGGTAATCTGTTTTTAGATAGGTGCTTAGTAATAGCAGCATTTCATCCATCACCCCTGTCAACAACAGCAATAATAAGTGAAGAGGATATCAGTGGAGTGCATACTTCCATCACTCTGTGTTAACTCAGCATCATTATAATTATGTAGTTCTCCCTTGAGGCTTTTCCCTGCATGGTTGATACTATGTATCTACAAACAAAAAAATGTCTTTATTCAGAGCTTCTATCTCACCAAGGACCAATCCCCATCCAACAATCTGCTGTGAAAACTCTGCTCACAATTTGATAGTTTTGACCAATTCTTACACAACTGCTGAGACAATCCATAACATTCTAAAACAATCAACAATATTTTAAATAAAGCAACCCACCCCATACCCCAATGTTAATAGATCCTTTAAAAATTTCCAGGATCCGGATCTACATCTTTGCTAAAAACGAAGAATTTCTTCCTTGGGCCATATCCCATCTGTGTACCAAGTTTCTTGAAATCTGTCTATTAGTTTTTAAGATAAATTGTTTAAAAACAGGCTAACAAATGGGTGAAAACATTGCCTTTGCTTCACCTTCAGTGGCAGAGGTAACAACGAGAGAAATATCCATTTATTCTCATTGTCTTATGTTAATCTCCAGTTCTCTAACCTTGTGTTATGGACAGGAGTATGTTTAATTTAAAGCAGCCCCGATTTCTCTTCTCACCACCCATCCATAAATAGAAAGGTGTTATTGATTTTGATTTTTGATTTCCCCACTTTTTATAAGTGGTGGCATATTTTCCCCAAACCTTCAGATGTGGAGTGATCTAATCATCTACACACACATACACACAAAATATGGGAAGGGGTTTCGTAACATCCACCCCTTTTTGCATTCATACAATCAAAGAGGGATAGGAAAAGAAAAGGGTTCAGGGCAAAAACCACGATAAAAATAAATAAGAATTATTGTTTCACGTGAGTCCTGAGTCCAATAAGTCACTGTCCAAGGAATGCCCTTTCAGTTGGCTTTGTCTGGCAGAAGTACTCATTTCTTTCCTAGGAACTCGGTTGAAGGCTGGGGCAGGTGAAAGTGCAGCAAAGTATTCTTGCATTCTGAGAATTAGTTCACTTTGTTGGCGAAATGCAAGATTCTTTCCAGAGACCAGGATTCTTTCCAGAGACCAGGCTTTGAGAGGGTTGGAAGTTAGAAGCATGCTGCTATAGACTGTAGTCCCGTTATCTCTTCTGAGGTTAAACAGTAACTGATGATGAAACCCGCAAACTGTATCATTAAAGCAATTCAAACAGCTCAAGTCTCAGTCATGTGACAGGGTGGTTTTGGGTTGAGCTATTTAGCTAATGAGGCCCCTTGTTAAAACTCATTGTGTTTAGATCAGGCAACTGTAGAACCATTAGGACAATGATGAGGAATCACAAATAGCTCTGCCTTTGTCCAAAACTGGCTGGTGCATACATCTCATCTACTATCCTTTGCATTGGTTTAGCTGGAATGTTTATACAATGCAAGGAGTGTTACATTCCAGGGGTTGGATGAGTTAGCCTTTGTCCATTTTTAAACTGCTCAGAAACTCCCAGAACTACCATCATGTGGTCAGCAGCCGCCATTTTATCAGTTCAGCCATTTGTCCATGTTTTTAAAAAAGAATTTAAACAAGAGAATATGGAAGAGAAACAAATTTCTTTTCGATTTTTTTCTTCTTCGTGCCATCTCAGTGGGATTCTTGAAATTTAAAATTCTCATCTCGATGTTTTAATTCTTTCGTGGACTTGCCCCTCCTTATCTATATAATCTCCTCCTACTCTATAAATCCCATTCTTGCCTGTCTCAAACTCTCTATTCCTCTGACACTGACCTCATCCTCCCTCCTTTTTGCTCCATTATTGCAGGCTGTATCTTCAGCAGCATAAGTTCAACTCTCTGGAACTCCGTCCATAAACCCCTCTGGCTCCCCACCTCTTTGTCCTCCTTTAAGAACAGCCTGAAAAATCTATACAACTTTGGTCACTCTTCCTGGTATCTCCTTCTTTAAATTGGCATTTATTTTTTGGTTAACCCTCTATATAGCACCTTGGGACAAGTTTCCGTGCAGACCATGCGCAAGAAAGCTCCTTTAGGCTACTGTGCACTTAAACAAATTGTTTGCACACTCCAAAAAATAATTAGAGGGTAATTGGTGGTAATAGTAGTTTGTTTTGATATCTGAATCTTGTCCAGTGACAAGAATAAGTGAGGTGGCTGACTGTTATGACTTATGACTGAGATGGTCCTCTTCATTCTTGTGCTGGATCATGAGATGATTCTACATTAGTGCCACAATGCCTGATGCAGCCATACTTCTGCTGCTGAGTATTGCTCCACATGTCCACTGACCTTCTGGGAGCACACCTTTAGGTAACTATGAGGGCAATGAAACCCCTGCATAATAACTTTCCTCATCTGACTCCCTCCAGTTAACTAAAACAATTCTGCTTAAGTGGTCAAAAAAGACTGCACATATGTGGCTTGTGGACCCTTTCACAATTGCTACCAGACCTTGCAGCACACCCTGTTTACACTCAAAGGACTGCATTAAACATTAGTACTCTGATAGCAAGCTTTTATTGTATGCCAGCCCAATGAGGTGCAAATCGATGGGGCTCTATAGTTAAGGAAGGATTTAAACTGGCCCTGTGGCCAACAGGTTCCTGTTCCTCCACTGCCACAACCATCGGCTCCTGTGAACACACGTTCCATGATTCATCCAAAGCCTTCAACTTTGCTCCCACTTACTCTTCTACATCTTCAAAATGCACTGAATGGCAAGGTTATCTGTGGGATTCTCCTCCCAGTATTTCTGTTTCTTTCTGCTGTGAGGTGTCATCAGGTATCAAAAAGTCAATGTTGACATGGTGGAAATGTAAGCAGTCCATAAACAATACCCAAACACCTATCTCATTGTGGATGTGAGGACTGGGTGTGGATGCTTCATCTTGTTACAGGGGGAATGGCCTAGATCTTCACCAGGTTGGATTTACTCAGGAGCCCTTTAAAAATGGTGGGGGGTGGGGGGGTGGCGGGATTGGTGGGGTGGGGGTCCAGACTCTGGGATTCCCAACTCCATTCCTGGGCTGTCTAATTTTCAGGAAGGCCTTTAAAGGGTGTGAGCTGGCTGCTGTTAAAAGTCTGCATCTGGCATTCCCGACCTGGCCAGCTCCATCGTGGAGATAGGTATCTCCTTCTCCTCTGCAATTTTCATGGATAAGGGCCAGGTCTTTAAAAAAATCATGGTTCCTGACCCCTTAGAGGAGTCATTAAACCTTGTGTGCATGAGGGGACCTTTTAAAAGGTAAGTTCAAATGACCCCCTATGCCATGTCACACATCCCCCAACTCATACCCTATGCCCCCCTCATTATATATTGCTTAGCTGAGAGCCCAGACAGCTATTATAATATGAGAACAGCTGCTCCCCAGAGGAAACATTGTTTGATTGACGGCTTAGGCTCTCTGATTTCAGGGTAAATTTCATAATGTTTGTTTATGCACGTTAAGTGGTATCAAGGGTTTGTGCTTTTTGAAACTTCAAAGGATCTGAATAATTGGCACTTATGTTAGCTTCCACTTCAGACTTTTTTTTCAAGCATAGGAGACAGTTATCAATGGATTACACTTTTTCAAAGCTTTTTTTTAACACCACTCACTATATACGATGATTCTATAAAGTGTACATTGGGTCAATGGGCATGGAAGCGCCCGAGCTTGGCATAGGGAGTGGTTGGGAATGCATGAGGTTGCATGAATGGAGCATGGCGAGTGTTTGGAGGGTGAAGGGGTGAGGGCTGGATGGCCTTTGTGTTTTCTTTTTACTAGGACACAGCACCAAGGAGGCCTTTTAAACAGCCGGCCTCCACACTTCTTCCGGGGTCAGCTGACCCGATTCCAGCCTGCACTTAACCTCCAGCAACGAAGATCCCACCTTTGCGGCACTTTCTCTTGAGCCAGGTGGGCCGAGCAGGGAACTTTCCCGACTCCCCCCCTACCTGGCTCGAGGATGAAAATCCAAGCCAGCGTACCATAGGGATATGGATTATCAGCTCCAACATAATTACATTTTAATTTTTTTTTTGCTTTTAAAGATTTGCTTGACAGACAATCTGAAGGACGATGGACTTTCCAGGTCACCGAACATGGAAGAAGTGAGGTCTTTAATAACATGTTACTTTGCTCAATTTTCCAATATGAATAGAGCAGCCTGTAAGGTAATGTATTTGATTTATGTAAATATGACATATGTTGTTAAAGGCCATCCATCTTGTGGAAAATAAAGTTGAATTTTATTTTTTTTTGCAGACTTTGGTAGAGAGGGCACACTGTAAAATTGTTCAGGAATACATAACAGTCCTTATTAACAGTTCTCTGAGATGTGCATCAAATAACTGGTATCAAATATCTGATAAAATTATTCAGGACTCTAATCAGCTGCAACAATTTTTTGCAGAGCAGGTAAGCAGATTGGGCTAACTATCTTGTTAATTTTTCTTATATTTAAGAAGAAAAGAGCGATAAGAAAGAGGAGCAGGTGTAGGTCATACTCCTTGAACCTGCTTTGCATGTAAGGATTAACTAAGCATGCAGACCTCTTACCATAATTTAATTTAATATGGATTGAAGTGACTTTTTCCTTTTTCATTCTTTTTAAGTCCCCCAATCTACCATCCACTATTCTCTCATTAAAAGTTGAGCAGATGACCAGCTTTATGGCCTTTGCTGAACATTTAATTAACCAATTACTTGGAATACTGTGAAATGGTTTGCTTTGAATTGCTCTGTGATTTTATTCTTCCCTCCCTCCATTCCTGCCCAGGAAGCCTGTCAGAGATCAGGAGCTTAGCACAGTGTGACTGTGTGTCCTACCACTCAGTAGCACAAAATGGTGTACCAGTGATAGCACTGATAAAAAGTTACACACATTACAGATTTTATTCGTAAACATTCTGTACCTGTAGATGTGATTTCTTAAACTCTTGAGGATATAATAAATGCCATGCAAACCAATATGTACTTTTAAACAGTTACAAATGCACTTTTCTACCACATGGTTTGCGATATTCCCAAAAAAAAATGGAACTGTTCTTGGAAAAAGGCTTATTATGAAGTAGAAATGGGCAATGGGTATGGAAAAGTCCAAAATAAGGACCATCCTGTTCCATTGAAACTGCTGGGAACTGAGAGGTGTGTGTAATGAGAAATGAAAGTTAGAAAGGAGAAACCAATTTATATAAGATGCCAGTAAGTTTTTTGGAAACAACATGATCCTGAGAATCCACGGCTGCTCCAGCAATTGCTCAAAGTAACTTTGGCAGGAATGTACTGGCGTGGCTGAAAACTAGTCCAGGATGTGTATATGCTAGGTACTGCCATATTACTGAAGTTTCCGGTAGGGATTGCCATCAATGAGGTCTCTGCCCTCTCCAAATATGGTCAATTGATGTAAGGGCAGGTGGGATCAGGAGTGGAGACTCCAAATGTTCCAGTTTCTGCTTCCCAGTCCTTCACTGGGGATGATTGGCAACATGTATGAAGTTTACTGACTGACTGAGGGGCATATGGGGGAACAACCTAGGGATTCAGGCCACAATCCATCCAGTCGACCTGCTTCGGATTTATTGGATTTGTGACAAAGGGAAGTATCACAAGTATCTCCCTAGTGTTTAGGCACCCTCAGTGGTAAGCAAATAAAGAGGCCTCCTGCAGACACAACAAACTTTGACAGGGTCAGAAATAGGGTTTGGGGCAGATGCCAGACATAATGCCTCACTGACTTTCAGGACCCATCAGTTTACCTACAAAGGCTAAATTGATGCAAACACTATAGACATGACAAAAACAGAATTACCTGGAAAAACTCAGCAGGAATGCCGATGCTGCCAGACCTGCTGAGTTTTTCCAGGTAATTCTGTTTTTGTTTTGGATTTCCAGCATCCGCAGTTTTTTTGTTTTTATCACTATAGGCATGTGTTGTTTTGTGTAGTTTAAGTGTATTATCAACTCTATGTTTGGACTTTGTAGGAGGTTGTGCATATAGTATGTAGGGATAAAGAATTGGGGGAGATGTAGAGTAAAGGGTTAACGCTAATAATAGCTGCTGAGCATGTGCGTAAGGAACTATCTCATAATGATGTCTCTCAGAGAGACAAAACTGAGGAGAATCTAAGAGAGGAGCAGTAGCTCTGTCCTAATTTTCTGTAATCTTGTAGATAGTCAATTATGTAAATAGAAGTACTTTGAAGAAAGGATCTTTGCCTCCAATCAGGTCTCTTACTAAGAGTAAGACACCCATCATCTTCCAAGAGAACCCAACCATAACAAAAACTTCATTCTTTCTCTGAGCAACTTTAGATTTTGTAAATCCATATCCAACCATGTTCTTATGTATGGTATTGTCATTACAAAAGTGCAGTGATAGTCAAAAATATTTTGTCTGTCTTTAATATTTTCAGCAATCTAGTGCCGCTTGGCTAGACAAAGCCATTCAAGATGTGGCAGAAATAATAAAAATCAATGATATCGATGCATTAAAGATAGAGGTTGCTGCATTTGTTACAAGCTACCCCGATGTAAGGTAGGTAATCATGTGGAACTCAATATTTTTAAACATTTTTTCTGAGGTCTTAACATGCCAACTTGAAAAAGCTGACTGTTTCAAAAAGGCTGACAATATAAAAAAAAAACACAATTGAAAAACAGCCCTGATTAAAGACCAATGCCCAAAGCCATGCCTTCAAGGTGACAAAATAAATAAAATTGCATTCTATTGCTTTGGAATTCAGGACTTGTGTTAGTGTCATGCGTCACCTTCTGTTTGTTTACCTTTGAAAACGGAAACTCAAGTATCTTGCCTATGACATGAATGCAGTGGAATATGAACTTGTCATGAGGTTAGCTGTAGCGATATACGTAAAAAGTTTCAATGATTAAGAAGACATAGGCAGGGAGTCAATTTTGTTGGCCTGGTCTGCACTATGGAGTCTGACCAGACACATTATAGTTTAAATAATTGATTTAGATGCTAACAGATCTTGGTGTTCAGATTAAAGAAATATCCATTAATGTGGGAGCAGCACTGAGAAATTTTCAGGTCTGCAAACCACCATACTAAGAAATAGATGCAACAAAAAAGGACTTGGTTGAGGTTATTGGGCCACATAGCTAGGACATCCCAGCCCAAAAAAGGTAACTCCTTCTGAGATTTTATGATGCAAAGGTATCACAACAACCATTTTCAAAATAAGCTAACATTTGATGACCAGAAATAATAATAAGTTACAGCTTAATTCCATCAAAAGATATAAGGGGAGGGATTAATTCACATAGCATCACCAGCAGAATTACCTCAGTTCATTAGGGCAGGCAATGTGTGGGCCACTACCTGCCCTTTAATGTTGCCCTTTATTGTTCTTAAAGGTAACAATGCAGAAAGCTGCTTGAGAGTTGTGTAGGAAGCAGTCTGTGGCACTGTCTGCCCCAAGGAATCAACACAAGTCTGCATTGATGCACCATGTGAACAAATCTCTCCCCCCACCTTCACTTTCCCCTTTTGAAAACAAATTTAACCCTGAACCAGGTGCTTTCAAGTCACTTTGCTGTACAAACTTATTCTACCCGACAACTCATGCCATTAATTTCTGTTTGGGTGCTCCCAATCATCAACCATAAATTCTGTGGAAGATCCAGAAATCCTAGAGGAAGGTAAATATTGAGAAAATCTAGGCTGAAATTCTACTCCAAAGTAAAAAGGCAATTGAAGGTAAGAGATGGTAGCTCTTGGTTGAGCTTCTGAGAAATAAGAAGAATCGGCAAATGTTAAGAATTGAAAGAAGCAGTTTTTTATTCTCCTTTGAAAAACTTGGAGGAGATCAGGATTCAATGATTTAGCCATTACACAAGGCAAATGGAAGTTTTGTGTACTGTGGTCATGCACTCTGAGGAATGCTGAGTAGAATCGCTGTCAAAAGAGCAAAATGGGGAATACAGAGTAGATGGGAGAACAAAATTCTTAGAAACCCATAAATTGATGAAAATTAAGTCAGAAAATGATCCATTAATTGCAGTAAAGAAAGTGCATTTTGCAAGTAAACAAGAGACCTATGAATAAAGCTTTGGTAAAAGACCATTTATGACAATAACTCTTTAGCTGTGCATGATGCCAGAGCCTGTCAAAGACTTTGTTGTAAAGCCCAAGGTGACAACAAAATAAATTTCTAAATATCCTAGAGGTGCATACTATGGGAAAGAATATCACCAATAGAATGGCAGGCCACAATCATAGTGGCAATTAATTATTAGCACTCTCAGTGATCAATTGAGAGTTAAAAGAAACTTACATAACTTTAGTAATACTTTTGTAAAGTTAATAGGGACATATTTGAAAGGATCAGAAAGGTCATTGGTATAGGATGAAATGAGAAAATTTTCCAGGAAAAGGTAAGGTAGTGGACAATAAAGGAGACTGCAAAAATAATAAAGGACAGTCATAGATGTAGAGGTACTCAAATTTAGAATAAAGGAATAAAGTAATCAGGACCAGTGATTCTAGCTGAGTTCAGAAAATAAAGGATTGCTGTGTAATTTGTAAAATACTTCAATTTATATTTTAAAGGAAGGAACACATCAGCGCTATTCTGGACGTCAAAGGGAAGATTTCCAAAACAGATAGGCGGAGCATCCTCAAACAAGTGGATTATATGATGGAACTCAATGATAACCTTTTATCATGCAACAAATTATTTCAAGGGATAAATGTCTCTAAAATCCAATGGAGGAAGAATGGTTGTTGTATATTGTGCTGCATAGTATAATCAGAGAACAAGTAAGAAAAACAATCATTAAATGACAGCAGCATTGTGTATAAAGGGCATTTGAATCTAAACAACGCACAACATTGACTGAGCTGCAACCTCACTGACATTCGGATCAACACTTTTAATGTTAATTTGAGTGATGTTGCTGACATCAGAAGTGCACATATTTCAGCCTGTTCTTTAGAAGCTAAATAATCAGCTTTTTAACAGCCAGTGATGACAGACATCAAGATTCTGTAATAAGCACTTTTGGTTTTTGTACTAGCTAGCACCAGGCTGTGACTCTTTGGATATTCAGTTTCCGTGTCATGGGAATTTTATTTCTGGGCGTTTCTGCCTGGGATCTAGTTACATAAAGAAATAATTAACTAAATTTGCTGAAATGTTTCAATGGTTGAGATCTTGTAGGTGACTGTAAAATAAAAAATACAATTGTACAAGGTAGAACGATGGAAGTACCTATAGAAATATCTCACATTGTGACAGACATATTGCAGACATTTTGTTTTATTGACTGCATCCCTCTCCCTGGCAACAGTCTGAGGTTAAGCCAGTCTGTTCGCAATCTTGGTGTCACTTTTGATCCCGAGTCAAGGTTCTAACCTCATATTTGTGCTATCAATAAGAGCCCTGCCTATTTCCACCTCCATACCATTACCCAACTTTGCCCCTGTCTCAACTCATCTGCTGCTGAAACCCTCAGTCATGCCTTTGTTACCTCTAGAGTTGACTATTCCAACACACTTCTGGCTGGTCTCCAATATTTTACCCTTCCTAAACCTGAGGTCATCTAAACCTCTTCTGCCCCTGTTTTAACTTGCTGCAAACCCTGTTTCTTTATCACCCCTGTGTTTGTTAACCTACATTGGCTCCCAGTCGAGCAACATCTTGACTTTAAATTCTCATCCTTGTTTACAAATTCCTCCATGGCATTGCCCCTCTCTACCTTTGTAATCTCCTCCAGCCTCACTACCCACCGAGATACCTGCGCTCCTCTAATTCTGGCCTCTTGTGCATTCCCAATTATATTTGCTCTCCATTGGTGGCCATGCACTATCACTTGCTTAGGCCCAAGCTCTGGATTCCTTCTCTACAACATTCCACCTCCCTAACTCGCTTTCCTCATTTTAGGCATGCCTGAAAACCCATCTGTTTGACCTAGCATTTGGTCATCTGGCCTAGTATCTCCTTATGTGGTTCGGTATCATACTTTGTTCTATAATCCTTCTGTGAAGCATATTGGGACATTTAATTATGTTGAAGGTGCTATATAAGTTTAAAGTGTTGTTTGGGCCCTGCTATTCAGTGCTACTCTGTATTTGAGATTGCAGTATTTTTAAATTTGAATGAGCGTTGTAAACTAAGAAGTGTTTACCCAAAGTTTGTATAGGTATACATGAATTAAAAATATTAAACTGACAGTGAGTAGCTCTTTATTCTGATTTAAGACAGAAGTATGATCCAAAATATGAAAGCAAAGAAAATACAATAAAATATCTTGTTAGATATTTTTACCATACTCATTCACAAAGAAGAATTCAATTTAATCTTTGATGCAATATTATTTGTCCCTGTCCAATTTTATTTTTACAATAATATCTTAAGTAAAATTAAGATTCCATCCTTGGCTGAATCAGGAATCGTGTCATTGCGAACAAAAATCCATTTTGACAGCAATGACCTTTTAAAAGACACTGATAATACAATTGGTTAAAAGCTGTCTTCTTTAGAAGGCCCAGCAGTGGCAGCATTCATGTGAAGCACTTTACATCATCCAAGGGTTGTAAAAGATGTTATATAAGTGTAAGTTCTTTCTCTCTATAGATAGTTTTGCCTACAGGAACATTGACGATGAAAGAGAAAAGGTTTTGTACTATTTGGTCTTGTATCTCTTCTCACTTAAAAACTCCACAGAAATATACACACACACATCACTCACTATTTTCCAAATGCAAACTGTGTTTGAAGGAATCTCTTGGAGATAGTTTCTAACATATTTTCCTAACATGGTGTGGGCTTGGAAATGTAACCCACTGGCACTGCCACTGGGACAGCAAGGCAGCAGCTCACAGCATCTTGCATCACTATCACTAATGTTTCAAAGCACCATCACGGTTGTACACACCACACAGATACAGATATTAAACTTCAGGAGGTACCACTGGATGAGACAGAGCACACAGTTTGGGAGAGGCAAATTATGGTGTAAGAGGACCAGCAGGAATTTGTTGGATACCTTCACTGAACCTCTGTACTTACTGAAATGCAGTGATGTGGCAGTTGTGACATATTTCTGTGCCTTTTCAATGGGAAGTATAAATGATACATGATTAGCCAGTCAATATATATTTAGCAGCATATTAGCTGAGACTGTAATGCTAACTTGGAATGAGCCAGAAGCATAAACATTGAGGGAATTGGTGGTCTATGTTGCTGGTATCCTTTCAGAAGATGGCAAGTTCCTGCATCAACTACTTTTGGTCCAAATAAATTCCCATTGTTAATTTTATCTTGCTTGTTAACTGTTACAAGACTCTGCCTTCTTGCCTTTGTGGTGCCCCAGTTTCCATGGTATGTGGGAAGGCAGTGTAGTGATATTGTCACTGGACTGGTAATCCAGAGGCCCAGGGGATTGCTCTGGGGGGCCCAGGTTCGAATCCCACCATGGCAGAGAGTGGAATTTGAATTCAATAAAAATCTGGAATTAAAAGTCTAATGATGACCATGAAACCATTGTCGATTGTTGTAAAAACCCATCTGGTTCACTTACTTTAGGGAAGGAAATCTGCTGTCCTCACCTGGTCTGGCCTATGTGTGACTCTAGATCTGCAAAGTGGTTGACTCTTAAATGCCTAGGAAGCCACTCAGTTGTATCAAACCACTACAAAGCCAATAAAAAGGAATGAAACCAGACAGACCACCCGGCATCAACCGAGGCACCAGAAACGACAACGGCAAACTCAGCCCTATCAACCATGCAAAGTCATCCTCACTAACATCTGGGGTCTTGTGCCAAAATTAGGAGAGCCATCCCACAGACGAGTGAAGCAACAACCTGACATAGTCATGCTCATGGAATCATACACCACCATCATCATCCCTGAGTATGTCTTGTCTCACTAGCAGGGCAAACCCAGCAGAGGTGGTGGCACAGTGGTATACAGCGAGGAGGGAGTTGCCCTGGGAGTCCTCAACATCAACTCTGGACCCCATGAAGTCTCCTGGCATCAGGTCAAACATGGGCAAGGAAACCTCCTGCTAATGACCACATACTGCCCCTCCTCAGCTGATGAATCAGTATTCCTCCATGTTGAACAACACTAGGAGGAGGAAGTGAGGGTGGCAAAGACACAGCATGTTCTCTGGGTGGGGGACTTCAATGTCCATCAGCAAGAGTATCTGGGTAGCACTATTACTGACTGAGCTGGCTGAGTCCTAATGGATATAGCTGCTAGACTGAGTCTGTGGCAGGTGGTGAGGGAACCAACAAGAGGGTAAAAGCATATTTGACCTCATCCTCAGCAGGCTGACTGCCACATGTGCATCTGTCCATGACAATATCAGTAGGAGTGACCACCACACAGCCCTTGTGGAGACAAAGTCCCGTCTTCACATTGAGGAAACCCTCAATATTGTGCTGTGTGGCACTACCACCCTGCTAAATGGGAGCCTGTTTCAGGGTTGGGCTCTGGATACCTTTTTTTGACTGCGCCATATGGTTGGTGGCTTGCATCTGGTTTGTAATGAGCGTGTATTTCTTGCACAGCATTTAGAATGCTTGGGAGCTATTTAATGTCTGAAATGTCAACAAAACCAATAAATACTACATTAGCAAAAAAGTAGAATACAAATTAGGGGAAGTCATAATCAAGTTGGAAAATTCTTTAGCCAGACCAAACCTTCAGTACTGTGTCAAGGTTCGAGAAAGAAGGGTGACATTGGAATGTTGGAAGGAATCACTACCTGAAAACTTTCAACAGAGTTCTGCGTGTAAATTGTTAATTTTACACTTGGTGCAATATTCTCCATGCTGAAGCAATCTTTTAGTCATCATTCGACATTTGAAAACGATCAAGTGAAGTCACTGACTTGAGATGAATTCAAACCACATCAGTTATGAACATTTATTTGCCTGCAAGCATTTAGCTGACATCATTGGTGTTGAAATGGCCTGGAATGATACCAAATCAGTTCTCAGCTAGCTTCAACTGTGCTCAGAGGGGTTGTTTAAGTGCTCAAAGATAGGAATGTATAAGTCCCTTGAGTTGTTGGAAATTTAACTCAGTCCCTGGTTTAAGTGCAGGTACTAACAATTATTATGGGCCGGCCTCTACACATCCGCCTCCCAATTCCTGGTGTCACGGAAATGTACCCACCAAACCTTTGACATACCCCACTACTCCCCACTGACCATGCAACCCCACAACCCCCCAAACTCATCCCCCTTCCCCCTCTTATCTCCACTCCCTAACCCCTCCTAGCCCCGACCCCCTACGTCACTTCCTACCCCCTACCTCCCACACCCCAACCCAGTCCTTTCTTCACATCCTCATACCCCCTTACCTTCCCAGCCCCCTAACCCCCACCTCTTTGCTCCTCCTACCCCAAAACCTCACCCTCCTAATCTCCAACCCTCACCCTCCCTATCCACACCCTCTTCCTACCCCCTCTTCCTACCCCAACTTTCCTACCTCCAAACCCCTACCACCAATCCACACGCTCTCCTCTTAACCCCACACCCCTACCCCTCCTATACACGACTCTCTCCTACCCCAAACCCCCTTCCTACCTCTCAACTTTCCCATCCCCTACCTCCAAACCCTTCCCTAGTAAACTGGAACTTTAAAATTGATATCAGGAATGATCAACACTTCGACTGAACTTGCAAGTAGATGGGAAGGCTAGAACCCTAGAATGGTATAAGAAATAATTAGAAACATCAATGGAACAAGTCTAAGGATATTCCAGATTTTAATATGATATATTTTCACCGTTTTGCAGGATGCATGCAGAGTAGTCTGATGATATAAGAGGAAGCAAAATGAAACTGAAAGTTATATATGAGCGAAATGTAGACAGTAACTCATGATAAACATTGATAAAGATTGCCATTTCTGAGTCTGAACTTGCTTAATTTTAGCTAGTTGTAAAACAACAATAATATATTTGATTACTTTATGGGTTCATGATAATTTCTGAATTCTGTTAATGCAGGAATTGACATATCTGCCAAGCCCCCAGTCTTAGTGTGATCCAATTTTCTATTAATAACCCCACAGCAAACTCGAGATGGGATAAACTTAGAACGTTAGTTTGTTTTACGCACACACTCAAAACATGGGAAAAGGGTTCATGACATCCCCCTTTCTGCATTCATACATTAAAAGAGGGATGAGGAAAAGAAACAGGTATAGGCAAAGACCACAGAGAAAATAAGAATTATTGTTTCATGTGAGTCCAGAGTCCAGAATCAAAAGCCCAGTGGTGTATTCCTTCACAGAGGTCAGCAGACTGAAACTGATGCTGGATAATCTGCTTTTCCAGTAGAGATGATTTCCACGATGAAATGAGCATGTGGAGGTGAATTAATCTTGTAGGAAATAGTACAGAAGTTCCAGTAGAAACAGCGTAGATGGGGCCAGGCATTCAAACCTGGACAGAGTCCATTTTCTGAGCTGCTGCTTTGTTGATAGAAGATGGCCAAGCTTTGCAGCTTCATAAGGCAATATTACAGGTTCCACCAGCTTGGCCAGGAAAGGGGGTGGTGCGTAGGTGTGGAGGGTGGGGGTGGGGGGGTGGGTGGGGGATGGAGTTGGGGGTGGCTTCATGCGGCTTACACCTATTCACTTTGGCTTTGGCAAAGGATGTATATTCCTTAGTCTGGATTCTTGAGATTGTTATTGTTTTAACCATTGAGAATTTCAAAAGAGGTTTCAGGGTCCTTTGTCCTATCAGACCGGTAGTCTCCATTGGCTAGGCCTGACTTAAGTAACATAAATGACCTTTGTATAATTCCCTTTGAAGTTGGCCTTAAGCAGCTCACCGGATTGTTAGTGTCTCTTCTGAGAGAACGAGGTGGCAGATTCTCTGAATGCCAGAAAGTTCATTTTGATTGAATAATAGACAGCCATGGCTTCAGTCATTTTAGAGAGTGAGGTCTTAGCCCCCTGGCACCTCCTATTGAACAACATTGTTTGAGAAGCGAATTTGATCTGGCAAAGACACAGAAATGGCACAGCATGGCTTAGTGTGTTTCAAGATTCTCAGATGTAGCATCAGAGACCTTAGTGCAGAATTTGGAGAAAGATCCTCTAGTCATGGGGAAGAGAAGGCCCTCCAGACAAACTCTGAGAAGGTTATGAGACCAGATAGCCCCAAAGGGCAATTCCAGCCCCAAGGACCTGGATGCAGTGCCGAAAGAAGTGTGGTCATGAATGGTAATGGTTAGTAAATGCAGTTTCAAATGCTTTATCCCCCTACTGTGCAACTTGCCTCCACACACTGCACAATTCACCATCACCCTTCATTCACCTATGTCCATCAATCTTTATCAATCATGACTCACAACTCACATTCATAGCTTCACCTCATCCTCACATACTACAATAATGGCAAGCACCGACAGTATCACCATTATTAGTACCATAAAATTCAGGCCATTGTGAAAAGTTGGTGGTGTTCACTACTGCTGTTTATCATTCCTCTTACTGTTTTGTTCAATTCTTATGTTCAGTGCACAAAGAGCTCTATATTAAAATAGAAAGAGGTAACATCTCTGTAGACATTCTGCCAACCTTTGGCTTAAACTCTGGGCAGGATCGTCCCAGATTTGCAATAAGTATGACATTTTACCCGCTGGCTGTGCTGGCAGGTTTTCACACCGTATCATCCCAAACTCGTCACATTATTTATGCATTCGTGGGAAACATGCTGTTTCCATGGCGGGCGGGCTCTCATTAGTCTATCTGCCATCACCATGCCACTTCATCATTCTGGGCGCCATATTTAAAGTCCAGCCATGCACACACATCTCAGAGCTTCCAGCCCATGACTGCTGCAGGGAAGATGTCCATCAAAGGCAAAAAGACTGTTGCCCCAGGTTCAGCAACGTGTCACTGGAACGCCTTTTGGATGCCACGGAGTCCTGCTGGGATGTCCTCTACCCCTGCTCTAGCCGCAGGATGGGCAGCAGCGTGATCAACTAGGTTTGGGAGGCAGTGGCAGCAGTGGTCAGCACCAGCACTCTTCAAAAGAGAACAGCCACCCACTGCTGCAAGAGGATGAATGATCTACTTTGTTCCACCAAGGTAAGTCACTCTTCTCATCACTCTTAACTCACACACTCAGAAACCCAACACATATCCACAGGGCCCTCACTCACTGCCAGTTCAAGGGACATCACCATTCGCTCCCTCACACACACCATTATTGTCAGCATCCTGTCCATGGGACAACTCACCACTCACACATGCCAGACGTACCTATCATCTGGCCTGGCAGGCATGCTGCTTACACTTTCTCCATCTCTATTCATGCAGGATAAGTTGGCACACAACAAGGAGAGGTCGCAGACCAGTGGAGGAATGCCTGAAATGATGGTCCTCACGGACTTTGAAAACAGAGCCATCCAGCTGGCCGGCGAGGACCTGGACCATCCCTGTGCTGACAGTGAGGTCAGCGCTTCTCTACTAGTGAGGGTTCAGCAGTGCAACATCCATCAGACAACCATGCTGTGAGTGATGTGCCTTGTTTCACAGGTAACCGCCATGCACTAATTATCTCTCCTTGCTTCTGCAGGCACATCTGGAAAACAGCCGACAGTCCATGACCCAGGGCTTCCAATCAAGTCCCAAAGAAACCTCTGAAGAGGAATCTGGAGGTATCCTCCTGGAAGTCCTGTCACAGTGCTCACCCACACCCTCCACCAGTGCACAGACACACACCTTGGAATAGCTTTTGAATAGCCTCAGGATCACAATCTGGTGAGCACATCACACGGTCTGATCCACAGCAGGCAGTGGCAGAAACTTCCCTGGCATCCAACACTCGGAGGACTGCTGGAGGCCAGAAATTTGCTGAGTCTTAGTCAGATGCTGAGTCTCTGGACTCGGTCATGTCACAGTTGCTGGAGCTGCAAAAGCAAGTCCGGGGACCTCAGGAAGGGATGCATTCCTGCAGATTGCAAGGCACAATGGCAAAGTCTGTCTGCCTTCAGGCTGAGGTGATAGCACCGACATCACAACACACCAAGGTCAACACTGGTAGGGTGGCAGCTGCCATGAAGATCTTGGCCCAGGACATTGCTCCTACACTGCTGCCTCGGCTCAACTCCATCGCTGATGCCATCATTGGCCGCCAACAGTGTGTACGCAAGAAAGATGCCGGGTAGCTCGATCCCTCTCCAGCTACCCCTTCTCCTCAAGGGGTCAGCCTAGGGCTCTCGGGCATCCATAGGTAGGAGGATCAGCAGGTGCACAGCCTTAGGCCTCCATCCAGGAGACTTCTGGGGGGGTGGTTGGCCCATCCAATCCCCTCTTCCTGTGACCCACGCAGCTCCAGCTCCACAGACCGAGCACACATAGCTGGACCCCGAAAGCAGGCCGGGGCCCTCCAGGTCTCGACCCTCCAGACGATGCCCGGCAAGGTCATCACAGGCAGGATGTTGCATTCAGCAGGCTTCCTCCACCTCTGCTGTGGATGTCCTGGGAGCAGCAGGGTTAGGAAAGTTAAGAAGAATTAGTTTCACAGCCTGGGCATTTGTGTTAATTGCTTGTACGTACTGTTCACTATCGTCAATAAACTCCCAAGAATGTCTCTCTGCCTATAGCTCCTTGTTCTGATGAACAGTGTTCTTGTCTTTCAGATATGAAACCTTTCTGCACAAGAAAAAGGCAGGTATCTCAGTCCAGGGTCCCTTCCCTGTGTTCTGTACAGCTTTCTGACCAAAGTGATGGTCCAGCCTCACTCCCTGGACACATTACTGATGCCTGCACCTCGGCAGTGCTGGTCACTGTTGCCAGAATGTAGTGGGCAGGCACCACAGAGCTCCATCATTCTCTCTGTGTGCTCTCAGCACCCTTAAGGTGGGGCTGGCCCCATCTCTTCAGCATCTGTGACCAGTGACGCTGTGTTCCTGAAGGGCGCAGGTACTGAAGGCAGACAAAGAATCAGATGCTTTTAAAGTTTCATGGCTGCATCTCTATGATATGACGCTGATCACAGAGCGCAAGCAAGCTGCCCTCGGCCAGAGGCTATGTGAAGATCTATGGAGTTTCCTCACTGCATGTCATTATCATCCTCCTGCAATTGAGCGACAATTAGGGCCTCCACTGTGTCTCCACGACAGGAGCATTCTCGCACAGGGTATGTGCGCTGCCATAAGCCAGACTGGATTCAAACATTCACAGATGCAATGTGAGGATCTATGGTGTCTATCACTGCATGTCGTCATCATCCTGCATAAATCTTGCAGCTATGAGGGCCTCCTGAACCCGCCTGCATTGTCTAGCCAGTGCGAGGGCCTCAACCCCTTCATTGTTGCCATCGAGGGCCTCCTCATCCTCACCCTCATCCCTGTTGGTGTCCTACTCATCGGAGGAGACCTCCAGCTCCTCCATCTCCTCCTCAGCCACTCGTCTTCGGGGGAGAGGGCACAGTTGTAAAGGGCACAGCAGACGACGATGATGTGTGATACCCTTTGCGGACTGAATTGCAGGGCTCCACCAGATCAGTCCAGATCGGACCAGGCACCGGAATCTCATTTTCAGCATCCCAATGGTTTGCTTCACCAAGTTATGATTGCAGCATGAGTCTCATTATAGCATCACTCAGCTGCAGTCTGAGGCCGCTGCGCGGGTGTCATGAGGCATGGACTCTGCAGGTAGCCCTTGCCCCCGAGGAACCATCTCTGCAGCTTCTGTGGACCCTAGAAGCCTTCATGGATCTGTGATCGACTGAGGATGTAGGAGTTGTGCACAATCCCTGGAAACCATGTGCACACCTGCAGGATGTGCTCCTGGTGGTCACACACAAGCTGCACATTTGGTGAGTGGAGTGGGGAGGTGGTGTTGTAGTGGTATTGTCACTGGACTGGTATTCCAGAGGCCCAGGGTAATGCTTTGGGGACCTGGGTTCAAATCCCACCATGGCAGATGGTGAAATTTGAATTCATTAAAAAACTTGGAATTATAAGTCTGATGATAACCATGATACCATTGTCGATTGTTGTAAAAAAGCCATCTGGTTCACTAATGTCCTTTAGGGAAGGGAATCTGCTGTCCTTACCTGGTCTGGCCTACATGTGTCTCCAGACCCCACAGCAATGTGGCTGACTCTTAAAATGTCCTCTGAATAAGGGCAGTTAGGGATGGGCAATAAATGCTGGTTGGCGATGCCCACATCCCATGAACAAATAAAAAAAACATCCTTGTGGTTGATATAGTTCACCGTGTGTTTTGATGGAGATCTGAGCGCCACGTCAGTGCAGTCAATGGCACCCTGCAGCTGGGAAACCCAAGATCTGAGCAAATCCAATTGCTCTTGCATTCTGGCTGTCCACAAAGTTGTGTGCCCTCACATAGATGGCATCTGTGACATCATGGATGCATTTGTGGGTGAAGGTTTGAGCGATCCCACAGAGGTCACCTGTGGAGCCCTGAAAGGAGGCAATGGCATAGAAATTGAGCGCACAGTCACTTTCACAACCATTGGCAGTGGATTCCCTCTATGTCCCTGTGGCACCAAATCCTGCAGTAAATGGCAGATATGAGTGACCAGTTCCCTAGACATATGCAGTCTTCGGTCATTTGCAGGAATGAAAGATGGTGTCTATACACGCTGGGTGTTGTTAGGTGCCCACCAGTGATGCCTCATTGTGGCTCTTTGGCGGTGTGCATGGGAGTCCCAGCCGTCTCTTCTTCCTGAGGCTTCTGCTTCTCCCTCTGCACAGCCAGCAACCTCATATCTGTTGCCTTCACTCTCTGTAGGCCATCAGGCATATAGCTAGTTCACAAGCTCTATGATCCTGATGTACTCCTCCTGCAAGATGTAAGAGAGACAGCCATGGTTAGCGTGGATTTAATAAGAGCCTGTCCTGGTTAAGTGTGAAGGCCCCTTAGTGCTTCCCGGAGAGTGTGGGCCACCACTTGCATAGCCAGAGATTAGTGCATTGCATGGCTGTTGTAATGGCACAGCTGATGGTAAATGATGAGCCTTTCAAATCCGAAAGGGAAACTTGAAACAATTGCCACAACTGTTTTGCAATTTGTATAAATTTCGAGATGCGTGCATTGAATTCAGTAGTAATAAGGCCACCGAGTCTTATAGGTTTCTTACAAAACTAAATTAAAGCTTTATTAATAGAAAAAATGATTTTATGTACACACATAGATCTACAAATTACTACTATAACTTCTAGAACCCCTAGTTAATCTAACTCCCAGTTACACTTCGATAAGGCAACAGTAAGACACCTAGATTTTAAAAGACCCAGGCAAAGAAACAAGATACCCTGAACAATTGAATGCAAAGTGAGTTTTCTTAACTTCAGTTCTTTGTAGGCAACAGCTTGAGACATAGATGCTGAAGGCTTTTTACACTTGTTAGATCTTAGAATGCCTACCCTTACACACAGCTTTCACTCCTTATACATATTTTCTCCTTTGATTCAAATTCTTATTGTTTCACTATGTCCTTGGAGTTTATCTTTCTAATAATAAAAATCTCTCATAGTACCAATTTTACCAGTAATCTTTGGGAAAAATAAACACACTGTTTCTAAACTTCCCCTGGCTAGGTGTAATATTTCACTCCATCTTTTGAAATCAATCTAGTCTGGTTTATTTAAAAATACAAATGTTCCCTTGACAACTATGTTTACCTACATAACATTTCAAACCTAGCTTATCTTCTTTTGCATCAAAGTTTTCAGACCAGCTGCCTTTAATTTAATTAAGTCCCACACATACACATACACACAGACCCATAGACACAGACCCCACTATTACTCTACCTCTACCTTATAATAAATTCCAATAATATTATGAAAATTATCATATCTTCCTGACACTGCCCGAAACATCGCCCACCTCTGCCCCACTCTGCCCGACCGATTGGCGGCAGCTTTTCCCATTGCACTGCAGACTGTGTTCTCAGCTCTGGCACAGGTATTCTCCTAACCTGTGCTGCAAGGCTGCATTGTTAGCTTGAACCATGGGGGAGACTGGTCCAAATCAAGATGCTGACATTGCAAGGGGCTGTGAAGCCCTCCAGCAGTGAATGCTCCTGGCCAGCTTTAGCAAGGAGATTGTACAATGTGCCCAGTCGTCCAACTGTTCTGCAGTCCACTAAAACACTCATGACTTTGCAATCTGTGCTGCAGGGGTGGCAAAAAGCTTTAGAGCACTTGGTGGCACTTTGGTGCCTCTGCGTTGCTTGAGTGAACAGATAAGCCAGAAGCCTAACTCCAATTATATCAATGTGGCTGCATCTGAACTGTCTCAGCTGCAGAGGAATGGTCATTTTGTACAGGTTTCCCTAATGTGTGGCTGCTTCCCTCGCCCACCCTTCCCCTGCCCTGAATGCTTGTGTGCTACTTTCTACGATAGGGCTGCCCCTGACCCCTCCCCCCAAAACAAGTCACCTCAATGGCAAGGCTGCCCTTCCACCCCAACCCACCACCAATGCACCTCAAGCTTGAAGTCCAACAGGCGACCCTGGTGAGTGCTGCACATTGTTGCTGAGCGCCCCCAAAGTGCAGCTCGCCAAGTGCATGCCTTTTATGTGCCATTGTGAAAAGCGTTGGCGTGCTTTCCTGCCGACGTGGATGGACAATCCAGTAGGGGGGAGGGAGGGGTCAATTCTAGCAGGTTGACCTAATAATGATACGCAGATGTGTTAGAATAAGGGAACCGATGTCGGATTGCGGGAAATGTGGCCCGCCGTTGACAGGCTGTGTGGATGAACGTGAACTGGTTTCACACTGTCGTGAAACTGATCGCACCATATTTCCAGTTCATGCCACCGAACACGCCCGATGTCAGCGGGCACGGAAAACCCTGGCCTCTGATTCTATAGAGTCTTGACAGCCATCCACTAAAGTTATGCTGAGCGAACCCTTGTGAGAATAACATCCTGATACGTTTCTGATGTTGGGCATGTGTTATAGGAGTAACAAAATATTCAGGCAACCACAGCCTTTTCTCTATTTGCTTCTTATTTAAGCAGGATCACATGTTCCCTATAGGATTGATTTTGATTACGTGGGGCTGACATGAAAAGTTCATATTTAAGCCATAAGACTGGTCAAATGAATGGTGTGAAGAATTTTCCCCTCTCCAGCTGGACGGTATGTACCATTGGCCATTTCCTATTCCTGAGGGCAAGCGTCTTGAAAGCACCACAGCATTATGCACTTGTACAATTAAATATATTTGTAACATCTCTCTCGTTCCAGAAATTTGGTCAACTAATTTCACATTATAAAGAGTGCACAGAAAGTGTGTGGGAAGGAATTATTTGGATGGTCAAATGAGAAGAATCTATACCCTCTTTGTAATGTTTCTATTTTGCTCACCTGGTGTTTATTGCTGTGATTATGCTGTATATTTAGGCCAATACAGCACCTCGAAAATCTCACATGCCATTCTCTGAATAAAGTAAAGAAGTGTTGGAGTGAATGCAGTAATGCTGTGCAGATGGGTCTTTAACAGTCTAAGAATGATTCTATGGTTCATTGCCCCATAAATTGAGGGTCCTTGCTGGGGGCATTGCTGAATTTTTCATGCAAGTTTAAAACATATTTTAGCACCAACATCATGACACAATGATAAAAGCAAAATATTGCAGATGCTGGAAATCTGAAACAAAAATAAAAATAGCTGGAAAAACTCAGCAGGTCTGACAGCATCTGTGGAGAGGAATACAGTTAATGTTTCGAGTCCAAGTGACTCTTCATCAGAACTGAAGAAAAATAGAAATGAGGTGGAATATAAGCTGGTTGAGGGGGGTGGGATAGGTAGAGCTGGATAGAGGGCCAGTGATAGGTGGAGGCAAAGAAGAGATTGCCAAAGATGTCATAGACAAAAGGACAAAGGGGTGTTAATGGTGGTGATATTAGCTAAAAAAAGGTGCTAATGGTGACATTAAGGGTAGAAAGCAGGATGAGCAAGTAACAGATAGCCCTAGTGGGGATGGGGTGGGGGGAAGGGATTGAAATGGGCTAAAAGGTGGAAATGAAACAATAGATGGGAATACATTTAAAAATAATGGAAATAGGTGGGAAAAGAAAAATATGTTTAAAAAGTTATAAATTATTGGAAAAAGGGGGATCGGAAAGGGGGTGGGGGTGGAGGAAAGAGTTCATGATCTGAAGTTGTTAAACTCAATGTTAAGTCCGGAAAGCTGTAAAGTGCCTAGTCGGAAGATGAGATACTGTTCCTCCAGTTTGCATTGAGCTTCACTGAAACATTGCAGCAGGCCAAAGACGGACATGTGGGCATGAGAGCAGGGTGGTGTGTTGAAATGGCAAGCGACAGGGTGGGCTGGGTCATGCTTGCAGACAGACCAAAGGCGTTCTGCAAAGTGGTCACCCAGTCTGCATTTGGTCTCTCCAATGTAGAGGAGACCACATTGGGAGCAGCAAATGCAGTAGACTAAATTGAGGGAAGTGCAAGTGAAATGCTGCTTCACTTGAAAGGAGTGTTTGGGCCCTTGGACGGTGAGGAGGGGAGAAGTAAAGGGGCAGGTGTTTCACCTTCTGCGGTTGCATGGGAAGGTGCTGTGGGAGGGGGTTGAGGAGGGGAGGGGGTGATGCAGGAGTGGACCAGGGTGTCCTGGAGGGAACGATCCCTGCGGAATGCCGCTAGGGAGGATGAAGGGAAGATGTGTTTGGTGGTGGTATCATGCTGGAGTTGGCGGAAATGGTAGAGGATGATCCTTTGAATGCAGAGGCTAGTAGGGTGATAAGTGAGGGCAAGGGGGATCCTATCATGGTTCTGGGAGGGAAAGGAAGGTGTGAGGATGGATGCGCGGGAGATGGGCCGGACACGGTTGAGGGACCTGTCAACCACCGTGGATGGAAAACCTTGCATAAGGAAGAAGGAAGATGTGTCAGAGGAACTGTTTTGGAAAATGGCATCATCAGAACAGATGCGACGGAGATGAAGGAACTGAAAGAATGGGATGTAGTCCTTACAGGAAACGGGGTGTGAGGAGCCGTAGTTGAGGTAGCTGTGGGAATCACAACTACTGGAGTGCCACAAGGATAAGTCTTAGGTCCTCAATTGTTTACTATCTATATTAATGACTTGGAGGAGGGGGCGGAGTGTAATGTATCCAAATTTGCTGATAATACAAAAATAGTTGGGAGGGCATGTTGTGATGAGGACATAAGGAATCTACAAGGGGATAGAGATAGGGTGAATGAGTGGGCGAAAACTTAGCAAATGGATTTTAATGTGGGAAGTGTGAGGTCATACACTTTGGTAGGAAGAATCAAAAGGCAGACTATTATTTAAGTGCAAAGAGTCTCCAAAAAAGTGCAACACTGAGCGACCTGGGTGTTTTTGTGTATGAAACACAAAAAGTTAGTATGCAGGTGCAGCAAGTAATTAAGAAGGCAAATGGAATTTTGGCCTGTATTGCTAGGGGGTTGGAGTTTAAAAATAGGGAAGTCTTGTTACAACTGTACAGGCTGTTCGTGAGGCCACACCTCAGTTCTGTTGAAGGGTCATGAGGATTCGAAACGTCAACTCTTTTCTTCTCCGCCGATGCTACCAGACCTGCTGAGTTTTTCCAGGTAATTCTGTTTGTGTTCTGGAGTACTGTGTACAGTTTTGGTCCCCTTATTTAAGAAAAGGTATACTGGCATTGGAGGCAGTTCAAAAGGTATTCACTAGGCTGATTCCTGGGATGAAGGGGTTGACTTATCAAGAATGGTTAAACAGGCTAAGCATTTATTCATTAGAGTTTAGAAGAATGAGGGGTGATCTAATTGAAACGTACAAGATTCTGAGGGGGCTTGACAGGGTAGATGTTGAGAAGATGTTTCCACTATTGGTGGAATCTCAAATTAGGGGACATAGTTACAGAATAAGGGGACACTCATTTAAAACTGAGGTGCGAAGGAATTTCTTCTCTCAGAGGGTAGTGAAGCAGTGAAGTGTCTGGAATTCTCTACACCAGAGAGTTGTGGAGATTAGCTCACTAAAAGTATTTAAAGAGGAGGTAGATAGATTTTTGAAATACTGGGGAGTTGAGGGCTATGAGGAGCTGGCACGAAAGAGGAGTTGGAGCCTGGAGAAGATCAGCCATGATCTTATTGAATAGTGGGGTAGGCTTGATGGGCTGATTGGCCTATTCCTGCTCCTATTTCTTATGTTCTATGTTGTTAAGTACATGCCTTAAGAGTTTTATGATTCCACAGAAGATTTTGAAAATATATTAAACAGCATTTAGATGATAATGTTGCACCACCAGTCTAATGGTGGGAATATATCCATGATTTCATGGATATAGCCTACTGAAGTTATTTTTGAAGTAAGAAAATGCAGAAAGCTTTGTTACGAAGAAAGTTTATATCAAATGTTGATTTTTAATCCATCTGCTGGAAACATAAAATTGGACTTTTAAAAGACAGACTTTGTTAAAACAGAGGCTGGGATTTTCCATGCCCGCTGCCGATAGACATGTTCAGTGTCGTGGGTGGGCAATATGGCGAGATCAGTTTCATGACAGCGTGAAACCAGTTTGCGATCATCCGCTCAGTCCACCGATGATGGGCTACCGGATGTCGGGAACCTCATTGTAATGCATCAGCATATCATTATTAGGCCTGCCTGCCAGAATTGTACCCACTGCCACTGGATTGTCCACCCATTTTGGCGGAAAACATGCCGATGGGTTTCACAGCAGCACATTGGCAACGTGCAACCTGGCGGGCTGCACTTTGCTCGGGATTTCAAGATTTGTTTTGCCTACCTTGCTTCGGGCAGCACTCGCAGTCATCAGCGCCAGGCTTCACAGACAGCACCACATCACTTTTAGGGGGGCTCACGACAAGTCTCTATCTACCAGATCAGCCCTAAGATAGATTTTAAAGATAGTTCTCCATATGAGCTAACTGAGTTACCATCGAGATATACAAGTATGTTTGAATTACTGGCAGTTGGAGAGAGATCACATGACCAGTCCAAGTCCCTTGTGTGATTTAAGGGCATGATGTTCTTAGCAGAACTGGACTAGCAGTTCAGCTACGTGAAGCTTCTATTCTCCCTCTTTTTCCATCCAACTAATAAGTTTGGACTCTGTCTATTAATTTGTCTTCACCTTCATTCTGCAGTAGACAGAGATTTTAAAGAAAGAACTCAACTCTGTGTCTCCAGAAGAACAATCAGATCCAGCGTCTACATCTTTAAATCAGAAGCATCAAGACCATTGAATTCATCCTGAAGCCAGTAGACTCCAAGATACGAACTGTGGACTTCATTTATTTCTTACAGAATCTAATTTGGCCAATTTATCTTCCCCTACTCTGTAATCTGTATTTGTGTGTGTAGACTTCAAGTCTGTGTATGTGCGTGTGTGTGTGCGTGTGTGTGTGTGTGGTGGTTGAAATATATTTTATTACTTTACTCAAATCTTAAATAGAATATAACTAACCTCCTTCTTTGTTAAACTCAAGAAAATCTGTCCTATTGATTCTTTCATGATCACAGAATGTAAACGGTTATTAATTGGCAAATATATCCTTTTCCAAAACAAAAAAATTATATGTTGTGGTCAAACGACAATGGAGTAAAGAGGGGAACACTTCAGCCTCTCCTCAGCTCATTGTAACAACTTATCCACACAGCAGAAATTTATTCATCTTCCAGCTGATGGATCATCTCGAGGGAGCAGATTGCTCCACATTTCCTTAACTTTGTTTTTAGAGTGTGTGAGAATTTTCTATTAATATGAAGAACTAAATTATACCGTAAAATATTAAAATGAAACTAAGTGCTGGATTTCTTTTCCCTACAGACTTAGGGGGGCTTATACTTGGTGCTTATCCGCACTTCGATCATACCCATTCTCCTGGGTCTGGAGAGGGTGCAATTACATATTCATAGGCCACTCCTGCCTTAGGTGCTAGTGATTCCAAGCTATATGGTGGCAGTGCTTAAACCTTCCAAATGTTAGGAAAAGTATTAAAGGGATGCCAAAGCCTAAAGACCACCATATTTCCCACTGAGAGCCTTGGCTGAGACTGAGAATGCTGATACTGAGGCCATGAGCAGGTAAAAGCTAGGGTGTAAAATTTGGTGGGGGAAGTCCTTTTAAACTACTAATCCTAATCTTTTTCAATACTACCAATTGTACCATTAACAACATAAGGTATTTCATGAGTTGAAGATCATCCTCAACAGTAAAGACTAATTCAAAGTACTTATTTAATATCTTCCCAATACCCTGAGAATATCATCTAACCTGTGCTAGAGATTCCTTTAAAGGCCCAAAAAGTCTTGATGGTCCTCTGAATCCTAATGTAACTAAAAATCCTTTTCTCATTACTACCAATATGTCTACTCTCCCCCTTTTCATTAATCTTTAACTGATCTAACAGAAGCTTTAGTTTTCTGTAATCGTGTATGGTTCTTGTGTTCATTGTCCTGGCAACTATCTGACTTTTTGCTTAAGCCTCATTTGTCTTTGTATGTGATCAATCAGCCATCTTGGCTTATTCTTGCCATATTCCCTTCTTCTGACTTTAAAGACGCATGTGGTTTCTACGTCTTATGCAACACGCAACATCTCCTGCAAAGCTTATCGCTAGAGGAACCCTGCACCGTTGCAGATCTTGTCGAATTCAACAAAAAAGCGCAAAAATGTGTCCAATTCTTGCTGGGCCATGTATAGACTGTCCGTGGACATGATAAGAAGAACAATGTTCTTAAATGCATACCATTTACATTCAGTATCAGTCCTGTCTCTACTCAGGAGAGCTGACCAACTGACCTGTTTCCTAATCACTTCATGGCTTTCAGATAGCACCTAGAAGCATGACAATAGGCACCCACACAGAGTACCTCCTCCTTCGTGTCCCTGATATTGGATGGCCGGGGAGAGGGAGGTCTGGAAATCTGCCTACACTCTGAAAAGCTTTCAGAAGCAAGTATAGGTGTCTGTAGGCAAAAAAATTCCTACCTTCACAAGTCTTCAATAGAAGATTTCTAGCCTCCTTTATATGAGGTACACCTCACTTCTGTCTCTAACAGCAGATCTTCACAGCTGCTTCACTTCATTGAAACAAGTGTAACTTAGTTCAATTGCATAAGTGAGGTGAGTCTAAGCAACTCCCATGCATAACACCATTGGCTCTTGGGCAGCTATATGTATATGAGGCTTGTGGCGACTAGCAGGCCGAATACAAAAACACGGGAAAAGCATTAGTGACAAAAATAATTTTCCTGTGAGTTTCTCCCTGGAAAATTACCAACACTGTTCCCACGCTCTACAGCTCTGGAAACTGTGAGGCAATTCATCTGCAAAAGGTACAATTTCATACACTGAAAGTAACTTGGGAATTTTTGTGTTTTATGGCTTCCAGCACAAGCTATTGCATTAGCTTGAGCTGTAGCAACCTTGGCAATTGCTAACAAATCATCTCAAGGACAGCTGCTACGCTAAGGCTACGCATGTGTTAACTTTTAACAGCTTTGCCCTGGCAACCAGAAAAAGTGTTCCAGCTCTGGGAACAGTTAGCAGCAGCAGTGGGCGAGCCAATGATTTTCTAAGGTGACTCAAGTTCAAGTCAGTATTGGTTTTGCTTTCAAAAGCAGCTTCAGCTGAACTAATAATTAAAATTCCTCTAAGGCACTCCTGATGGAGGATTAAATAAATTGCAATGGTTGGAATGTCTTTCTAAATGAGAGACGGCTGATATTTCAGCTCGCGGTTCCAACTAAAAGAGACATGTAAGTTCACTCTTGCTCTGCTTGGCATGTGGACTGGGAATCTCATTGCCTGGAGCAACAGTGGCCTATGATGCACCTTATTCATATTTTCAAAACAACTCGTTTGAACAGAATGAAAATACATGGGTCTGAAATTCTGTGTGGGTCAGGGAGGAATCCCTTCAGCTCTCTGGTGTGGGGACAATATGTGACAGAGTCCATTGTCATTGGGGTTCTGCCGCATTTTGTGCCTTCTCCCCTTAAATATGAGTGCCAGTTATGGATGATGGGCAGGCTCCTGATGCAGCCTGCCCAATCTCTGAACTGGCAGCTCTAAAGCCTCAGCAGTGCCACAAGGAGAGGTAGTCGCTGCTGAGGAACGCAGGTAACCTGGCATCTTTCCCTTGCGGCAGGGGTGTGATCAGTCTTCTGTCAGCAAAATAAAGGGATTCCTCCCTGTTTCCAGGGGAGGCAATGGCATTGTGGACTAGTATTCCAGAGACCTAGGGGAATGCTCTGGGGACCTGGGTTCCCATCCCACCATGGCAGATGGTGAAATTTGAATTCAGTAAAAATCTGAAATTAAAAGTTTGATGATGCCAATTGTTGCAAAAACCCATCTGGTTCCACTAATGCTCTTTAGGGGAAGGAAATCTGCTGTCCTTACCTGGCCTGGCCTACATGTGGCCCCCAATCTCTTCAGTATATTCAACCAGTTCCTGAAGGGGACAGGTGCTGAAGACTGATAAAGGATAAGGTGAATTTAAAGTTTCACAGCTGTGTCTCCATGATATGACCCTGGTCACAGAGCACAAGCGAGCTGCCCTCAGCCAGAGTCAGACGTTCACAGAAGCTATGTGAAAACCTATGAAGTGTCCTCGTTGCATGTCATCATCATCCTCCTGGAACTTAGTGACTATTAGGGCCCCTACTGCATCTCCATGACCTGAGCCTGAGCACTGAGGGTATGTGCACTGCCATCAGCCACACAGGAGTCAAACGTTCACAGATGCAAGGTGGGGATGTCAGGACTGTCCTCACTGCATCTTGTCTTCATCCTCCATGAATCTTGCGACTATGAGGGCATCCTGAGCGCACCTGCCTTGTCTGGCCAGAGCAATGGCCTCATTGCTGGCATCCTTGCCATTGAGGACCTCATCATCAACATCCCCTTTGACATCTTCCTCATTGGAGGAAACGTGCAACTCCTTCATCTCCTCCTTAGCCAGGTCCTACCCCTGTTGCAGCGCTAGGTTGTGGGGCACGCAGCAAGTGACACCCTCGGTGGGCTGTATTGCAGTAATCCACCGGACTTGTTGAGGCACTGGAACCTCATTTTCAAAATGGGGAGGCTGTGGCCTAGTGGTACTGTCACTGGATTAGCAATCCAGAGACCAAAGTAATGGACCTGAGTTCAAATCTCACCACAGCAGACGGTAGCACTTGAATCCAATAAAAATCTGGAATTAAAAATCTAATAATGACCATAAAATTGTTGTAAAAACCCATCTGGTTCACTATTGCCCCTTTAGGGAAGGAAATCTGCTGTCCTTGCCTGACCTACATGTGACTCCCAACCCATAGCAATTTGGCTGACTCTCTGATTAGGGCAATTAGGGATGGGCAATAAATGCTGGCATAGCCAGCAATGCCCACATCCCATGAACGAATTAAAAAAAGCCAATTGTTTGCTCCATCAAATCCAGGTTGTGGTATCAGGCTTGTTATACTGTCACTCCGCTGCAGTCTGAGGCTGCTGCGTGAGTGCTGTAACCACATCCTCTGTGGATAGCCCTCCTCCCTAAGAAGCCAACCCTGCAGCCTCTCTTTGCCCTGGAAGATATCAGGGACCTGAGACCTGCTAAGGACATAGGAGTTGTGGATGACCCCTGGGAATTGTGCGCGACCTGCAGGATGCATTTGTGGTTGTTGCACACCAGCTGAATATTCAGTGAGTAGAAGCCCTTGTGGTTGTGATGTATTTGACTGCTTGTTGCCATGGAGATCTTAGCACCACATGAGTGCAGCCTGATGGCACCCTGCACATGTGGAAAGCCAGAATCTGAGCAAATTCCAGCATCGTGGTTTTCCTGATCCTAGGTGAAATTCACAATGTTATGTGCCTTTGATTTTTGATTTCCCCCTTTATAAGTGGTGATGTATCTTCCCCAACCCCTCAATTTTGGAGTTATTCAATCCTTTATTAATAACCCCACAGCAAACTCGAGATAGGGTAAAATCAGAGGGTTAGCTTATTTTACACACACTCAAAACACTGGGAGGGGTTGTTGCTACATGTCCTCCAATGCACTCATACACTAAACGAGGGATAAGGGAAAGAAGGAAGTACACGGCAAAATAAGAATTATTGTGTTATGTGAGTCCAGAGTCAAAAGTCCAATGGTGTATTCCTTCAGAGTCGGCCAGCTGAAGACTGATGCTGGATAATTCACTTTTCCAGTAGAAATGATGATGAGATGGGCCTGTAGGAATGAATTAGTATTGTAGGCACTGGTACAGAAGTTCAGAAGTTCTCATAGAAACAGTGTAGATGAGGGCCAGGCAATTTAAACCTGGACAGAGCTCTGGTTCTGCTGCTGTTTGGTTGATGGAAGATGGCAGATTGCCTCTTTCAGCTACACAAGTCAATATTACAGGTTCTAGCAGCTTGGTGGGGGTGTCATGTGATAAAACTCCCACTTCTCCATCTTGATTTGGACAAAGGATGTATATTCCTTGTCTGGATTCTTCAGATGGTTAAAGTTTCATCCATTAATAAGTTTCAGGGTCCTTTGTTCTCACAGGTGGATCATCTCTGTTGGCCAGTGCCTGGCCTTAGAAATGTAAATGGTTGTTGTACAGCTCCTTGGGATTTGATCTTGCCAGTCACAAGGGGCATTCGCACCTCTCTAGCGATGTCGAGGTTGCTGCTATTTCTGTAGGCCAGAAATTCCTTTTGTGTGAGTCAGAGCCAGTCCTGGCTTCAGTCATTTTAAAGGAAATGTCCAGTTTTATTTAAAAATAATTTTATAGATTAGCCAGGATGATATCTATATTTTTATAAAAATATTGCTAGGTCTTAGCCCCCTGACAAAAGTCATATTTTGATTTTCAACAGATCAATTGGACTATTATATATTCAAAGGTTAGCCAATTTGTCACTCTTCCATATCCAGTCTTTCACATCTCAATGCCCCAGTTTACAAAGGCATCCTATTTCCCTCTGGATTATGTTTATAGAGATGGATGTACTCTATCAAACTTCCTACCTTTTCCAGGCCATAATGGCACTCCTCTCTCTTTCCTCCTCAATTCAAGCTGGTACAAGTCTTTTCTTCCAACCTAATTGAACTGGTCCATTTCTTGCCTTCTTCCAGTTCATTCTGATATTCTCCCAGTCCACTCTTTCTCGTTTTTTGGGAGATGCCCCTTTGTTTGACTCCAAGATGCCACTCCCAGATTTTGCTCTTTTCTTATGGAACATTGTTCCTAGGTTCTGTCCTCTTCCCTTTCACCTTCTTTACTATCTGTTCCACCTGCCCTTCAGTGCTATCCATTTCCACGCCTTCCCTCTCTCCTTCATCTCCCTGCTTTTCCCCTTTATTGCCCAACATTCTTTTTCTCATTTCCACCGCATATTCCATCCTTTAATGGCCATTCATTCCCCTTTTGCTTCTATCAGCCTTGGCCCAGTGGTAGCACTTTCACCTGTGTCAGGAAATTGAGGCTTCAAGTCTCATTCCATAGATTTCAGCATTTAATCTACAATTCAGTATATTGCTGATGGAGTGCTGCAGTGGTTGGATGTCTTTTTGTCAAATAAGACATTAAAGTGACATCCTGTCAGCCCCCTCAAGCAGAGGTGAGAGAGTCCAGGGCATGATCTGAATAAGAGTAGGGCGGGCTTTTGTCCATGCAGGTTGATGTAAGTTATGACTAAGGGCAGGATTTTGGTCTTTGGAGTTGGGATTAACATTATTTTATGACAGCCTGAAATAACTAACATGAACGTTTAGCGTAGTTCTAACCTTCACTGCTGCTGGCACTTAGTGTTGATGGTAGAGGCAATTTGTAGTTTGTTTATAAATTAGAACACAATCCTGATTCCTTTGTAAAGCAGCGATTCTCCCAAGTCAGGGGTGAGTAGGAGCACCTATGTTTGTATATTTTTGAGTGAGGGTAGTGGTAAGTGGGTCCACGCAACTCCAGCCTCTGTTGCTCCCCTTAGATAAAAGCAAAATACTGAGGATGCTGGAAACCTGAAACAAAAACAGAAAGTACTGGAAAAACTCAGCAGATCTGACAGTTTCTGTGGAGAGAGAAACAGAGTTGACGTTTCGAGTCCGTATGGTTTACAGGCTCGAAACATCAACTCTGTTTCTCTCTCCACAGATGCCATCAGACCTGCTGAGTTTTTCCAGCATTTTCTGTTTTTGTTTCTGCTGCTGCCCTTCTTGTTTCTCCAAAAAGCAAACATTAAGGGGCAGACCCAGAGAAATGTGCTTGGGAGGCAAGGGGAGGAAAATGACAGCAGAGTACACACCAATGATGCAGTGGTCAGTAACAGCAAACAATCAAAAAGAGCTGAATAATGAAAGTTTTAATGAGTCCTTTAATAAAAGCTGCTGGCTATTTTAAATTGATCTTGGCATTTACTGTTGTGCCTATTTGGATGTCCAGTTGACACAGGGGGTAATGTATACTGAATAGTAATCAGCCAGTAATAATAGACTGAGATGTATAACTTCATCAACGTTACTACCATTTATTTTGAATATGTCCATCCATTTTAGGACAGCTGATGGCAGTTGGAAATGATGCCACAAAATTGGAAAAGGGTTTCTGGGCATTATTAAGAAAAATATTCAAGTTTATAATTGTCTTTCTGCTAGCCTTAACTTGTTTTACTTTTGTGTGTACATTTGAAATTGTTATAAAATAACGATTTTCCTCTGCAACATATGGGTTCCTATTGGGGGCATGTTTAAATATGTGAACTCCACATTCTTTGCAATATTCAGGCTCAAACTTGTGTCCTAGTACATCACAACATTTCTATTTCGATGCCAGGTCTGCAGGTTTTTGGCCCCACCAGCTCACTGTTATGAATTATACCAAACGTACACATCGAGCCGCTGCAGTAGGGCCATAACTCGTGGGACCGTCCTGAGAGCTGCTCTTTAGAATGGCAGGGTCAGCAAGCTTCTTCAAGTGGCTTATTTGAAGCCAATTGCAGCAAGCACATTTTCTGTGACTGCACGGTCGTAGATAAACGGCAGAATGATTTTCTTCTTTATAGATAACGTTTTACACTTTTTGCATGGAGTGGTGTAGTAAGACACAATAAGTAGAAGCAATGTGTTGAGTTAAACTTCTAGGTAGCTTCATTATACATAAAAATCAAATATACATGTATTTTGCAATGGAAAGAACATAAATGCCTACTAAATGATGTGATATCAATGGACAACTTGTAATTGTGCTTGGTCAACTGATTGGTCCTATACATAGATAGCGAGATTTTCCTCAACATTAATGCTGAGATGACAGTAGGTAAACCTGGTAGGATTCCTTGAGATCAGCCTGACTTACTTAATCAACAAACATAAAAACAACATAGATTTATATAGCACCTTTAACATAGTAAAATGCCCCAAGGCATTTTGCAGAAGCATGATCAAATAAAATTTGACATTGAGTCAGATAAAGGGATATTGGCCTGGACTTTCATGTTCAATGCAGGTAGTGGGAACTGAGAAAATTCCCAGCTTGACCTACCCACCTCGGGAGAAAGTGACTGCAAAGGTGGGATCTTCATTGCCGGGGAGGTGGGTGTGAGCTGGAGTCAGGCCAGTTGACCTGGAAAAAAGGTTGGAGGCAGCCACAAGGACTGCCAGGCGTCGAGGTGGGTTGTTTAAAAGGACTTCCTCTAAGTAAAACAAAAACACAAAGGCACCCCAGCACTCACCACTCACACCCCCTCACCCTCCAAACACTCCCCATGCCCTATTCATGGCACCTCATGCACCCCACCCATTCTGCCATGCCCCCTATGCCAAGCTATAGCACTTCCATGCCCATTGACCTATTATACACCATGCAGAACTAATGAATCTTACAGTGACAGTATACGTTAATAAAAGCTTTATAAAAGCAATTCATTCATAGCTTTCTACTATGAGTAAAAAGTCATTGCACTTAGAAGGCAATAAAAGTGTCAATCATTCAGACTCTTTAAAGTATCAATAAAAAAAAAACACAAATACTTGAACCCCCCAACTTAACATTGTGTAAACAAACATTGTGAAATTGAGAACAGAGATCAGAGAGCTTGAGCTGTCAATCAAACAGTGTTTTCCTGGAGGTGCAGGTGTTTCAACAAGCACATTAGATATTTGGGCTCTCAGCCAAGCATACATAATGAGTCTCACAGTCAGAATGTGATGCACAGCCTCTCCTGCAATTATGTGGGCTTACAGCAAGCTAGCCCTCTCTGGCAGGCTGTATTATATCCAGCCCAATGTTTCAGGCTGATGGCCTTTCATCAGAACATTGGTAGCATTTGCTTTTCATCTTGAAGGGTTGGAAGGCTGGTGGAGGTTAGAGACAGGAAGGGGAGGGATGAGGCTATAGAGGGATTTGAAAACAAGGGTGGGAGTTGGGAAGGATTTTTTTAATCCACAGGCAGGGAAGGCTGCCTTGTGGCCCCAATGATTTCCATTGAGGGATTTCCCCTCCAGCAATTGGCCTCTCTTTTTTCCATACCTCCTGAATGCAGCAGGCCCCAGCCTGCCTTTTTATTGGCCACCACTCCTGCTGACACTGCTGTAGTTGCTGAGCTGCTGGTCCTCTGATTGGGCCAGCAGCCCCTGGGGCCGCTGGGCATCCTGAGTAGGATGGCAGCTACCTAATTAGCTACCACCTCTAAAATTAGGAGGGAAGTCCTGCTTGCCACCCTTGCGTGTCGCTGACATGCATTTCCAGCCATTGTCGGGCAGGCCCCGCACACCGACATGTCAAATAATGCGCAGTGCATCCTGATGTTACCGTGCACCATTCGGATCTTCTGATTAGTGGGTGCGCACTGGAGTCAGCTGCACACTGCCGAACAGTCAAAGGCCTGTTAAGGCCGATAATAAATTAATTAACGTCATTGTCAGGGCTGCCCATCCAACCTTAAGGTTGCCGGGCAGGCAAAGAGCTCAGGTGGCCTTCGCATTTTTCATGAAACCTCGTATTTGGGCACGATGAGGTTTCATGAAGGTTTTATTAATATAAATAAAAATTTTATCCAAATTCATAAACATGTCCTAGCTCATGTGACACTGTCACATGAGGGGACATGTCTGAATAATTTAATTTTTTATTTATTCCAACTTCAGCACTGAATTTAAACTCCATGAGGCAGGCCGCGAATGTCCCCCCTCCCTCTGCTCGCACAGGTAGCGCTGAGCGCTACTGGGCACGCGTCACACTGGGTGGGCCTTAATTGGCCCGCCTGCGTAAAATGGCGGTGTGCAGCCGATCACAGGCAGCGATCGGCTCCGAGCCCACCCACGCCTGCTCCTGACCGGCCCGCCCGATGGGGAGAAAATTCTCCCCGCAGCAAGATTTCACATTTTATGACTTTTTACTGTAATAAATGATTAAAATGCCAATAACTAAACATTAATTTTGTGGGCCATACTTTAAACAACAGAAAGGAACTTCTATACTTATCACACATTAGGGTGACCAGATTTTCAAGAGTCCAAACTAGGACACATTGAAAAGCCTTGAGAAGTCAAGGGCTCTGTGATGTTGTGTATATTGGGCGAGGGTTGGGGGGGGGGGGGTGGGGGGTGGTGGGTGGGTGGGGGGGGGGGAGGGGGGGAGTGTGGGGAGGGGTTGCGGCGGGGCAGTTTCAGGTAGGAGGTCAGATGATGACATCTCCCAGAATATGTCTACTCAGAGTTGGCAACCATACTAAAGCACCCAGTTATTTAAAGCAGCAGTTACAAACCACAGACTTTTGTTTCAATGACAATTCTGCCTCATTTTCTTAAAAAAAAACTGATCAAAGGCTTTGTTTGTCACAAGATACCAGAATCCTCTATTCTGCTCTGACTTTACTATGCATTGCATCACTCTATACCGCCAATCAAACAACATTTCTAGAAAGCATTGGAGGTTTATTCAACTCCTTCTGATGAACAGGCTGCAGATTCTGATATGGTTAAGATGGCTGTGATTAATGCATATACGTTGGTCCCAGAAATGTACAGGCAAAAAATTAGAAATCTGGGAAACAGACTGAATTAGCTTTTTGTGGAATTTGCTAGAGAGAAAAAAAAACACTCCAAAAAAACAGTACCAAAACCATCTGTAATAAAGTCATCCAATGTTTTTTAGACATTGTAACTTTGTAACAATTTCTGAAACAAGACAAAATACATTTCAAATTCTTCCTCACTGTATTTAAGCAGAAAATGAATATTCCTTGAGAAATTAAAACCGAGAGTTAAAGCTGACCCCTCTTCAAATCTACTTGTTGCTACCTGTCCACGCAGCTGTGATATAGGGAGTGACAAGGTATTGGAGGTGTTGGCAGGCTTAAAAGTGGACAAATCTCCAGGTCCGGATGATTTGTGTCCCAGACTGCTGAGGGAGGCAAGGGAGGAGATCTCAGGGGCTCTGACCCAGATTTTTAATTCCTCTCTGGCTACGGGGTAAGTGCCAGAGGACTGGAGAACAGCTAATGTGGTTCCACTATTTAAGAGGGGTTGTAGAGAGAAGCCAGGGAACTACAGACTAGTAAGTCTCACGTCAGTGGTAGGGAAACTATTGGAGAAAATTCTGAAGGAGACAATCTATCTCCACTTGGAGAGGTAAGGCTTGATCAGGGATAGTCAGTATGGCTTTGTCAAAAGGAAGTCATGCCTAACAAATTTGAATGAATTTTTTGAGGAGGACCAGGCGTATAGATGAGGGTAGTGCAGTTGATGTAGTTTATATGGATTTCAGCAAAGCCTTTGACAAGGTCCCACATGGGAGACTTATAAAGAAGGCAAATGCACATGAGATACAGGGTAATTTGATAATGTGGATTCAAAATTGGCTTAGATGTAGGAGACAGAGGGTGATGACAGAAGGATGCTTTAGTGACTGGAAACCAGTGTTCAGTGGTGTACCACAGGGGTCTGTGCTGGGTCCCCTATTATTCGCCATTTATATAAACGATTATGTGGGGGGTAGGATTAGTAAGTTTGCGGATGACATAAAGATTGGTTAACAGTGAGGTTGAGTGTCTTGGGCTACAAGAAGATATAGACGGGATAGTCAAATGGGCAGATAAGTGGCAGATGGAATTTAACCCTGAAAAGTGTGAGGTGATACACTTTGGAAGGAATAATTTGACAAGGAAGTATTCAATGAATGGCATGACACTAGGAAGTTCTGAGGAACAAAGGGACCTTGGCATGTGTGTCTATAGATCTCTGAAGGCAGAGGGGCATGTTAGTGGGGTGGTGAAAAAGGCATATGGGACACTTGCCTTTATCAATCGAGGCATAAATTACAAAAGTAGAGAGGTCATGTTGGAGTTGTATAGAACCTTGGTGAGGCCACAGCTGGAGTACTGTGTGAAGTTCTGTTTGCCACACTATAGGAAGGATGTGACTGCACTGGACGGGGTGCAGAGGAGATTCACCAGGATGTTGCCTGGGATGAAACATTTAAGTTATGAAGAGAGGTTGGATAGACTTGGGTTGTTTTCATTGGAGCAGAGAAGACTGAGGGGTGACCTGATGAAGGTGTACAAGATTATGAGGCGCATGGACAGGGTGGATAGGGAGCTGCTGTTCCTCTTAGTTGAAGGGTCAGTCACAAGGGGACATAAGTTCAAGGTCAGGGGCAGGAGGTTTAGTGGGGATATGAGGAAAAATGTTTTTACCCAGAGGGTGGTGACGGTCTGGAATGCACTGCCTGGGAGGGTGGTGGAGGCAGGTTGCCTCACATCCTTTAAGAAGTACCTGGATGAGCACTTGGCATGTCATAACATTCAAGGCCATGGGCCAAGTGCTGGTAAATGGGATTAGGTAGATAGGTTATGTGTTTCTCACGTGTCGGTGCAAACTCGATGGGCTGAAGAGCCTCTTTGGCACTGTGTGATTCTGTGATTCTGTGCTGACCTCCAGCTCTGGGGGGAAGAAGATTTTCAGTTGGAACTGAAGAATGGGTGTGAATTGACTTTCACCCATGAAAGGTACCAGCTCTTTAGCATTGTGATCCTCTGTGGATTCTGTCTTGGACTCAGGCAAGTCATCCTCTCTAGAAGATTCTTCATGGACAACAGGAGATAGGCTAGACAATACATTAGTAGATTCAATGGAACTAAGATCTGAATGCTACTCCGCTATCTAAAAACACAGCTGACTCCTCTAAAAATACAACAGAGACTTCATAAGGTGCATTTATCAAGGGGAATGATGAATCATCTTCTAGGACCCAAGACACCACACAGTACTGCAAGTGGTTCTGCCTCATCATTCTCTAGGAAGATTCAATTCAGGCCCAGCAGATCTTCATGGGAATGGTCACTTTCTGCTGCAGTGTCTTCTGTAGCTACCACCTCTGGCCTTACTTCATGTAGAACTGAGAGATTAATAACTTTGGTCTCTGCTCTGGGCTAGTGGATGGTGTCTCTGTGAAAGAAAGAAGCTGACTGTTGAGTGTATAAACTTCCTCAGTGTCTGAGGGCTGAATTTCCACTGCTTCTAAATAAAAGGCTGAAGATTGTTGCATGAAAGACAGTGAGTCATTCAAATGATGTGCGTCATCTGTTTTCTTTTAGGATTCCTAGAAGTATGCAACATTGTCACTCAATAAGGATGTACATTGATTGTAAAGAACATAGAGAAAATCAATGTCCCTTGTAACTGAGAGGAGCAATAATCCTGCCTTTGATTGGAAAGTTGATGCCACCTGGGCTTTGTAATTTGATGTCTGATGGATGAAGGATTGTTGGTGAAGCCTGTCGGGATCATTTGTTAATATGTTAACAGCAGCTCCAGTATAAATTTTAAAAGTAGAATTGAAGCCTTGAACTTGGACTGTAATTGACTAATAGTTTGGATTAAGACTATCAATGTCCCAAAGGAATTCAAAATTCATCTTTTTCTTGATTTTCCATTTCTTGGATGGCATGTGTTTCATAAATACTCTCTGTTCTTCAACTTCGATTAAAATTGTTGAATTTGCAGGAACACTTGAAATGTCCAGTTTTGCCACATTGGAAGCATTCCATGCCCCCTGCTGGGCAGTCTTGGCATCTATTTTGGGTTTTCATGCCACGATGCAAGCATTTCAAAATAGCTGCCAGTGTGGAGTTTCCTTACATTTTGCCTGGTTTGGTGGGCTTTCTTGTGGGTGGGGCCACTAACTGAGGGCCTGCAACGGAGTAATGTGAAGCCTCAGAATTGCCCTGAATTATAGCCCGATAAAATGCTTTAAGCTAGGCTTGCGTCACTACTGTACCGCTTGATCCAAAGTTATATCACCTTTGGTCTGCAGAAAGTTGGAGAGCTTTTCATCCTGGATATCCACAGCTATGCAATCACGGATTAGCTCGTCCTTCAGTGCTATGTATCCGCAAGAACTAACTGGGTGATATAGGTCAGTTAGAAATAATTCCATTGATTCCCCAGGCTGTTGTGATTGCTGATTAAAACGTGCTCATTCAATTACTAAATTTTGGCTTTGGGCTAAAATAAGTGTCAAAGGCTTTAAGAAAGGACTCAAAGTGGAGTCCTGCACTCCTTGCCTTAAGACAACATCATCTGCTATTGGATCTACCTCATAAAGAAAGGAACTAGCTTGAAGCTTTTGCCCCTTTTCATGAAGGCCTGATGCTGCTTGGCACAGGAGAAAATGGCATTTCCATAACTCCCATTGCTGGCCTCTCTGCAGGCCCTTGAGACAGTCAAACGGACAGGGCAAGGGGAGAGACTGCTCACCCGGTTCAGTCATCGTTACCTTTCTCCAGTGTGCCTCCTTCGTCTGCCGGATTTTTGAAAGAGATGCTTTCAAAGGTTTCTTCACTCTGTGGTTTCTTCGATAACATGTGTTTTTTTAACATCGGTTCCCCACTGCTGCCACCATTTTCTGAGATGGGTTCTTCTATCTTGGACTCTAGGCATGGGACTTGGTTCTTAGACAGGCTGTAGACATACTCTGGTATCTGCTTAACACTTATTTATTAATACTACATCTAAACAGGTTACAGAGTGAGCACATTGCTCCTTGGCATGATTCCAACCTCTCTCTCGAGTCTAACACATGGCTGACTGATGTCAGTGGTACATCATCATCTTTGTCATACATTAGCATATCCCATCTGTTAACCCTCAATACTACAAAACCCTGTGCATTCATCTCAGCCTGAGTATTTGAAATCCTGCAACAGCCCCAATTTGTTATGATCCTTGCAGTGACCTTAAATGCTTAAAAGAAATTTGAACTCCAGTTAATAGCTGAAAATAGGTTTCATGACTTAAGATTTTTATTGTAACAAATGACTAAAAACACCTTTAACTAAACTATTTTTGTCGGCAGCTTATACTTTAAATTACAGAAAGGAACATTCCCCTTGTATGCTTACCACACAACCCACCTTCCACGGAATGACAGTCCTTATAGCAAACAGCTTAAGTTATATCCAGCTTCCAATGGGTTCACATTTTCCTGTTTCTTCAAGTAGTAACTTCGAGTGACTGTCTCCAGGCGCTTCCGTACTTTTTTGGAAAGGTTCCCAAATTCTCCACCAGCAATAAAGCTGACTCTGATGTTTCTTCTTCAATCCGGCCATGCCAAGACGAGTCTTCCAGATTCCTTAGATGGCTGTGGAATGCATCTCTTTGATTAGAGACTGAATCTGCTTTGGTAGCTCGCAAAGGACCTACAGCCATTTCTTTCCACTGACCACACCAACTGCTGTTCTTACCCTCCCTCTCTTTTCCATTCTGCCCCAAAAGCATAAAGTCGGCAAATACACTTACTGTTAGCACAGCTGCCCTTGCCCTTTGTTCCCAGGTGTAAGAATGTACCACCTTACTTAGCCAATCCCTTAACTTAGCCAATCTTGTTGTCAGGCTGAAGTCAGATTAGTCACAGATTAGTCCCTTCATTTTCACCTAAGTTTAAAGACACAGTCCAAAATATGCTAATCTTATAAACCACATAATTATAACAGAATGCAGTTACAGCAGGCAATTAGGAAGGTAAGTAGCATGTTAGCCTTTATTGCAAGAGGGTTGGACGACAAGAACAAGGGAACCTTGCTACAATTGTACAGGGCTTTGGTGAAACCACACCTGGAGTACTGTACACAGATTTGGTCTCCATATTTTAGGAAGGATATATTTGCTTTGGAAGTAGTACATCGAAGATTCACTAGATTGGTTCCTGGAATTAGAGGATTGTGTTATGACATGAGGCTGAGTAAATTGGGCTTATATTCTCTGGAATTGAGAAGAATGAGTGGTGTCTCACTGAAAAATCCTAAAGTGCCTTGACAGGGTAACTCCAGGAGGTTGGTTCCTTTGGATGGGAAATCTAGAACACAGGGGCCCAGTCTCATGATAAGGAGTCAATTATTTAGCTCTGAGATAAGGAGAAATGTCTTCATTCAGAGTGTTGTGAATCTTTGGATATTTTGACCTCAGAGGGTTGTGGTTGAACCATCATTGAGTATAGTCAAGGTTGGAATAGATAGCTTTCTGATTTCTCAAGGAATCAAAGGATATGGAGAGTGGGCAGGAAAGTGGAGTTGAGGCAGAAGATCAGCCATGATTGTATTGAATGGGCAGAATGGATTCAAGGGGCTGAATGGTCTACTCCTATTTCTCATGTACTTATATTTTTATCCCCGATTCAAATTGCTCCACTACTGCCAATCATTGGCCACCTGCCCTAAGAACTCCTTATGTGACTTAGTGTCAAGTTGTTTGATAACACTCCTATGTAGCATCTTGGGACTCCACCATGTTAAATTCATCATATAAATACAAGTCAAAAACAAAAATACCTGGAAAAACTCAGCAGGTCTGACAGCATCTGCGAAGAGGAACACAGTCAGTGTTTCGAGTTCGTATGACTCTTCAGAGGTGAACTATAAGCTGGTTTAAGGGGAGATGGGACAGATAGAGCTGGATAAAGGGCCAGTGATAGGTGGAAATAGCCAAAAGATGTCATAGACAAAAGGACAAAGAGGTGTTGAAGGTGGTGATATTATCTAAAGAATGTGCTAATAGGTGACATTTAGGATAGAAAGCAGGACAAGCAAGGTACAGATAGCCCCAGTGGGGGTGAGGTGGGGGAAGGGATCGAAATAGACTAAAAGGTAGAGATAAAAAAATGGATGGAAATACATTTAAAAATAATGGAAAAAGGTGGGGAATGAAAAAATCTATATAAATTATTGGAGAAAAGGGGGTTTGGAAAGGGGGTGGGGATGGAGGAGAGAGTTCATGATCTAAAATTGTTGACCTCAAGATTCAGTGCGGAAGGCTGTAAAGTGCCTAGTCGGAAGATGAGGTGCTGTTCCTCCAGTTTGTGTTAAGCTTCGCTGGAACATTGCAGCAGGCCAAAGATGGATATGTGGGCACGAGAGCAGGGTGGTGTGTTGAAATGGCAAGTGACAGGGAGGTCTGGGTCATTGTTAGGGTTAGGGTTAGGTTAGGGCTGGTGGGGTGATAAGTGATGACTAGTTAAGGAACCGAGGTTTTCCACCCACGGTGGTTGACAGGGCCCTCAACCGTGTCCGGCCCATCTTCCGTGCATCTGCGCTCACACCTTCCTCTCCCTCCCAGAACCATGATAGGGTCCCCCTTGTCCTCACATCACCCCACCAGCCTCCGCATTCAAAGGATCATCCTTCGCCATTTCCGCCAACTCCAGCATGATGCCACCACCAAACACATCTTCCCTTCACCCCCCCGGTGGCATTTCACAGGGATTGTTCATCCCGGGACACCCTGGTCCACTCCTCCATCACCCCCTACACCTCAACCCCCTCCCACGGCACTTTCCCATGCAACCGCAGAAGGTGCAACACCTCCCCTTTACTTCCCCTCTCCTCACCGTCCAAGGGCCCAAACACTCCTTTCAAGTGAAGCAGCATTTCACTTGCACTTCCCTCAATTTAGTCTACTTCATTCGCTGCTCCCAATGCGGTTTCCTCTACATTGGAGAGACCAAACGCAGACTGGGTGACCGCTTTATGGAACACCTTCGGTCTGTCCGCAACATGACCCAGACCTCCCTGTCGCTTGCCATTTCAACACACCACCCTGCTCTCGTGCCCACATATCCATCTTTGGCCTGCTACAATGTTCCAGCGAAGCTCAACACAAACTGGAGGAACAGCACCTCATCTTCCGACAAGGTACTTTACAGCCTTCTGGACTGAATATTGAGTTCAACAATTTTAGATCATGAACTCTCTCCTCCATCCCCATCCCCTTTCCAATCCCCCTTTTCTCCAATAATTTATATAGATTTTTCTTTTCCCACCTATTTCCATTATTTTTAAATGTATTTCCATCCATTGTTTTATCCCTACCTTTTAGCCTGTTTCAATCCCTTCCCCCCATCCCACCCCCACTAGGGCTATCTGTACCTTGCTCGTCCGGGTTTTTACCCTTAATGTCACCTATTAGCACATTCTTTAGATAATATCACCACCTTCAACACCTCTTTGTCCTTTTGTCTATGACATCTTTTGGCTATCTCCACCTATCACTGGCCCTCTATCCAGCTCTACTTGTCTCACCCCATGCCCCCTTAAACCAGCTTATATTTCACCTCTTTTCTATTTTTCCTTAGTTCTGTTGAAGTGTCATACAGACTCGAAATGTTAACTGTGTTCCTTTCCGCAGATGCTGTCAGACCTGCTGAGTTTTTCCAGGTATTTTTATTTTTGTTTTAGATTTCCAGCATCCGCAGTTTTTTGCTTTTATATAAATACAAGTTATTGAAGTTGTTGTTGTAAATATCCTTACACAGTAGCTACCTCTGAGTTAAGAACACAACTTGCTTGTATTATTAACAATACCCTGAGGTCCCTCTCTAAGCACTAAGTTGCAAAGCTGCTGCCAGAGGTCATTTTTGTACACCACTAGATGTCTTTCACAGACTCATATAAACAGTAAGATCCTGCAACTCATCCCTGAAATTTTGATGATTCCCGGAATCCTGTATGAATATGAGATGGACCAGCTTTAAATCAGATCAAATTAGTTCACTTGGAATGTCCCTGCAGGAAATGACTGTGGCTACAAGGGTAATGTCATGTTAAAAATATGAGTGTGTTTAAAATAAACTAGGCTGTGTTCCAGACTGAAGTTAAATCTTTTGATTTCTGCTGGTAATGGCTGATCTAAATCTGTTCACAAGGAGATTTAGTGATAGGTTTGGGTCTGTCAGATCTGAAACACCCCAGGCCCCTGTACATGATTTGTGGGGATTTCCAAATCCAAGGATAATTTACATTATTTCCAGGAAGATGAAGAAATGGCTTGATGATTTGCTAACGTTATACAAAATTATTGCAGGATCTCAAGAAATTTATTTTTTCATCTGTACATGACTAATTATCTTCAGCAATTTGCGATACAAAAACTTAAACATGGCTCGCTAGCCTCTTTATTTGCTCATTCATGTAATTCGTCTCCAAAAGGCCACACCAATGAATATCAGTCATTTTCATGGGCAGTTAATGCTGTGGTTCCAAGTCATTCTCTCCATTGATATATTTTTATTTATGGTTAATATAAGCCATTCTCGCTAATTTTTTTCCTCTTTTGCCTCAATGCTCCTGAAGGTTGAGATCAGGTTACACTTTGCTGGCAGCCCTTCTCATAGCAGTTTGACTTCCTGGGGATCATAACCAAGCTTGATCATGTTTTTCCTACTATTCACATCAAGCTCTTTCCAGCAAGGATTACTAAATTAGCAAATAGGAACACATGACCTGTCAGAATGGCATCCCTAACTAACTAATTCAGCACTAACCCTGTCCATAAAGGCTGCTATCATGATTCTGCACTCTCAACAGACAGTCATGCTCAGAAGGAATATATTGCAGGAAATCACAGGAACATTTGGACATTTTAAAATTGTTTGCCAATCTAAAACACAAATAGTTGCAAAAAGAAGGAAAAAATATTGAAACCAATCCACATACAAAGAAGCGGAACAACTACAGGAAAAGGAAATAACTTTCCTAAGGGAAGTAACTGAAATAGGAATTACATATTGGAGTATTAAGCTTGAAATGGATGGATGCCCCACAGAGTTTAAAATTAGACACAGGGGCAGGAGTTTCTGTCTTATCTGATGAAGCAAGTTCGCTACAGCCATCATATGTCAGGTTACAAGGTCCAGGTGGGATTACACTGAAAGTCATAGGCCAACACTGGCAAAATTAAAATACAAAGATAGAGAAATCATTGAACCTTTGTACAACACCCAGAACCAAAAATTATCTTTGTTAAGCAGGAAGGCATGCTTACATTTGAAGCTGATCTATAAAGTTGATGCAGATGCCAATGAGCACATTCTGGAATGAATTTCTGAGATTATTTACAGGCTTGGGAAAATTGAAGATGGCATGCCATGTTACCCTAAGAGCTGATGCTAAACCAATTTGTCTCTTCACACCGAGGAAAATCTCTCACCTACTCTTGGACAAAGCCAAGGGGGAAACCAAGAACATGATACCGCAGGGGTTATCTCACCAGTAACTATACCAACAAAACGGTGTCCAGGAATGGTCATTGTCCAAAGACAAATGGCTCAATTAGAATCTGTATGGACTTGACTCAACTAAACATATCGGTGGATTGTGAGATCCACCCGATGGTCTCCATGGATGAGAACCATGACAAATTAGCTAAGTGCACCCTATTCACCAAATTAGATGCAAAAAACAGATTTTGGCAGTTGTCTTTGGATGAAGAATCCAGACTGCTGACCATTTTATAACACCATTCGCTTATTATTGCTTTATTAGGTTGAAATTTGAAACTGTGCTCACTCCAGAAATATTCCAGAGAACAATGTCTCAAACCCTAGAAGGGATGGAAGAAGTAATATGCCATATAAACAGCATGCTCTTGCATGGCTCCACATGACCATAGAGTTAGAGCAGTCCTGAAAGTTTTACAGGATGCAGGTTTAACATTGAATGAAAAAGGTGAGTTTGCAAAACATATGATTGTGCAAGCCTCAGGAATAACAGTCGACCACAGAAATGAAAGGTGATTAAAGAATTCCCTTAATCCAGCGACATTACAGAACTATAAAGATTCCTCAGGGTTGTTGACCAAGTAGGCAAGTTCCTATCAAATTTGGCAGAAATCAATGAGCTATTGACTCAGCTGCTGAGTCCAACAGTGGCGCTGGAATATGAACCAGCAAAATACTTGAGAAGATCGAAAATCTTCCAATTTCCCCTGAAATTCTGGCACACTATGACCCAGAACTACTGACCATGGTAGCAGCAGATGTATCATCTAGGGTGTCTGAGTGCAGTATTATTCCAAGTACAAAGAGATGGTAAACATAGACCAGTTTATTATGCCTCAAGGTCATCCACAGACACAGAAAAACAATACATTAGAATTGAGAAGGAAGCATTGGCAGCAACATGGGCATGCAAACGAAATTCTCAGACTACTTGATGGGATTGCGATTTAAAATTGAAACGACCATAAGCCACGAGTCACTCTCCTGAACATGAAAGTGATTGCGAAGATGCTGTCTAGAATCTAATGCTTTAGACTGAGGTTATTAAGGTATGATTCCAAAACTGAGTACGTTAAAGGAAAGTACCAGACAACAGCAGATACACTAGCAAGAATACCAGTTGAAGAACCAAAATAGAGGATTTGAATTTCATCAAGAAGGTGGAAGCATCTACATCACTAATTACTAAACACCAACAAGCTACTGCAAAGAAGCTGCAGGAGATATACAAGTGCAACAGCAAAATGATGTATGTGTCCAGATAAAAGAATTCTGTCTGGAAGGATGACCAGACTATACTGCTAATAACCCAGTACTATGGCTGTACTTCGAGCAGGGGAAGCACCTTACAATCATGGATCATCTCTTAGTTTTTAAAGACAGAATAGTCATTCCAAGAACATTTCTGCTTGGTATTCTTCAAATAATTCAATAATTTAAGCAGTTGAGAAACCAATTTGTGATTGTCCATTCTGCCCATCATTGGTGGGCTGCGTTTCCTGCCACCAGACGTTGGGAGTGTCATTTGAATACATTTGCGTCTAATTATAAGCTCTGCTCAGGCATGTCAGCATGCACCTGGCGAGCTGCATTTTGCTCGAGGTTTGTTTGCCTACCTTTTTTCGGGCAGCATGCGCAGTCATTAGTGCCAGGCATAGCAGATGGCACCACATCACTTTTAGGGAGCTCATGGGCAGGTATCTAACTACCAGACCAGCCGTAAGGAGGGTGTGGCTTTTCAGCGGCTGCAGGGAGAGGGTTTGCGGGGGAAGAGGTGAAGTGGCCTCAAGAGATTGCAGGGCTAGGGCTGCACTGGGGAAGGAGGGTATCCCAGGGTGTATGTGAGGGTACATGTTGATCTGTGCAAGTGGGCTCAAGATGGTGAGGGCTGAGGAGGCAGTCTCCAGAGGAGATGAGGCCAGATAGTGATGTGAGGCTGTGTGTGTGTGTGAGAGAGTAAGCGGTGACGTCCCTTGAGCTGGCAGTGAGTGAGGTGCCAGTGAATGTGTGATGGCCTTGTGAGTGTGTGAGTTTAGATGAGGAGATGGTTGCCTTACCCTGGTGGCACAGATGAGATCATTCATCCGTTTTCTGCACTGGGTGACTGACCTCTTGTGCACAACATTGGCATTGACCACCTCTGCCACCGCCTCCTAAGCCAGAGCGGTGAGACTGATGGGCCTCCTGCAGCCAGTCTGGGGGATAGAAGACATCACGGTGGGCCTCCATAGTGTCCAGAAGTGCTCCAGGGATGCGTCACTGAATTGGGGAGGCTGAACTCTTCTTGGCTTTTGGAGTCATGTCTTCACCGGTGCCCACCTATGCTGCAAACATTGAAAAGTGTGTGCGCAGCTGCAGTTTAAATATGGCGCCCGGCGTGATGAAGCGGCGAGGTAAGAATGTGGCGGGAAAATTGGAGGCCACCTGTCAGAGAGATGGCGTATTTCCTGTTGCTGCATAATTAAAGAGATGGGAATGGGACGATATGCGGCTGGTGGGTAAAACTTCCTTTTTTCTGCCCACTACTGCACTTTGTACAAATCTGGGATGATTCACCCACAGTGTCCAAAACTAAAGAGTATTTCAGATGGGATCTGATTAATGTAGTATATAACTGAAATATCACTGACTTCCTTTTGTATTTTAGCCCCTGTGAGTTTAAAGCCAAAATTCTATTAGTCGTTTTGATTTTGAAGGACTTTGATTTAAGTACGTAAATGAGTTGTTTGCCCTCTTCAGTCAGTCATCCGGACTGCCTACTTGGACAATGTCCACAAATTGGACGTGGTGGGTGGCTGAAAATTAGGCCCGTATCTGTAATAAGAGTATGCCGTCCAAAGGCATAATTATGTCTGTCTCGCAGGAGAACAATACTAAACTCTCATTCCTCCCTTTTACAGTAACCAAATATGGAACATTTCCAGACTTTAAAGCACAACTGTGTCGCACTCTGCTGCACAAAGCACCCACAGCATCACCAGGAAACAGGTTTCAAACTAAAATAACAACACATCTAAAATCTAGTTAACGACAGGCATAGGAACGCTGACACAGTGCAAAGAAGACCATTTAGTTGAGACCAATGAAATGTTCCAGAATTTCTAGATTCAAGGCTTAAACAAAGGGCATGGTAGATATAAAAGGGCCTTTTTTCAAATTAAGGGTAGCAAAACATAAATGATGTGCCCGTATGGAAATGACAAATCTTGACATGCTGTTGGTAAATGGTAAACAGTTATGACATAGGAACCCACACGTCAATAAAGTGGAATTTAAGCTTGTCAACTTGAAATAAAACAATTTTTCCTTGACACTCCATATGGTATGCACAACTTCTTTAGTGAATAATTTCCATTTTAATATCTGCAGCTGTTGGAAAAGAGTAAACTATTCTAAAAATGTTTTGCAAATTGCAAATTGGAGAACAACCAAAAGGTGAAAAGCATGCCACCTGTACAAACAACACTAAGAAAATTATGTTAGGAAGAAGTCATATGGGTCAGGATTTTGCTAGTCTCCAGGAGGCAGGCTGTGAGGTCAGGGACCAGTAAAGTCTTGTGGAGCTGCGTTGGATGGGACCCTGACACAGTCCTGCTCTCAGGGCATTTTGCTGACTCTGGGATGAGAAATGGAGAGGCTTCTTGCTCCAAGGAGGTGGACAGCCAATTTCCATAATCAAAGGCTGAATTAAGAGCCATTTTATGGTACCATTGACATTTTCCTGGGGGGGCAAAACCCATCCTCCCCCACCACATGGGGAGGATGCCAGTTAAATGGAGGCAGTTGGGGTTGGTAATGACTTAATGAAATAAAGTGGGGGCTGTAGGGAGGAAACGCTGTGAATTAGTTTTAAAAAAACTTACCTGCTGTAGGCCACATCTCCTGCATTCTTCAGCAGCAACCACCTCTCCTGTTGGCGCTGCTCAGGGCTTTGAGGCTGCCACCCCTCTGATTTGGATGGCAGCAACAGGAGTCTGTACCCTCCACCCCCCCCCCCCCACCCCCCCACCCCCACAACCTCTCACCCTTAATTGGATGGCGGGCTGCAGGCGGCCAAATTGGAGGCCCCCCTGTGATAAAATTGCCAAGCAGGTCCCACTGCCTGCAAATGAGGGCTCAGGACTCGCTTTGTACCTAAACATTGGGGTCCTGATTCCCCTCGAAAAATTCAGCTGACTGTGTCGATATTCGAAATAAAGACCCACGATAACATCATCACATCGTGTGAGGCTGCTGCAGAATCTGATAAGTCATTTCTATGTCATTGACAATGGTGAATATGTATTCTTATTGTAAATTTCATAAGTCCCCTATATAAGCCAACAATCAACCTTGCAAGCCCTTTAATGATAAGGTCCACCCTCAATTACTGTAACTTCAGGAAATAACTCAGATGCCTTTATAACGGCCCAGAATTTCATGAGATTTAGTACCATAGGAATGGCACTTACCATTGCTGTCCAGAAGGGAGTCCAGGATATCAGGCATAAGTGAGTTATATTAGTTTTTACTCCAACCCAGAATTCCCTGGGTTATGTGCAGCACTTTGCCGCTTACCTCATTCAAACAGTGAGAAGTGACTTGTTCTCATTCCAATTCCTATAAATATCAACGGTGAATTAAAATTGAAAATTTCCTGAATTAACTCCTGTTTATTTATTGCTGAAACTTAGAGCTGAATATTCCAGATGTTGAATGTTCTTTTGGCCGTCTGGACCAGTTACTGGTCATTAACCCAGCTGTCAGAGCAGCACACCTTCCAGGTCAATTTTCCAGAAGGTAACCAATTAGCAGGTCACTTGTGGGTTCATTATTCAATTAGGGACATTGCGTGGGTTGAAGATGAGGGAGGGCCAATCAGCACCCCAGTAGACTTCACAGCGGTTGAAGTACCAGTGTGCTGCTGAGGTAAGAGCCCCAAAGGCGGATGGAGATAAATGGCTGCAAGAAAAAGTTGAGAGAGCTGGCAGATATCTCTGCACCCCGAACACTGTCTCTTGCAATGGCAAGCCTCTGCCTGGGAATACCCCCAGGCCTGTTGTTTGGACCATTAAATGGTCACACTTCATCTTATTTTCATATTGTCCCAACATCCCGCTGTGTCGCCACTCCCTCCGAGTAGCCAAGCTTCTGGAGCCATGCGATGCTATCAAAGTTGCATTGCCCTTGGAAATTTTCTACTAATTTCCCACTTAACATGCTTAATTGGCCTCCCACTGCTGCTGGCTGGGTTACCATCACTGCACAGAAACTGCCTCTGGGAGAAGCCAGAGGAGGCGGAACTGGCATGATGCATCATTTATCTCCAAATTTGCTTCCTCCACTGTAGGATGATGTGTACATAGCATGCAGAGGGGGACATGTGGAGTAAAGGGTTAACTCCAACACTATCACAACAGCTGCTGAACATGTGCATGGGGAGACATGTGATAACGATGTCACACAGAAGAGAATGAGGAGAATCTGAAAAAGGGGCAGTGGTTCTGTTCCACTGCTTTGTAATCATGTACAAAGTTGAGCATGTAAATAAGTGTTAATTTGAAAAATGATCTTTGCCTCCAACTAAGAATAAGATGCCCAACATGTTCCACGATGACCCAACAACTACCACAGATCCACCACCTCCAAACCCACCTCCAAAAGCCTTGTAAAAATTCTCTTAGAGTCATAAACAATGGTGTTGTTGTGCTATTTTCTCAGTTATACAAATGTCAGATAGTGTGTAAAAAACATTAAATTATCAAAGCAACCTATTGGTTTCCAGAGTAAAGATAGTTATATCCCAATTAACAGTGCAAAAAAACAATTTCTTATGAAATCAGCTAATATGAATGGACATCCTGGCTCTTCTGAAGAGTATTTTGAATTCAGGTCCACCCTGATGGATAATAAATACTCAGTATATGTAATTTATAAAAACACTGGGGACGCTTTGAATGCCCTCTAATCATATCCCACAGAAAATGGGTCCACCCAACGAATCATCAGAGTTAACATTACCCATGTGCTTTCCACTGTTTGGACTCAACATTCCATACCATTTATTTAACAATGTTTGAGCAGGTTTTTATTTATTAAAACCCCAATTCCAACAGTAGTAGCCATCTATTGGGCTGACGTCAAAGAGGTCATTAACTGGTTTCATAGGAAACAGGAAAATAAACACAGGAAATTGATTTAGCTAGAATCCCAAGACAGTTAAAAAAATTTCTTCCTTTTCCTATTCTTTTTGTCTATGGTGCATTTTATGTAAAATAAATGATGTATGTAAAATTATGATTAAAAAACTAAAGTCAGGTAGTTTCTTCCCCTCTAAAGATACAAAATGTTCTTTTAAACATTTATAATCAGTCTATATACATACAAAAAATGAAGTACATGCGAATACAATTACAAAACTGATAACGATCACAGCAGGAAACAAACCATTCAGAATACCATATAGCTGGTAATTTACAAATTCAATTAAATTGTTATGTATTTTGTCACAATGACGGGAAGCTGTGACTGAGTAAGGTCAACTTATAACTTCACCAGCTAACCAAAAACATATTGAATTGTTTAAAGAGGACCTGTTTTTTTAAAAAAATAAGAAAAAACACTGACCAAATATGGCTACTACCTGTCACCTGATGTCTGGTATTATAAATTGACCACTTTTCTGGAAAGTTCCAAATGGATTGCACTGCAGACCTGCCCTAGGATGTTGCATGGAGTTTCACATCTGGAGGGTGTCAAGGTCCACTTCAAAAAGGGACCCTTGAAAGGAGGGCATTAAAAATGCAACATGATAAATCTTAATCAACAGTAAAGATAATGGGAACTGCTAACCAGCCAGATACACCCAACAGACACCTAACAGCGCTGTGGAAAAAGAAATAACCCCATCTCCTGTCGGTTTCTACTATCTTGATATGTGTCAGAAGTTTCTGAGCTGAAAGGTCAAAAATGTGATTATTTCTTCTACAACAAAGACTGCAAGACATGTTAAGTAAATTCTCTTTGTGGAATATACAGACAGGAAATTTAAGAACTACTTTTGCCATGCCAGAAACAGCGAGAAGTCATCTGGAAAAAGCTGTTGAAGGGGGAAGTAAGGAGTCTCTCTCCTTATTAAGAAGCAAAATCCTACTTCTTAACAGCCTAAAAATCATACTCAGAGATAGTGACTGTCCATTGGAAAGAACCTCGGGAGGAACCCATCATGGGATTAAAAGGAATTTAACTGATATAACAGCTAACTTCAAACGGTTGCAATGTTCAACAATCTGCACCTCAAGAGCAAACAAAGGATATTCTTTTAACTTTTATTTGGACTCTAACCTTTCTTACTTCTGAGATGTGTGCGTGTGTGCGTGCGTGTGTGTGTGTGTGTGTGTGTCTTTTATTATTTTTTCCTGGGTTTAGTAACTAATAATATTCTTTCTTTGACTCAAGAAAACCTGAATTGATTGGCTCCCTATTAAAATGTAAATACATTTGGATTGAAAAAGGCATTTATGAGGAGAGAATTTTGTTGCACCCAACCAAGGGGACTGAATAAGGGGGCCGGGGGCGGGCGGAGGGGAGGGGGGGAGCAGTTCACTCCTCCTCACCCAGCCATAACAATTTATTAAGTGTCTGAAAGGATTTTACATCGCCTGACAATGGCAGCAAGAGATCAAGTAAGTTAGCTGTTCGCCCTATTTCTCATATTATTTTCTACTTTCTTTTTGGAAGTGGTAATTTCTAAAACTTTTGTTCCTTCCTGCTGAGGCATTGAGCTGAAGGAACCCAAAACACACAAACATCTGAAACAACCACATAAAATATTTCTTTGTATGTAGCAGACAGTGGCCATGGACTGTATTGCTGTAGCTTTGTTGATAGCACACTTGCCTCTGGGTTTGAGAGTTATGGGTTCAAATCCTACTCAAGAGTTGCAAGGATACATTTTTGGCTGACACTCCAGTGCAGTAATGAGGGAATGCTGCACTGGCAGAGGTGCCATTTTTCAGAAGAGACATGGGGCTGGATTTTATGTCCAGTGAGCTGGATGTAGAAGCGGACAAATCTTCTGTTCCTGCCCAGCCCCATGGCCCACAGCGATTGACACCCATTGGGATGTTAATTACCTTGAGGTGAGACTTCTGCCCCTATCTGGGGAGAAGCAGGCCATTCAGATGACTGGCAGTTCTTTGGTCTCAGCAGCGCCACTGGGAATGGTAACAGCTGCAGGGACTCCTCAACAACATTTTTCGTTGGACATACAAACATACAAGTTAGGAGCAGGAGTAGGCCATTTGGCCCCTCAAGCTTGCTCCGCCATTTCAGTAGATCATGGCTGATCTGACTGTGGCCTCTACTTCCTGTCTACCCCATGTACCCCTTGACTCCATTGTCAGTCAAGGATCTATCTTACTTAGCCTTAAATATATTTGATGACCCAGCCTCCACTGCTCTCTAGGGAAGAGAATTCCACAGACTAATGACCCTCTGAGAGAAAAAAATATTCTTCTCACTTCCATCTGAAATGGGAGGCCCCTTATTTTTAAACTGAGCTCACTTGTTCCAGTTTCTCCCATAAGGGGAGACACAGGTGGGATTTTATGGTCCCTCCCACCGGTGGGATCTTCCAGTCCCGCTAAAGTTTGAATACAAATTTGAAAGTGCAGTGGGGAGAGGTGAGGAAGCAGGGGAGGGCAGAAAATTACAGTCATCTTCCCAGCATCCACACTGTCAAGCCCCCTCAGGATCTTATATATTTCAATAAGATCACCCCTCGTTCTTCCAAACTCCATGGATACAGGCACAATCTGCCCAACCTTTCCTCATAAGATACCTACTTTATCCCAGGAATCAGTTGAGTGAACCATCTCTGCACTGTTTCTAATGCAATTATATCGTTTCTTAAGTAAGAAGATCAAAAGTGTACATAGTACTCAAGATGTGGTCTTAACAATGCCCTGTACAACTGTAACAAAACTTCCCTACTTTTATATTCCATTCTCTTGCAGTAAATGACAATATTCCACTTGACTTCCTAATCAGTTCCTGTACCTAACTTTTGGCAATTTGTGTACCAGGATATCCAGATCCCTCTGTACCACTGAGTTCTGCAATATCTCTCCATTTAAATAATACTCCGATTTTCTAGTCTTCTTGCCAAATTAGACAATTCACATTTTCCCACATCATATTCCATGTGCTAAATTCTTGCCCATTCACTCAATCCCTTTGCAGGGGAAGTAGTGGCATAGTGGTAATATCACTGAACTAATGATCCAGTGGACCCAGGCTAATGCTGTGAGGAGATGGGTTCAAATCCCACCATGGCAGCTGGTGGAATTTGAATTCAGTTAATAAAAATCTGGAAAGTGAAGGCTCATCTCAATAATGGTGACCATGGAACTAGCATTGTCATAAAAACCCATCTGGTTCACTAATGTCCCTTAGGGAAGGAAAGTTGCCATCCTTACCTGGTCTGGCCTACATGTGACTCCAGACCCACAGCAATGTGGTTGACTTGTAACTGCTCTCTGAACTGGCCTAGTAAGCCGCTCAGTTCAAGGGCAATTAGGGATGGGCAACAAACGCTGGCCTCACCAGCGACTCCCACATTCTATGAAAGAATGAAGAAAAAGACTCCTTATGTCCTCTCCCAGAATCAAGGTAAGTTTGGGGCAGTCGGGGGTGGGAATAGTCTTGCCAGGGCCAGGCTGACAGGCTGGAGTGAGGGGGATCAGGGAGCCAAGGTGAACAGGGCAGAGGGGGAGGAGAAATACAGTAGTGTTTGGAGGTGAGGTTCCAGTTGAAACAGGGGACCTGTAATAGAGGAATCCCCCCCTTTCCCACCTGAAGCACAAACACTGTCACCTGCCGGGTTTCCCACCCATCGCCAGCATCAGCCCTCGAAATTGCAGCAGAGGTGGGAAGTGACCATATGAAATTGCTGTGGGCACAGGGGCAGGCAGGTAGGTGATGGGAAAGGTGTCCATGGCATTTTATGGGCCTCGCCGCCTACAAACACACTTGCAGGGGAGCATAAAATCCTGCCCATGAAATCAAATCTTCATCTGCTTTCTTAGGGAGATGTAAAAGATCCCATGATGCTATTTTGAAAAAGAGCAGAGGAATTCTGTCCTGGTTAATATTTATCACACAACCAACGTCACAGCAAACAGATTAGCTGGTCTTGAGAACACTGTTTATGGGACCTCACAGCGTACAAATTGGCTGCTGTGTTTCCTAAATTATAACAGCGGCTATAAATCAGAAGTACTTCATTGGCTGTAAAGTGCTTTGGGACATCTTGAGATTACATAAATGTAAGTTCTTTTTTCTTTCTGTTTTTCCTTTACACTCATTGTGGCATATCCTGATTACAAATCCAGGAATCTTTGGAATAACTTTGCAATGGTGTGCAAAATGGCAAAATTTTCAAAGCGCATTGCCAATCTCACTACAGACAACTACAGCTTTCAAAATCCCAAAGCCAGTGTCAGGCCTACAGCTTTTAGTGTATGCTCCTAATGCTGACCATTTCAAACCAAAAATGAGCTGAAACAAATATCCAGGCCTAATATTCTGCTAATCTGACATCATAAATATCTATTTTACATTGATAACATCATTTTAAAATCCATGCCAGTGTTGTCGAGCTGTGCTTTTACCTTTGATGTACAATAATAAGACCATCATTGTCTTATTTTCCCTAAAAGATGACAAGTCACATAACTAGTATAGATGATGAGCAAGGTCAGACTGTAGCCAATTCTACTTTGATTAATTTCCATGGGGTGCTTTTTATCAGTGTATGACAAACAAGTCAGCATTGGTAGATCTTGTATGATGGCTGAAGGAGGAGTCAGTGTAGGATTTATCTGAGTTGGCTTTCTTGGTTGGTACTCCCATTAGGCAGTTTAGGTGCCAGGGTTCAGGACATCTGCACAGGGCTGGAGAGGAATTTGGAGTGGGAGGCAGAGGATCCAGTCGTTGTGGCCCATGTAGGAACCAATGACATAGGCATGACAAGGAAGGAGGTTCTACATAGTCAGTATGAGGAACTAGCCACCAAATTACGAAGCAGAACCTCAAAGGTAATAATCTCTGGGTTATTATCTGAGCCATATAAATTGGCATAGGGCAAATCGGATTCGAGAAATGAGCGTGTGGCTCAAAGACTGGTGTGGGAGAAGTGGGTTCTGATTTGTGGGGCACTGGCACCAGCAATGCGGAAATCGGGGGCTGTACCATTGGAGTGGTCTACACTTGAATCGTGCTGGGACCAGTATTCTAGTGAACTGCATAAGTTAAGGAAGTAGAGAGAGTTTAAACTAAATATGGGGGCGAAGGATCAAACTTTGGAAGATATGGTAAATCAAAGAGTAGAGACAAGGCAACAAAGAAAAGCATTAATATGGGAAATGATAAACTGATTGTGACAGGAAGAAATAGAGAGTACAAATGTAAGAGTATAAGCAGATAAGGAGGAAGGTTACAAAAATAAAAAAAGCATGAAACTAAAGGCCCTGTATCTGAATGCCTGTAGCATTTGAAACAAAACAGATGAACTGATAATGCAAATAGAAATAAATAAGTACGATCTGTTAGCCGTTACAGAGACGTGGCTGCAGATTAACGTGGTTTGGGACCTCAATATTGAAGGATACGTGACATTTAGAAAGGGCAGGAAGTGTAGGAAAAGCTGGAGGAGTGGCTCTGTTAATTAATGATGGTATTGGAACATTAGAGAGGGATGACCTAAGTTTAGTAAGCCAGGATGTAGAAGCAGTTTGTGCAGAGATGAGAAATGATAAAGGCAAGAAGTCACTTGTGGTAGTGGTGTACAGGCTCCCTAACAGTACCCACACAGTATGATGGAGTATAATGGGATCTGATCAGAAAGGTATGGCAATAATCATGGGGGAATTTAAATCTACATATAGACTGGAAAAATCAGATGGGTAAAGGTAACCTTGGCCATGACTTCATAGAATGTTTTCGGGACAGTTTCTTAGAATAGCACATTCTGGAGCCAACCAGACAGCAGGCGATACTAGACCTGGTATTGTGCAACGAATTAAGATCCATTAATGACCATATAGTGAAGGCACCACTATGTACCAGTGATCATAATATAATTGAATTTTACATTCAGTTTGAGGCAGAGAAGAGTGGGTCCAAGACTAGTATTTTAAACATAAATAAGGGTAATTATGGGCAGAATTGCCCCAGATTTGCACTACATGCAGTAGCGGGTGGGAAAAATACGTTTTACTGTTGGCCACAATGGCCGCTATCATCCCAATCCCACCTCATTAATCATGTATTCCTGGGAAACACACCGTTTCAATGGCGGGTGGGCTCTTATTCACCGCCATGCCGTCACCTTGCCACTTCATTACACTGGGAACCATATTTAAAGTACAGCCCCGTGCATACCTCCCAGTGCTTCCAGCCCAGGACTGCTGCATAGAAGACATAGTGCCCAAAGGCAAGAAGACTGCAGCCCCTAGGTTTAATGGCACATCCCTCTAGTGCTTATTGGATGCAGCGGAGGCCCGCTAAGATGGCCTGTACCCTGACTCTGGTCACAGGAGGGACAGCAACATCACTAATCCAGCATGGGAGTTGGTGGCAATGGTGGTCAGCGCCAATGCTCTGCAAAAGAGGGCAGACACCCAGTGTCATAACAGGATGAATGGTCTCATCCATTCTGCCAGGGTAAGTCACTCTTATCACTCTCAACTCACACATTCACAAACCCATCACACATCCAAGGGCTCTCACACGTCAAGGAACAACACCACTAGCTCTCACACACACCCTTACATCTCCATCAAGTTTGCATCCTCAACCCGTCCATGTCTCCGCTCATCACACAAACATTCCACAGTGCCATGTGTCCTGCTCACACTCTCTTCATCTGCTTTCATGCAGGAGAAGCTGGCTTTCAACAGCAGGAGTCCCAGGCCAGGGGTGGAGTGGCCCACATTAGGCCCTTCACTCATATCGAGGAGTGTGCCATCATGCTTAATGGTGAGGATGTGGACCATGCCTACGGCAACGGTGAGGTAGGCGGTGAATGCCCTCATGAGGACCCTGTACCACATCATCCCTCTAACAATGCAAATGTGAATGCTTTCTCTCCTGCTTTTGACTCTGCTGCCATACACTAATTATCTCGACTTTGGTTCACAGAGAGATCTGCCAAGTGACCGATACCCTTAGCTAGCCAGTCCCTCCGCCCCATCCACGTCCTCATCTCCAGCCAAGAGGACTCCTCTTCCATTGAAGAGGAAATAAGCGGCCTGGAAAACCTGTCACAGCGCTTACCCACATCCTCCATCAGTGCAGAGACACAGACCTCGGTGGGACCTACATCTAGAGCAGGCTCGGGTTCATGATCTGGTGGTCACCATGTGGACACGTGTCTGTAGCAGGAGGAGGCAGATTCATCTGAGCTCCCTGGCACTTGGAGGACTGCTGGGGAAGAGACAACTGTGAGGTTCGAGTCAGATGACGAGCCTCTGGATTTGGCCTTCCAACTCATCCTGGAGAGTCAGCAGAAGGCTGAAGGTCAACATCAAGCAGTGCTATTGGAAGCCTTCAACAGAATGGCATGTGAGTTGGAGGTGTGCGTATGCCTGTCCTCTGATGACATGGTGCCCATATGTACAAGTATGGAGGCCTCCATGGGGAGGATGGCAGACGTCATGGAGACCTTGGTCTAGCAGAATGTGGAGATGTGTGTAAACCTGCACTTCATCACGATAGCCATAGGTGAGTTCCTGCAGTGACGATGCAAGAGGGAAACAGGGCACCACCATGTACCTCCAGGTGCTCCTTCCTCTCAAGGAGTCAGGCTGGGGCCCTCAGGCACCTGGAGCACCAGCTGGACACTCCTGGGTCATCCATACAGAAATCTCAGAGGCTGTCTGCTCCCTCTAAATCCACTTTGCTTGTGACCCCCTCAACCTTGCCCTCTGTCAGCGCGGAGGGAGGAGCTGGCCCACAGGAGGACAGCTAAAGAAAGCCAGGGCCCCCCAAGACCTCAGCTCTCCAGAGGACCCACGCCAAAGGCATCAGAGGCAATGGTACCAACCATTGCACAGGCTGTCTCCACCCCTTCTGCGGCTGCCTAATGAGCTCAAAAGTTAAGAAATCCTGATCACAGTTGGTTGCACGGGTGAACACATTTTGTCACTTTACAATATGGAAATATATTCACTTTCACTGAATAATGTGTAACGGTGTCTTTCAGCTTTGTGAACACTCCCACTATATCCCCCCTGCACTCCCCATGAGCATTTCAGTTCAACGAGTGATTCTGGAGGGAGAAATATGTGTGTGTGTGGCAGGGCCTTTTGGAGACTTGTGCAAGCAGTCTCCCAAGCACGAAGATACTTCCCACATCATCTTCATCTCAATGACTCGAGCATTTTCAATGCTGCCTGCTGGGGCTCTCTTTCAGTTGTCCATCTAAGCTGACCTGTATCTCCACCCACCCACTGATCACACACCCATGCAGCACCTGTTCTTGCCCACCATGACTCTCGTTTTGCTTTCGATTTGGGAAGCACGGCAGTGTTACAGTTTTGCTAGCGCTCCTCCATCCTTTCCTCTCCACCAGTCACCCATTTCCTTTCCCCCATCATTGTTGACCACCTGGCATTACTTCCCACCTCCCCTCTGTGACTTACCAACCACAATCTTTTTCTTTCGGGGATGTCCAGGTGAACGTGCGCGTTCCCTTCCTTGCAAAAAATCCCATCACCATCCACTTTAACCTCCATGACCTCCTTATTCCCACCTCCAGGGCCTGTGTCTGCCTCCAAGTCCCCACCAACCACCCTCACCGTCCCTTCTACAAATATCATCGCACCCTCACCCTCCTACCCTACCACCTCACTCTGTCCTTGATCATTCTCACCATTCCCTCATACCATGGCCACCCTCAGTTCTCTTCCCAGGAGGCAGTCATAGACTCATCAGAGCCCTCCTTTGCACGTTCACCTGAACATCACCTCCTCCGCAGTCCTCCCCCCTTGGTACTCCTTCCCCCTGCCTCTCCAGACTCCCCCCGACTTAGTCCTTTCCCTCTCCAGACTCTTTCCTCCAACCCTACTTCTTCTTCCACCCATACTCCTTCCTCCCCCTGGACTCCTTCCCCTCTCCACGCGCCTTCCTCTCCCCAGACTCCTTCCTCCCCCTGGACTCCTTCCTCCCTCTGAACTCCTTCCCTTACACCTTCCGCCCCACTTCCACCTATCTCCCCAGTTGCCATTTTCTCCCCCGTTAGCCCCTCCGTGGTCCCTCCCCTCCCCTCCCTCACCCCTGACACCTTCATTCTCCAACTCCAACCTCACCCTGCTGACACCTTCGGTCTCCTCACTGCCAACCTCGCCGACTCGACATCTTCATTCCCCCGGTCCCTACCTCATTCCTCCCCTGACACGTCTTCCTCTCCCACCTGATCCTAGACCTCCCTCTCCACCCCCTTGACCATTATCCATTGTGAGCAGACCCTCAACGGTGACTTTCCAACTTCGGTGAGCTGCTTCGCGGCAGAGCTATGTCCATGAGAATCCACCCAGCTTCCCATGGACGTTCTTCCAGGGTCCTGTTGTTGTCAGGCTCCAGCAACATCAGCTCCTCGGATGTCCGCGATGTCAGTGATGGTAAGTCCTGACTTCTGCACTTCACAATTGTCAAGAAGTGTTGTGCACTGGCGTGTTTACCCACCGACGTGGATGGATGATCCAGCATGGGGGGATGATTCTGGCAGGCTGGCCTTACTATGAAATGCAAATGTATTGCAATGAGGTTCCCAAGGTCTGATGTCGGGAAATGTGGCCTGCCATTGATGGGCAGAGCGGACAATTGCAAACTGGTTTCACGATTCGTGAAACCGATTTTTGGCGTTTTTGCCATATTGTCTGCTCACGCTGCCAAACATGCCCGACACCAGCGGGCATGCAAAATTCCGATGTATGAGGGCATGAAAGCACAGCTAGCTAAAGTGAACTGGCAAATTAGGTTAAGGAATAGACCGATAGAAATGCAAAGGGATATTTCAGAATGCACAGAATAGATATATTCCAATGAGAAAGAAACATTCCAAGGGGAGGGCCCACCATCCATGGTTAACTAAAAAAACTAAACTTAGTATCAAACTTAAAGAAAAAGCATATAATTGCATAAAGATGGGTGGCAGGTCAGAAAATTGGACAGAATATAAGAAATGGCAAAGAAAGTCTAAAAGATTGATAAGGGAGGAAAAGTTAGAGTATGACAGAAAGCTAGCTGGAAATATAAAAACAGATAGTAATAGCTTCTATAGATATCTAGAAAGGAAAAGAATTAACAAAGTGAGTGTTGGTTTTATAGAAAATGAGTCTGGGGAATCAATAATGCAAAATAAGGAGATGGCAGGTGAATTGAACAGGTATTTTGCATCGGTCTTTACTATAGAGGATATAAGCAATAGCCCAGAAATAGCTGTAAATCAGGAAATGGAAGGGAAGGAGGAACTAGAGAAAATTTCAATTACCGGGGAAGTGGTACTGAGCAAATTGTTGGAGCTGTGGGCTGACAGGTCTCTGGGTCCTGATGCACCTCATCCTAGGGTGTTAAAAGAAGTGGCTAATAAGATAGTTGATATGTTGGTTTTAATTTTCCAAAATTCCCTAGATAAGGAGAATGACCCATTAGGGTTCAGGGAGCATTAAACTGCCCACATGTTGCTATAAAGGCTCCAGTAGGCCATCCCAATGCATTGATAAACAGGAAGGGCTATCAATCTTTAAATGTGCAGTTAGTATGTGACCACCATCAAGGAATTATGCAAGCCTGCTCTAGGTACCTGGGTAGCAGCTACAACTCCTACATTCTCAGAAACTCTCAGATGCCAGACATGTTCACTGGACCTGATACCCTTGGCTGGGTGACAAGGGCCACCCCTTGAAGAAATGGCACATGATGCCAGTGAAGACCCCTAGAACAGAGGCAGAGAGGAGTTATAATGAGAACCATGGGACCACCGGGGCCATCATTGAGTAGACAATTGGGCTCCTAAAGATGAGATTCTGATGCCTGGTTAGATCAGAGGGAGCACTACAGTATGCTCCATCCAGAATGCTGCTGATGGTCATTGTGTGCTGCGCTCTGCACAACCTTATGCTTCAAAGAGGGGATGCCCTGGAGGAAGACGAGCCACAAGAAAGTGACCATTCTCCTGATTATGAGGTTTATGAGGAGGTGAATGAATACTCTGATGGAGAAGTGCCAGGGCCTGCACAGGGGCACAAGGATGATCGTGACATAGGAGACCTTAATAATGCAAAGGTTCCAGTAGGTCATGTAGTCAAGGCCTCTGAGTTGCTGATACTCCCAGCATTTCTATTTTATCTCACCTACATGGCGAGCTCCTTTATAAAGTCCTGTCAGCCAATCGCTGTCTCCATCCCTTAACCATTGCTGCATCTTGACACATTTTCACATAAGAATGTGAATGGACCACATTTCCCGTCATTTCCTTAAACCATTAAGTATCTACTTGACCTCTGCATGAAGGCTATGAAGTACATGGTTTATTTACAAACGGCCAGTGGCCCCTCTGAAGAATACATAATCTACACACACTCATGTGAACTGGTTTGTGCCTATTGTAGAGTCTTGCTAAATATCTTATGTGTGCTGCGGCACAGTGCTTCCCCTTAACTTTCAGCTGCATTGGAGAGAGGCTGCTGATCTGTTTGCCCTTCACCCTGGATGACTTTGGCAGGTGTCCTCTGTGCGGCTGAGGCCTTGAGGACCCCACCACGTAAGAAGTCTCCTGCAGAGCGGTAGGAGGCTCTTCGATTGCTGCGGCAATTGAGGTTAACTGTGTCAATGGCGGAGCAGTAGAGGAGAGGCTGCCCGCATCAGATATGCCCTGAGAGGTGCTTCCAGATGGCAGCAGCTGCTGCTCAACCTCCACCATGAGAACTGACTGGACCTCCCTATCTTCCTGAGGAGGAACAGGAGCTGGCTGAGTGTCCAGGCTCCCAGGCCCTGTCACCCTAGCTCTGGGCCCCTGAGTTCAGGGCCAGGATGATAGAGTGCAGGTCAGACGCATATCCACAATTGCTTCTGCAATCTGCTGGGTTTGCTCCTTCAGGACAGTTGCCAGTCTGTCCATGGAGGAAGGTTGGTGCTCTGGAGAGTGGGTAATCACAGTGCATTAGGCCTGGATGGACACCTCCTTAGCCTGTGTCAGAGCACACAACCCTTCTGGTATTCCTGCCAAATTTCCACATACCGCACGCTGGACATCCAGCATCTGCCACCTTATGGATGACTCCAGAGGCTCATCATCTGACTGGGACTCAGTCCATGGTTCCCCCCGGACACTCCTCTGACTGCCCGAGTCCTGGTCCAGCACCCTCTCTGACAGCTGCACGTGTGGTTGTGAAGTGTCTTCACCAGGTTGTGCTTCCCCTTTTTCTGATGTGTGAAAACCTGCTGAGGTGCAAGTAACTGTACTGATGCTTGGTGAATAGAGAGAATGTGATGCTGCATTGTCCGAGGCTTCCACTTTCTCCCCAGAGACCGGTGTGGGTCCAGGGCCAAGGAGAGAAATCATGTGCCCCGGCGTTTCTCCTGTTTCCTTGCCTCTTATTCCTCCACCCCACCCACTTTAATGATCTCCTCAATCGTGCATGATATTTTTCTACTTTTAAGATTCACCAATCAGGTCACCAAACAATCACAGAAAAGTATTAGTAAAATGATAACGCCCATTGTTGGCATCTGGTTACGGCTATCGCCTGAGTCATTAATATTAAGAGCAATAGTGATATAATGCAGTGTTAATTTGTGTGAATCCTATAGGTGATCCTTGACTTTTAAAAAAAGCAGAGAATATGAATTTTATTTTAACATATTGTGCGATTTGGTTAATTTGATGGCAAAATACCCCATTAGTTATTTATAGCACTGTGCAGATGATAACACTGATTTCGGTGATTGCCTCAGCCCTCATGAGCATGTTGTGCATGGTGCACTATAAGGGCATGGTGACAGTAAATTCATATTTGGGAGAAAGATTAAATACTTGTAACCCAGATAAACTGCACAAGGTCTTTTCCATTATGCAGGAGTAGAGGAAGGCTTTCTTCTGCCTGGGTGCATGATATTATTCAATATAATTATTTCATACAAGGAGTGTAATTGAATTCTATTTTATCAGTAATCTCACAGGGTAGAAAGATCAAATGGCTCCTGAGCAACAGAGTGGATTGATTGAACAAAATAGGTCTTCACTGTCGGTGAGAAGTGTTGGAGTCCCCAGGTACCTATGTGCAACACAACTTTTAAGAGGCCAGAGGACAAAGACTGAGTGGTTCACAATTGTATCTGTGTTTTCTTTATCAGCACATCAGAAGACTGCTGATTGCTGCTTCTCACTACAATATATTTTCAGTTTCTACTATGCAATACAACTTTATCATGATATTTCAATACCTCAAAAAACTCATAAAAAGCACCAAGACAGAGTGGGATAATAGGTAAGTAGACAAAAGGACAAGATTGAAGTCAATAAAAAAGACTCTTGGGAATCATGTGCAGTGTAAAACAGGTTACTGATTCGCTATGAGCCCATTATACACTCCTGTCTTGGCAATCACACCCTGCAAAGCCTGCTCATAGTAAACTTTCATTAGCAACAAAATAAGTAGAACTCCAGCCATGATCCCACCCTCTGTTCACAAGATAATTATGGATGACAAAGGCCACCTAACCCAATTCATCTCACCTATCCCAGAATGAAATAGAAACATATGTATTCGGAGCAGGAGCCTGCTCTGCCATTTGATAACATTGCCTACATTCTAGAGATAAAAACAAAAAAACTGCGGATGCTGGAAATCCAAAACAAAAACAGAATTACCTGGAAAACTCAGCAGGTCTGGCAGCATCGGCGGAGAAGAAAAGAGTTGATGTTTCGAGTCCTCATGACCCTTCGACAGAACTTGAGTTCGAGTCCAAGAAAGAGTTGAAATATAAGCTGGTTTAAGGTGTGTGAGGGGGGCGGAGAGAGAGAGAGAGAGAGAAGTGGAGGGGGTTGGTGTGGTTGTAGGGACAAACAAGCAGTGATAGAAGCAGATCATCAAAAGGTGTCACCAACAATAGAACAAAAGAACACATAGGTGTTAAAGTTGGTGATATTATCTAAATGAATGTGCTAATTAAGAATGGATGGTAGGGCACTCAAGGTATAGCTCTAGTGGGGGTGGGGAGAGTATAAAAGATTTTAAAATATTTAAAAATAATGGAAATAGGTGGGAAAAGAAAAATCTATATAATTTATTGGAAAAAAACAAAAGGAAGGGGGAAACAGAAAGGGGGTGGGGATGGGGGAGGGAGCTCAAGACCTAAAGTTGTTGAATTCAATATTCAGTCCGGAAGGCTGTAATGTGCCTAGTCGGAAGATGAGGTGTTGTTCCTCCAGTTTGCGTTAGGCTTCACTGGAACAATGCAGCAAGCCAAGGACAGACATGTGGGCAAGAGAGCAGGGTGGAGTGTTAAAATGGCAAGTGACAGGGAGGTTTGGGTCGTTCTTGCGGACAGACCGCAGGTGTCCTGCAAAGCGGTCGCCCAGTTTACGTTTGGTCTCTCCAATGTAGAGGAGACCACATTGGGAGCAACGAATGCAGTAAACTAAGTTGGGGGAAATGCAAGTGAAAAGCTGCTTCACTTGAAAGGAGTGTTTGGGCCCTTGGACGGTGAGGAGAGAGGAAGTGAAGGGGCAGGTGTTGCAGCTTTTGCGTGGGCATGGGGTGGTGCCATAGGAGGGGGTTGAGGAGTAGGGGGTGATGGAGGAGTGGACCAGGGTGTCCCGGAGGGAGCGATCCCTACGGAATGCTGATAGGGGGGGTGAAGGGAAGATGTGTTTGGTGGTGGCATCATGCTGGAGTTGGCGGAAATGGCGGAGGATGATCCTTTGAATGCGGAGGCTGGTGGGGTGATAAGTGAGGACAAGGGGGACCCTATCATGTTTCTGGGAGGGAGGAGAAAGCGTGAGGGCGGATGCGCGGGAGATGGGCCAGACACGGTTGAGGGCCCTGTCAACGACCGTGGGTGGAAAACCTCGGTTAAGGAAGAAGGAGGACATGTCAGAGGAACTGTTTTTGAAGGTAGCATCATCGGAACAGATGCGACGGAGGCGAAGGAACTGAGAGAATGGGATGGAGTCCTTACAGGAAGCGGGGTGTGAGGAGCTGTAGTCGAGATAGCTATGGGAGTCGGTGGGTTTGTAATGGATATTGGTGGACAGTCTATCACCAGAGATTGAGACAGAGAGGTCAAGGAAGGGAAGGGAAGTGTCAGAGATGGACCACGTGAAAATGATGGAGGGGTGGAGATTGGAAGCAAAATTAATAAATTTTTCCAAGTCCCAACGAGAGCATGAAGCAGCACCGAAGTAATCATCGATGTACCGGAGAAAGAGTTGTGGAAGGGGGCCGGAGTAGGACTGGAACAAGGAATGTTCCACATACCCCATAAAGAGACAGGCATAGCTGGGGTCTCTGCGACAAGATTTCCTTACCTCTCTTTTGGCTTGCTCACCTTCATTGCTTTCCATTTCCCTCCTGGTGTTACTAAAACCCGCTTTCACAGCCATATCTCCTTTCTCAGTGACTGTCTCTGTCTCCAAGTTACCCCACGTGGATTTCAACTGAAATTCCACCCCTCATGTTTCGAACCCACCCAGGATTACAGGTATCTCTGGGACATAAAACGTTTCTCGGACTGCTGTTCCCGTCACATTCTGAAATCCACACTCAGTGCCATGCGCCGCCATATGAACACACTCGACCTCTCCCTCCAGTAGCACCGCCGTACCCTTTTCCGAAGCTGCGCGTGCCCCCAGTTTCATTTTATTCTTCGGCTCATCCGACGCCTCAACAAGAAACTTTTTCTCTTTCTCTCAAGTGCTAAGGAACGCAAGCTCCAACAACTCATTGACACCAACACCCATCTAGGACCCTCCACCCCTGCCTGTCCCTCCGTCCCCACCCCATCTTCCAATCCCAGCCCCAGCCGTGTATTCACTATACCCCCTGACCTTCCCCTCTCCGATGCTGAATGTTCAGTGCTCAGCAAAGGACTTAGTTTCATACCGTTACACACTCACCTCAATGAATTTCGGGCTCGGCATGATGCTGAACTCTTCTTCCGCCGTCTTCGTCTCCAGGCTCACTTCTTTGGGCAGGAGTCCTCTCCCCATTCAACGGATCCTTTCACCCACCTCCAATATTCTCCCTCCACCTGGACCCCTCCCTCTGGATTCTTACCTTTTCTTGATCTTTTCATTGAGAACTGTCAGCGCGACATTAGTCGTCTCAATTTCTCTGCTCCTCTCACCCATTCTAACCTGTCTCTCTCTGAACTTACTGCACTCCATTCTCTCAGGTCCAACCCTGACATTGTCATCAAACCCGCTGACAAGGGTGGTGCTGTTGTTGTCTGGTGCACTGACCTCTACCACGCGGAGGCTGAGCGTCAACTCGCAGACACTTCCTCCTACCTCTCCCTGGACCATGACCCCACCACTGAACATCAAGCCGATGCTGCCAGACCTGCTGAGTTTTTCCAGGTAATTCTGTTTTTGTTTTGCCTACATTCTACCTGTGACTACAAATCAAAAGCACTAAATTGGCCATAAAGTGATTTGTGACATCATGAAAGATAAATGTAGCTTTTGTCTTTCATTACACCTGCATGCAGTAGGCAGATTGACTGTAACAATGGTAAAATTGGAGGCCCAATGCTGATTTTCTGAGGATAATTAATCACAGAGCAATCAATCTGTGGCTACAAAGAAATCATTACATTTACAAAACAATTCAATTCTGTAGCTAATCCTCCTCCAACACCCTCCCAACCCTCTCCAACCTCCCCCAACCCCACTGCATATCTCCCCCCAACATCCCCCAACTCCTCATCCAACATCTTCCAAACTCTCCCAACCTCACCACAACCTTCCCCAACCTGCTTCCAACCACCCCAATTCCCCTCTAACCTGCATCCAATCCCCCCAATAACATGCCCCCAAACCACCTCTAATCTCCCCCCAACTTCCCTCAAAAAGCTCTCCTACCTCTCATTCATTTCTCTCCAACTTCCCCAACACACCTTAACCTCCCCTCCAACCCCCTCCCAACGCCCGTCCAAACTCCCTCCAATCTCCCTCCAACCTCCCCAACTCTTCCCCTCAATCGCCCAACCCCTTTCTAAACTCCCCCCAAACCCCCTCCAACCTTCCTGCAACCCTCCCTCGAACCTCCCCAACCCTCCTTTAACCTCCCCAACACCCTCTAATCTCGCTCAACCTGTCTCTAACATCCCCCCAAACCCCTCTAAACAAATTCCCTTTAGCCTCCCCCCAACCTCCTATAATCTCCAACCCAAACCCCCTACTAACCTCCCCTCAACACCCCTATAACCACCCGAACCCCCTCTAACCTCCCCACAACTGCCTCCAACCTTCCCCCAACGCCCCTCTAATCTCCTTCCAATCCCCCCTCTAATCCCCCTCAACCTCCCTCTAGCCTCCCCTAAACTCCCTAACCTCCTACAAACCCTCTCCAACCCCCAAATCTCCCCCAATCTCCCCCTAACCCCCTTTAACCTCCCTCCATCTCACACATCCCCACACAAAGCATTCAATTTGTTTTAAAATTGCAGGGATTTCACTTACCATTTTTCAAGCAGGAACGCACACAGTTGCTGTGCTGCTGCTGCTGACCTTCGGGCCACTTTGTGGTTTTCTGGCGGGCTTTTCAAAAACTGTTTAGGGACTGGGGACACAGGTATAAGGTTTTAGGCAAGAGATGCAAGGGGAATGTGAGGAAGGTTGTTTTGATGCAACGAGTGATAATGACCTGGAACACATGCCTCACAAGGGTGGTGGAAGAAAGATGATCAATGATTTCAAAAGGAAAAGGGATGGACACTTGAAGGAAGTAGACGTGCAGGTTACAGGAATGGGGCTGACTGGATTGCTCCTCTGAGAGCCAGCATAGGCTCAATGGACCAAATGGCCTCCTTCTGTGCCGTAAATGGTTCTATGTTCTTAAACATTTGGAATCACGAAGCTGCCTGAAGATTGGAAGCAGCAGCACAGCAACTATTGAAACTGACCTGACACTGACAGATCGGCTTTAAAAACATTGGAACTCTCAGCCTGACAGATCTGTTTTTTAAAGTCAGTCGTTTAAGCTCTGGCTGCTCAGACTGGACAATGAGAAACTGTTTACAACACCGAGTCCAGTTGCCTCATCCCCCTGCTCCCACCCAGCTCCTACGCCCCTGTGTTTGCCACTATCTGCACCCCCCTCTCCTGGGCTGTGTGTGGGTCCCTTGAGGCTGATGGTGACAGCAACCGATGGTTCACCTGTGCAGGAGATAAAACGAAAAGCACATTATTTGGCCATTCTCAACCTTCATGATGTGTGCAAGGGCATAACTATGTTAGCAATATATGCAGAATGAAATATTACTCTTCGCTAGCATTAAGCAATTTCTACAATGTTCAGATGGTTTCCTCCCTGATTCATGAAAGCAGTTGAATGTTTTTAACATCAATGTGCAATTCCTAATAGCCTACCAGGCATCATGCACCCTCCTCCTAGCCCTTTTAACATCTCTGTCTTTCAACTATTGATAATGCCCATTGCAATCTCACCAATTGAAGCCTTCCTCCAATTTTGCCTTTACCAATTGACTGGCTCCTTTCACTCACTGGCAGCTGTAGAACGTCCTCCTCCAGTGGGATGAGGATAGCCAGGTCTGCCACACTCCCTCCAATACTGCTCCTCTCCCTGGCATTGTGGACCCACTTTTCCTGCAATGAGGTGAGACAGTGCAATCAATTAGGTTCTCAGGGACACTCATTTATTCACACTTTCATGCACTGTGAGAAATACACAGTCTGCACAATGACGAGCAACCAATACCTGTGTGCCTTCCGCATCTCAACCCCGCTATCCCCAGCCTCCCCAACATCACCACTACATAGGCATCAGGGCCACGAACAGTGCCATTATTGCATAATGTTACCTCGGGCTTCTGAGCAGCACACAAGGCATTAACCAGAAAGAGCCTTCCCATAACCTTCCGTGTACACTGATATCCAGAGTGGAGACTTACTCACCCTTGTGAATCTTAAAAGATTATTAAGCCTCTATTGGCATTCCCTCCAGGTTTGAGGAGCTACACCCACTCTGCTGACCTCTGTGGCCACCTCTGTCCAGGCTGCTCTGGTGATTGTGGGAGGTCTTGTCTTCCCACTGGCTGGAGGAGGGCTCTGAGGGAGTCATCATCGAACCTTGGGTGGTTTGGGCCCTTCTTCCCTCCCTCTCACCTTGCTCCCTTCTCCCTGCCATCTATGGAGGGAGAATTAATAATTAGGGATCAGCTGCTCCATATTCTCATATTTTCATGATGGCTATGATTACAATGCAGGCCATGTCTGTGTGTTCCCTGTCAAAGATCCTTAATGTTGAACCTCTGTGAAAATGGTCAAAATCTTTAGAAAATTCAAACTTATCTGTGCCTATGATACAAACATTTTTGAACTCCACAAAGCCCTTCTTACTCCCAGCTCATTTCAATTCCAGCTGCACCTGACACAGTCCCATGCTAGGTGGACCTCCTTCTGGGTCGCGGCTTGACAGTTTGGATGCCAGGCATGCCACCCCCAAAACACCCATTGGGCAGGAAGGTGACATTGATGTAACGTTGTGGGCTGGAATCCCATCCAGCGAATGATAATTGACTGATTGCCGTTTTATATGATGCGCTGGAACGACAGGGGCAGGAATCAGTAAGCCACATATTTCTGGGTCCGACTCCCGCCCACCGCCATGAAGCGTATTATTCAGTCCAAAAGCTCCACCTAGCTTTACCCGACAGGAGTGAATATCACTTCAGTGTCACTGGAAATGGATCCCTCCCAGACAACGCCACCAATGGACTGTATTCCGATGGTGATTGGCAGAAGTGGCATTGGGATCTAAATGCCATTATTGACCCCTATTTGCATGAGACTCCTCCTGTTTCCAATGGAAGTGTGACAATCAGGATTCAATTCAACCTGAAAATTGGACGGGATGGCAAAGCAACAGTGCATCAGTAGACTAGTAGTTACTCCATTTTAGTTCCATTATGACCCAGTTTTTGAGCTTAAACACAGCAGTAGCAGGACAAAAATTGCTACCAGACAACTTTTCAAAACATCTGAAAGACGATATTGCATGGCTGTGATTGTTTTCAGATTCAAATCACAGATGGCCTGCTTTCAAAACAAACTGCGAAAACACTTTGATGGATTTCTGGAAAATCTGCTAGTTTTCTCCTTAGGGTAGAACACGTTTTAAGAAACATCCAAAGCTATTAAAGTGATTTCATATTTTTAAAACAATATTTTTTCTACATCGTGGACTATATTTCCTCTGTTGTAGAGAAAAAGGAAGTAATAGCCATTTTTCAATGAAATTTAGAATCCACTAATAAAATTATAGGAGCATGCAATTGGAATGAAGAAATAAAATAATCACAATTGGACTACAAATGTGATCCTATTGCACTTCTCAAGTGGCAAATAAGCCAACTAACTGGCATATTGGTCTGCTTGGAAATGGCTAGTGGTGTCTCACAGAGTTCAGCTCCGGAGCCTCTTCTGTTCACTATGTATATCAATAATTTGGATATAGGCCTAAAGGAAGTTGTGCTGAACTTTACAGAAGATATCATCATAGAAGGAATTGCTAATTCCAAAGAGGACCAGAGAAAGTTGCACAGGGGTAGAGATAAGATGGTCAAATGGGCATAAAAATGGTAGATGAAATTCAATATTGGTAGGTGTGAGGTGATGTATTTTGGTTAAAAAAGGAATAATTATGTGCTGAATAAAAGTGGACTTGGTGCTGTGGAAGGATAGGGAGGTTTGGAGGTACATGTACAGGACATTAAAGGCAGTATATCACATTGATAAGGATTTTAAACATAACTAATGAAATTTTAGGTTTAATCAGAAGAAATATAAATATAGAAACATAAAAGATAAGAGGCCATGATAAGGCTACACAAAAGCTAAGAAGCCCAAGATGGAGTAATTCAGATCTGTACAGGAGGGATATGGAGGTTTTAGAGAAGACACAGCACGGATTTACTAGGATGCTGCCTGAAATGAGGAAATACAAATATGAAGAAAGATCTGGAAAATGTAATTTGGGGAAATTCAACTTCTGCCCACAACGCACACAAAGGGCTGAATCTTATGGGACTTCCACGAGCGGGTTAAGGGGTGGGGGTGGGGGAGGGGAGTGAAACATCAGAATGGGATAGACCTCTTCCCTCTGCTGTGGCATTACCCCAGAGACGGGAAATGTGGAGCCCTCCTGCCGAGAGGTCAAATGTACCACTTAAGTCATCAATTAAGGGCCTCTTCCCTTCATTGTTGGCAGTTTACCAGTGACAGGTGGGAGGTCCACCCCGTGGAGAGACACTCTGGGGAATCCTGGTAGCCTCCCTGTGGGCTGAGGGGTGCCTGCCTAATCAGGTACCATCTGGCCCACAGAGAGGCCCCCTGGTGACAATGGCCATCCCTGCAGCAACACTCCCCCCTTCCCTCAGCAACACACCCTCCTCAGTGGGGTCCGCCGGCTCTACTTAGATTGCGGAGAGGCCAGTGACCATTGATGAGTGTTCCCAACTAGGTGCTGGACTAGCAATAGCCATCACAGGATAGTGTTTGAGAAATATTGCAGTATTTCTCCATTTTCAGTATTTTGTACAGATATTCAGAAGGCATTCAATAAGACGCTTCACAAGAGGCTTGTTAGAAAAATTCAGGGATATGATATCATAGAATATTCACATTGTAGCAGGAGGCTATTTGGCCTGTCAAATCCAAACCAGCTCTCTGCAACAGCAACTCATTTAGTCCCATTATCCTGTGTTTTTCCCATAATCCTGCAAATTGTGCAGACGCTTCTCCAATTCTCTTTCAAAAACCATGAATGAATCTGCCTCTATCACACTCTCAGGCAGTTCATTCCAGATCCTAAACAATTACTACCTGAAGAGGGTATTTCCTCCTATCCAGCAACTACCACATAGGCCAGTTGAAGAGGTGAAACTACAATCCCCGATCACACAGCGACCACAGAGACTCAGGCTTCCTTTCACCAGTTTATTCAAGCAAATGCAAGGGCGCCGCAATCATTCCTGAAAAAGACCAAGCTCCCTGATTGATTACATTTCACTTCTTTTGTACTTTTTCTTATCATAATACATTTGAGTACATTTGAATATATCCAATCGGTAACCAACACACAGGTACCATGTTAAAACTATCCTATTGAGTACATAAGCATGTGATTTTGCTAACCAATTATTCTAAAGGGTGTATACATAATTATATTATCCAATCAAAATTAAAACACGTACACAAAGACCTTGATTCTCATAACTCAGAACTGTTTGTGTTTCATTAAAGCCTTTTCTTGTCTTTGTATGTCCTCCCATATCTAAGCTAAACCATCTGCCCTGTCCCTATCTGAGAGAGGAGTATACCTAATCTAACTTTATGTTATGTTTTATCTCCAGTCCAGCTCTCAAGGTTTCAATGCACCATTGCATCACTGGAATGGTTCTGCCTGTGCCTGGTCATTAGCTCATCTCTTGAAACTGTAAATCACACAAAACTCAAAGCCCCTTTGTGTGCAATGTCCATCTGTTTAGCCTCAGCTGTCAATAGGTTTAGCATCCATGGCTGCTTGAAGATTTTAAATATGTTCAGCGAATGCCTACTGTGTGCCTCTTTTTTATTATATATATTTAATATCCCCCTAACACTACCTAACAATTTTTCCCTCATGTTGTCTTTAATTATTTTGCCATTCGCCTTCAATTAGCCGGTTCTGGTTCTCAACGCTTCCACCAATAAGAACAATTCCTCATTACTACCCTGTCTAGACCCCTCATGATTTGAACACCCCTATCAAATCTCCTCTCAAACTCCTTCTTTAAAAAGCCTAGGACTCAGCTTCTCCTATCCACCCACTTAACTGAACCCCATATCTCTGGTGGATCTTGTATTACAGTAAATCTTTTCTGCACCTCTCCCTAAAGCCTTCACATTCTACCTAAAGTGTGGTACCCAAAACTCCATTTGAATTCTCAATTTGAGGCCAAATGAATGTTTTATAAAAGTACGCTTTAACTTCTTTGTACTGCTTTTGTACTCTATAGGCTGGAATTTCTCGTTCTGACAGAGGCCGGCTTGTTTCACACAGGCTTTGAAAATGGCGGGTGGGACCCAATTACAGAATTCCCACCCCCATTCCTGTCACCAGCAACTTTGAATGGCATGTGATAAGGGTGTGGGCTGAGAGCCCACATGCAGCTGTCCTAACACCATTTGGCAGGTAAGTTCAAAAGGTGTTGCCTACTTCACTTGTCGTAATGAAATGCTGTACGATAATTTATATATGTTTTTAATACAGTGATTGATGATAGAGCTTTGTTCTGAAAAGGTAAATTAACTGGCATTCAGAGCTCTGAAGAAGGGTCATACAGGCTCGAAACGTTAACTCTGTTTCCCTCTCCTTAGATGCTGTCAGGTCTGCTGAGATTTCCATCATTTTCTGTTTTGATTTCAGATTTCCAGCATCCACAGTGTTTTGTTTTTATATTTTTAAATCAGGTTTTGAATGACTGTTTGTTTATTTTGACAGTTTATGACCCCTTAATAGGGTAATGTTTGGTTGAAGTGGTTTTTGATGATTTCTTTTATTTTGATAGTTTATGATCATCTCAAAGACTTGCCAATGTTATTATAGGGATCAAGAATTCTGTACATGATGATACTGGGTGAGTGAGCATTGGGGAGTGGGAGGGGATTTGGGGCCATGGAGGGCATGGGGGTGCCATGGGAGGGTGTGTGAGGGGACATGGGTGCACATAGTACATGGAGGGTGACAGGGTGAAGAGGAGTAAGGGGGTAAGGGGAGTGAGAGGTGAGGGTTAGGGGCCTCTCACTCATCTACAGAACTGGGCCAATGTCCCAGAGTTGATTCAGGCCTTTTAACCTGCTCACTTTGACATCCACCTGCTTCCGTTTCCACTTCAGGTTTGCTGCAGGAGGCGGTGGCCCTGACTCCAGTCCATTCCCGGCCACCCCAACATGAAGATAACATGGGCACTGTCATGCTGGAGGAAGGATTGTGATGTCGAGAAATGGCCTGACTCATAGATTCCCGTCCCTAAGATGCAAATTCAGCCCTATACCTCTATGTATAAAGCCCAGGATCCCATATGCCTTTTAAACCACTTTTTCAACATGCCCTGCCACTTTCAATGAAAGTGCGTTCCTGCACCTCTTTAGATTTGCACTCTTTATTTATATTGTCCCTCCCCATTCCTCCTACTAAAATGTATCATTTCACACATCTCCATTAAAATTAATCTTCTACATGGCCGGCTATTCCACAAGTTTAAGTTTTCTTAAATCTATCATTATCCTCCTCACAGTTCACAATACTTGCAAATTATGTGTCAACTGAAAATTTTGAAATTGTGCCCTGTACCCCAAGTCTAATTCATTAGCATATATCAAAGAAAGCAGTGATCCTAGAACTGACCCTTCGAGAATCCCAAAGTGCACCTTTCTCCAAACTGAAAAACAAGCATTCACTACTACTCTCTGTTTTTTAGTCATTCAGCCAATTTTGTATCTATGCTGCCATTGTTCCTTTTATTCGAGGGGCTTTAACTTTGTTGGCAAGCCTATCATGTGGTACTTTGTCAATTGCCTTTTGGAAGTCCATGTATACCACATTAACCACATTACTCTCATCAATCTTCTCTGTTACTTCATAAAAATAATCAATCAAGTTAGTTAAACATGATTTCCCTTGACAAATCTATGCTTGCTTTCCTTAAATAATCTGCACCTGCCCGAGTTAACTGTTAATTTTATCCTGGATTATTGTTTCTAAAAGCTTTGTCACCACTGGCTGGCCATTAGTTGCTGGGTTTATCCTTAAAACCTTTTTTGACCAAGGGTGTACCATTTGCAATTCTCCAATGCTCTGGCAACACATTTGTACCTAAGTAGGATCAGAAGATTATGACTGGTGCCTCTGCAATTTCCACCCTCACTTCCCACAGTATCCATAGATGCATACCATTTGGTCCTGGTGACATATCAACTTCTAAGTATAGCCAACCTCTCTAATATCTCCACTTTATCAATTTTTAGCACATCCAATGTCTCAACTGCCTCCTCCTTCACCATGACTTCAGCAGCATCTTCTTTCTTGGTAAAGACAGATGCAAAGAATTCATTTAATATCTTTGCCACGCCCTCTTCCTCCATGCGTAGATCTCCTTTTAGTCCATAATCAGCCCAACCCCTCATCTGGCTACCCTTTTACTATTTATATGTCATTTTTGAATTCCCTTTTATGTTAGCTGCCAGTCTCTTCTCATATTCTCTCTTTGCCTCTCTTATTTCCTTTCTCACTTCCCATCTGAACTTTCTATATTTAGCCTGGTTCTTACTTGTATTATCAACCTGACATCTGTCATATGATTTCTCATCTTATGTTTTAACTCTTCCATCATCCATGGAGCTCTGGCTGTGTTTGTCTTATCTTTCATCCTTATTGGGATGTACCTTGACCCTTTATGAATCATCTTATCTTTAAAAGCAGCCCATTGTTCTGTTATAATTTTGCTTGTCCACAGCTATCCTAAATCTATGATACTATGATCACTGCTTGCTAAATGTTCTCCTGCTGACACTTAATCCAATTGACACACCTCATTCCACAGAATCATACCCAACAATGCCTCCTCCCTTGTTGGGTCTGAAGTATGCAGATCAAGAAAATTCTCCTGAACACACTTTAGAAACTCTTCCGCTACTGTTCCCTTTAATATTATTATCTCAGATTATACTAGGATAATTAAAGTCTCTCATTATCACTACTCTATAGTTTTTGTACTTTTCTTTAAGTTCCCTGAAAATTTGTTTCTCTTTTTCTTCCCACGAGTTAATGGCCCAGTATACATCCAGTAGTGTAATGTTATCTCTACTGTTTCTCAGATTGAACCACATAGATTCTGTCCTTGACCCTGCAAGGATGTCCTCTTTCTCCAGCACTATAATATTCTCCTTAATCAATATTGCCATCCCTCCTTTCTTTCCTTCCCTATCATTCCTGTACACCCTGTATCCACGAACATTTAATACACAGTCCTGCCCATTTTTGAGCCAGGTCTCCATTATCATCATAACATCGTATTCCCATGTGGCTATTTGAACATGCAGCTCACTAACCTAATCTTCTTTACCATGCTGCATGCATTCACATAGATTCACTGTAAACCTACTGTAGATCTTATTGTATTCCTAATACCTTAGTATTTCTTTCTGTAGTACTATTTGTCTCTTCCAATCTTTTGTGCACCTTGTTTCTCCTTTCTAATGCTTCATCAAGATTCCCATCACCCTGCCAAGTCAGTTTAAACCCTCCCCAACAGCATGAGAAAACTGCCCTGCTAGGACAATGCTTCTGACTCTGTTGAGATGCTTCTGGCCTTTACAGGTCTTACTTCTTCAAGGACTGGTCTCAATTTCCCAAGAATCTAAAGCCATCTCTCCTGCAACATCTTTCTAGTCACACATTAATCTGCACTATCCTCCTATTTATATATATATATATATGTATTTTTTATTCATTTAAGGGATGTGGGCTAGGCCAGAGTTTATTGCCCATCCCTAATTACCCTTGGGAAAGTGGTGGTGAGCTGCCTTCTTGAATCACTGTAGTCCATGTGGTCCAGGTACACCCACAATGCTGTTAGGAAGGGAGATTCAGGATTTTGACCCAGTAACAGTGAAGGAACAGGGATATATTTCCAAGTCAGTTTGGTGAGTAGCTTGGAGGGGAACTTCCAGGTGGTGGTGTTCCCATATATCTGCTGCCCTTGTCCTTCCAGATGGTAGCGGTCGTAGGCTTTGAAGGTGCTGCTTTAGGAGCCTTGGTGAATTCCTGAAGTGCATCTTGTAGGTGGTATCCACTGCTGCCACTGTTTGTCGGTGGTGAAGGGACTGAATGTTTGTGTTAGAGGTGCCACTCAAGTGGGCTGCTTTGTCCTGAATGGTGTCAAGCTTCTTGAGTGTTGTTGGCGATGTACTCATTCAGGCAAGTGGGGAGTATTCCATCACACTCCTGACTTGGACCCTGTAGATAGTAGACAGGCTTTGGGGAGTCAGGAGGCTAGTTACTCACAATGGGATTCCTACACTCTGACCTGCTCTTGTAGCCATATGGCTATCCCACTTTAATTTCTGGTCAATGGTAACCCCCAGGACATTGATAGTGGGGGATTCAATGATGTTAATTCAATTAAGTGTCAAGGGGCAATGGTTGGATTCTTTCTTGTTGAAGATGGTCATTGCCTGGCACTTGTGTGGTACAAATGTTACTTGCCACTTATCAGCTCAAGCCTGGATATTGTCCAGGTCTTGCTGCATTTGGACATGGGCTGCTTCAGTATCTGAGGAGTTGCGAATGGTGCTGAACTTTGTGCAATCATTTGCGAACATCCCCACTTCTGACATCATGATGGAAGGAAGGTCACTGATGAAGCAGCTGACGATGCTTGGGCCTAGGACACTATCCTGAGGAACACCTGCAGGGATGCCCTAGAACTGAGATTATTGACCTCCAACAACCACAACTATTTTCCTTTGTGCTAGGTATGACTCCAACAAGTGAAGTGTTTTCCCCCTGATTCCCATTGGCTCCAGTTTTGCAAGGGCTCCTTGATGCCACACTCGGTCAAAAGCTGCCTTGATGTCAAGGGCTGTCACTCTCACCTCACTTTTGGAGTTCAGCTCTTTTGTCCTTGTTTGAACCAAGGCTGCAATGAGGTCAGAAGCTGAGGAACCCTGGCGGAACCTAAACTGAGTATCAGTGAGCAGGTCATTGCTAAGTAAATGCCGCTTGATAGCACTGTTGATGACCCCTTCCATCACTTTACTGATGATCGAGAGTAGACTGATGTGGCAGTAATTGGCTGGGTTGCATTTGGCCTGCTTTTGTGTACAGGACATACTTGAGCAATTTTCTACATTGCCAAGTAGATGCCAGTGATGTAGCTGTACTGGAACAGCTTGGCTAGGGGTGCGGCAAGTCCCAGAGCACAAGTCTTCAGTGCTGTTGCCGAAATATTGCCAGGGCCCATAGTCTTTGCAGTCTCCATGCCTTCAGCTGTTTCTTGATATCATGTGATGCTGGGGACCTCTGGATGAGGCCGAGATGGATCATCCACTCAGCACTTCCGGCTGAAGATCGTTTCTAGGCTCCTCCATCATTGAGAATGGGGATACTTGTGAAGGTTCCTCCTCCAGTGAGTTGTTTAATTGTCCACTCACGACTGGATGTGGCAGGACTGCAGAGCTTAGATTTGATTCATTGGTTGTGGAATCACTTAGCTCTGTCTATCATTTGCTGCTTATGCTGTTTGGCATGCAAGTAGTCCTGTGTTGTAGATTCACACCTCATTTTTAGGTATGTCTGGTGCTGCTCCTAGCATGGCCTCCTGCACTCTTCATTGAAGCAAGGTCGATTCCCTGGCTTGATGATAATGGTAGAGTGCAGGATATGCTGGGCCATGAGATTATAGATTGTAGCTGATGGCCCACAGCACCTCATGGATTGAGTGGCTAGATCTGTTTGCAATCTATCCCACTTAGTACGGTGGTAGTGCCACACAATACAGTGGAGGGTATCCTCAATGTGAGTTCATCTCCACAAGGACTGCGTGGTGGTCACTTTTATCAATACTGTCATGGATAGATCCATCTGTGGCAGGCAGGTTGGTGAGGATGAAGTCAAATATGTTCTTCTATTTTGTTGGTTACCTCACCGCCTGCTGCAGACCCAGTCTAGCAGCTATGCTCTTTAGGCCAGCTAAGTCTGTGGCAATGCTACCAAGCCACTCTTAGTGATGGACGTTGAAGTCCCCCATCCCAGAGTACATTCTGTGCCATTTCCAACCTCATTGCTTCCTTCAAGTGGTGTTCAACATTGGAGGAGCATTGATTCATCAGTTGTGGAGCGGGTGGTGGCAGTATGTGGTAATCAGCAGTACATTTCCTTGATGTCATGAGACTTCAGTGGGGGGCAGAGTTATGTTGAAGACTTCCAGGGCAGCTCCCTCCCACTTGTGCCCTGCTGGTGGGGCAGGACATACCCAGGGATGGTGATAGTGGTGTCTGGGACATGGTCTGTTGCTTGACTACTATGTAAGGGAGCTCACCCAATTTTGGCACAAGTGTTAGTAAGGAGGACTTTGCAGGGTTTCACCATTGTTTCTCTTTCCTAGGTCAGTAGTCAGGTAGTCCATCTGGTTTCATTCCTTTCTATTCGCTTCTTAGCAGTTTGATGCAATTGGGTGGCTTGCTAGGACCAGCTGAGGACAGTAGATTTCCTTCCCTAAAGAGGGATTTGGGAGCCTGATTGGCTTTCATGTCATTTGGCAGTGGTTTCATGGTCAAATTCCAGATTTTTTATTTAATTCAAATTTCATCTGCGATGTTGGGATTTGAACCTGAGTCCCCAGATCATCACCAGTCTAGTGGAAATACCACTATGGCACCATCCCAGGTTCACTTTTGTTCTTGGTACATATGATTGAACTTGGGTATTGACAGTACAGTTTCAAGTTTTCAAAAGGAGAATGTTTGACAATTAGTGAGGCTAACAGAACCGGAAGGCATTGGCAGGTCAGTAGAACTTCGTACCATGTTCTGGAGAAAGTGATGGCTCCAAAACATCCTGGCTCAGGGAGAGAAATCATGGGCTTCAGTTCTTCTCCTGTTTCTGGGCCCCATATAGTCTCCCTGCCCTTTAACCCTCCCCCTCAATCATGCTTACTATTTTTTCCGCTTTCAGGTTCAACAATTAATTCACTAAACAATCACAAAAAGGTCCTAGTAAAATTATGACACCCATTGTTGGCACCTGGTTACAAATATTGTCTGATATATATGCAGCATGGGTCATTAGTATTAAGAGCAGCAACAATATAATACAGTGTTAGCTTGTGTGCACCCTGTAGCTGATCTCACCATGACTATTTAACAAACCAGAGAGTACAAATTTTTCTTTAACAGTGCAATATTGTTAATTCAACAGGAAAATATCCCATTAGTTATTTATAACACTGCAGATGATGACACTTATTTCAGTGACTGCCTCATTAACATGTTCTGTACATTGCACCATATGTACTTGGTGACAGGAAATTCAAATGGGGGAAAGATTCAATACTTGCAATCCAGATTGCAAGAAAACTTCTCAAGTTTTTTTATACATTTCAACTATCTAATCTGTATAGGAAAGAAAGACCTTCCCCATGCTGCGGCTTGCATTGTTTCACTGTTGGAAAGTTGCTGAAGGGAGGGAGAGAGGGGGGGAGAAAGGGGAGAAGGAGAGGGGATGGTCCCATTAACTTGCTGTTGCCTGAGCGCTCTCCTCCCTCCTCGGGCACACTGACACAGCACTCACTCACCTCACTCAAGATAACTCAATGTCTCTAGAAGCAAAGTTCCAGTTCTCTGGGAGTGGCTCAGGCTGCACAGGTGGATAACAGCTGGGTCCAGCCAGTCATGAGTCTGAGCTCCCCCTGGCCTGATCCCCTGGGCCTGTTCCCTGGCGCCTGCTTCGGCCTCTTCCTGGCAGAGACTCCCTGCTCTTCTTTCATTTTCTGCTTCTTTTCCTTGACCTCCTAGAAGATGTTGTCACAAGTTGTTCAGTGCAGCTGAAAGACTCCTGCATGGTGGCCTTAACCTTTTAGACCTAGTTTGATGCTGCTGAAAACCCTGGTGATTTATAACAGGTGTACAAACAATTGCTTACTCCAACAGAAACTCCATTCTGCAGTTCTCCTCTGGCACTGGTCCCTCAGGAATATTAGTTTTATTTTAATGTATTTTTAAGTTCAAAAACACAATTATTTATCTGATTCCCTTGAAATCATAGACAGACAGGTTTCCTGGAAACATTAAACAGCCTAATTTCCATTCCCAGCTTCCTCATAAAGAGTGCCTGCAAAATCTGAGAGCCCAAGAAATCTTTGCTGCTTTATTGCCTCTCATCCCACACATTTACAAATTAACCTTTGTCCACCTCCAGCTTGCCATGACTGATGTGATTGTAGACTGAGACTTAATTCCAACCCTCCATCCTGCTCTTTCTCCACCCAACCCCACCCACTTTCCCCTGGCCTCACCATCCCTAAATGCACATCCTCTTCTTCTGATCATCCTTGTTTCCCTTTCTCTGGGAGTAACTGATATAAAAAATAAATACTCTATGTTCACTGAAGGTTATCAGAAGAATTTTGGAGGCCAGTGCACAAGTGGGAGAAGCAGGATCTGTCATTGGAGGAGTAGCTCTATCTTTCCCGTGCATGCTACTCCTCCAATCACTGCTCTGCTATCAGTTCAACATTTGGGCAGCTTTGTGGTTGACTGGCTTAAAAAAAAATCAGAGCCCGAAGGTCGAACTGGCAGCAGAGTAGCAACTCGACAAAACTGACCTGAAACGCAAGCTTAAAAAGAAAGCTTCAATTTTTTTCAGGTCTAAAGCTTTGCCTCTGGCTGCTCAGGTTGGATAAACTCCATTTTCAACACTGAGCCCAGGCTTCCCCCCTAGTCCTTGGGCCCCAGTGTTTTGTACCTGGGGCCTCCTCTCCTGGGCCCTACTTGTTGAGATCTCCAGGTAATTCAGTCAGTTTAACATGGGATTAGGATTGCAGGTGTTGCTGGGTTGAGTGGAGAACTTGATAGAAACTGGATATTGAACTATCCAGGATAGCATCTGAGAAGAGCTAGCGTATATTCAATTTATTCTATTTCAAAGATTTAAGGATCTTATTGTTTCTATAAAGTCTGCTCTGCTGCTGATATTTGTTAAGCAGTGTCCTGTTCCCAGGACCAATGGAGCAGCTGGAATGTGATTTGCTCCCCCTCGGAGGAGTGCTTTCTCAATTTCCCAGAGGGCAAGCCACTATAGAGTTCCTACTAAAGAGACAAGCTGTCCTGTGTTGACCCAGAACTTGATGACTCCAAGAGAAATGTCAGTTCAAACATGACAGGCTTACTTTTTGGATAGTCAAACCTCAAACCCTCATTGTTATTTAGACTGAGACCTTTACCATGCCTAGTGAGCATGAGGCAGACAAAGCACATGCTTATCCTTGTTTCCTTGGCTAATTTTTCTGGAACAGATCGTCAGAGGCTATAGCTTGAGGGGTACCACTGCACATCAATCTTGACCTCCCAGGAAACTCTGTTATGTTCCTTCTATTGTGTTGCTTGTTCAGCGAACACAGTTGCATGCCTATCTACTGATAAGCGAGTTGCTAATCAAGATGATATAGGTGAAGAGATCATTGTAAAATGAAGCACATGCTGTTTATTCACATAAGCAATAGAGCACTAACACATGTGTGCTTCTCTAACCAAAATCCATTCTAACACTACTGATTAAAAATGTAATCTGCGCTACACAGCAATTGGGTAATACAATCACGTGGTCAATCTGCTTACATTCTCATAAAGGTGTATTGCCCCTCAGGTTACCACATCCTTCTCCCTTTACTCAAAGGTACAAATTACAATCTTTACAATACATCAACTATTTACATAAATAAACTATTTACAAATTCAGTCTCTCTGGAGGCTTCTTTAAATGTGTCGAATGTCATAGTTCTTCAACTTTGGATGGTTTATCCAAGGCCTCCCTCTCAGACAGTCATCTGCCCACTAGGCTATCCGGTAGGAACCTGTAAGTTTGTCTCTTCGACTCTTTCAGTCTCAACAGGTACTTCCAAACCAAGGGGAGTTCCTTCTACACGTGGAGTAGACTCCAACGGGAATGCTTGCACCCCCTTTCAGGCCCAATTGCATGCACTCCTGCTGCCCCTCCCCTCCAAGTTCAACAATATGAAGGTCAACTGTCAGGAAGGTTCTCAAAATCAGGGTGTTGGGCAAGGCCAAATTCAACACGGTACGATCAGCTTCCAGTTGTGTAAAAGAAAAATGATCTATTTATTTGGGACCTTGTCAGTAATTCTGCTTTTTCTTCCTATGTTTCTTCTTTTGATGGGTTTTCTTTTTGGCAGTGCTGACTTTAATCTTGGCTTTCTTTTCAATTTCCCTTGTTATTTGTTTACCGAAGAATTAAGCTTTGTTGTGTTTTCTTGGCTAATTTATTCTTCATCTGGGCCAGAGATCTGCTGAATTCCTTCCGTTCTTCCTCATACCTTTTTAATGGTACAAACTGGGATCTGAGGGAATCTTGTAATATGCGGAAGTCCTGCCCCAGGTTTTCTGTTTCTTTTTGGAGGTTACTGATTTCAACTCAAACTCTGTCCTGAAGCATCATCTCAATGAGCTCCTTTTGTTGAGTCTTTACATACTCCTTTTTCAAAACAGTAACATTTCCTGCTTCTAATTGGAATCTCAGTAGTCTCTCAAGATTAATCTCTCTTAACCAGTTTCTTCCGAGGTGACTTGGTCCTCTGCCTGCTATCACTATTAGGGATAGATTAACAGACTGATTTTCATACTGTACTGGAACCTCTTACTTGTATATTTTAACCAGTATACGTCCTTAATTTAGCATCTGAATTTTCCAGATTTAATGGGTGGTCTCCTCCATTTAGATATTTAAACGTATGTTCCCCTTTAACTATAGTGGATTCTCCTGTATCCACCTCCATTCAGATGGGTTTCTTGTTGACTTTCACTGTCACATAGATTGATGCATGATGTTTATTCACATAACCAAAACCCATTCTCAAATCAAAACCCATTCTAACACTACTGATTAACAATGTAGCCCGCGTTACACCGCGATTGAGTAATACAATCACATGGTCAATCAGCTTACAGTCTCTTAAAGCTGTATTGCACTTCAAATTACCACACTCTCCCACTCTTACCACATGCCATAGACATATTAGTAGGATTTGGTCATGTCATAACACACCTTCCATGGCCATCAAGTCTTGGAGTGGGACCTGTACCCAGAACTTCTGGCTCAGAAGAAAGGACGTCAGCCACTGCACCACAAGACCTCCCACCTCATTATTAGGATAGTCTAAGAAAGTGTCATGGAGACTGTTGGATCCAATAGATCCTCATAGCAAATTGTTGTGAGTGGTAGCCGAGTTGGTAGTTTTGATAGAGTTGATCAGCAGAGACTTCATAGTGGAAACTCTTAGTTTATTTACAAAGGCATTCAGCAGCAACTATATATGTGCTTACACTTCAAACACGAGCTGTACACTCTAACTACCAACTTCTGAGGTAGCCCACACTGGCCTACCATTGGATACAAAGATCATATAATCTTCCCTTAAACATTCTTCTTAAAGGTATATTACACATCACATAAATCCATAATTACAAGAGAGACATTAATGATGAATAAACCTTGTAATATAGCTGTAAGTAGTTAGAATAAATCACTGGAATGTTTGCTGCAACGTGAGTTTGGTTAGGAGAATAGAAGCTGGGTAGAAAGCTTCTTATATTGTGGCAGTTTATTAACACGTGATGTCTGCATGATGGCTACATCTATGGTTTCATTTTGCAGGGAGATAATTTGGTAAGATGAGGCTTATATGAGGCTGTGGGAGAATAGCTTGGAAGATTCCCAGTTTATGCATTTGTGCACACAAAATGCTATTACAGTGTGAGATATTGTACTTGGCACAAAACTCTTACTAGGCACCTGAACTTTCCACAAAGCATTTTAAAAGCTTGTCCAGTGCAAATGTTTGTTCTAATATCTGCCATTTTGTTGCGTTCCTCTGGAGCACTGGTGGTCTTGTAAAGTGGCATCATGGCTCACAGCTGCAGTAGTATCATCATCCAGGAGCCATGCTGCCATTTGTCCTTATTGCTGAAATAGAGCAGGCGCACTGGCCTACTGAAAAATAAGAGCTTCATGCTAACTCCAGCATAGCAGGAATTAAAGTGCAGTACAAAAGCAAAAAACATGTGAATGCTGGAAAGCTGAAATAAAAACAGGAAATGCTGGAAATACTCAGCTGCTCAGGCAGCATCGGTGGACAGAAAAGCAGAGCTAATGGGCAGAATTTTGCCCTTGTCGCGCGGGCTTGGCGGAGATGAGCAGGAGAGGTTGGGAAGCTGCCCACCGCCTGCAACCAGGCTACGACTGTGATTTCATGCTGGTGGGCCAGTTAAGGCCTGCCCAGTTTGAACTGCGCATTGCTGCGCTGCCTATGGGGGGTGGTGGTTGGAGGAGGGCCAGTGTGCAAGTTTGTACGGGTGAGTGGGTGAGTGCAGGACAAGTCTCAGGGAGCTGAAAATTTATGAAAATAAAAAAGAAAGATTTTAAAAATGTTAACAACATGCCCCACTCATGTGACTATGCCAGGGACATGTTAGAAATTAGTTTAAAATTTCTTTTTTGTTTTAATGATGGATCGAAACCTCATCCCGCCCATGGATGAGATTTTGCAAAATGTCCAAAGGCCGCTCGGCTTTTTTGCCTGCCCACCAATTGTAATGTTGGGTAGGCAGTGAAAAATTTAATTTAATTAGATCCTTAATGGCTTTAATAGGCCTGTTAATTGTCAGTGGGCATGCTGCCGACTCCCACGTGTGCCCGCGTGAGTGCGCGATGACATTGGGACGCTCGCCCGACATCATTGTGTGTCATTTTATGCTCGTTCATTTATCTCTGCATAGATGCTGCCTGACCTGCTGAGTATTTTCAACATTTTCTGTTTTTATTAAAGTGTCATATTTATTGAGTGCACAAAACCATAACCCTTAAAATCCCAATGAATCATGTGGTTTGGTAGAAGTTGATTGTTCTATTCATCTGCCTGGAATTGTCATTAAAATGTAAAAACTAAGCTGCCCTGGTAAAAGAGGTAGTGGCAACTTGTCTAATGCAGGAATGAATAAGTTGATCTTGTAGTATAAAAGTCTGACACATATAGGGTGAATGTGGGATTGAGCACAGTACTGTCCACACAGCGACGTAAGAGGCACATGGGTCACAGCCAGGGTCAGTCGAGATTGGACAAAGTTATGTGTGCCGACTAGCACAGAGACAACTCCTAACTAGTTCTAAGAGTCAATAAAGACTTACCGTTAACCTACACATGGTTACAAAGACTTCTGCAGACCTACTGAACTGTATCCAATGCCCTGCAACATGGTGACAACTTGTGGAAAAACCCAAAACCTAGCAGAAAATGCAGAGGGAAACTAAAATGTTGGAAGACTGAGAAAGAATTCAGCAAAGCAGCCTGACCTGAAAAGAAGGTCCAGAAGCAGAGTCTCAGAGGGAAAATCACCAAAGGAAAAAGCTCCAAAGAAAGGCCTGGAAGCTGGAGGCAGAAATTTAAAATTCCTTCCTGCTGAAGGCTCCATTGGGTATCCTTTGGAAATCTAGAGTGTAGAGTCAGCATTCCAAGCTGGGGGTGAGCTAAATCGTTTAAAACTTCAGGCTACAGCAAGTCCTGAGAAATCTTTAAATAATTCAGAGTAAAAAGTGCAGTTTGAAAAAACCCATCGCTAAAACCCAATCCCTGAATTGCACTCTGAAATGGAAAAAATATCAATTAAATAATCTGGGAGAATCACGTCTTTTAAGCTCAGGTGAGTACAAGCAAATGCCAAGGTTTGATAAATTTGCAACTTTAAAGTGAAATGCTGAACCAGGGAACCCTGCAGGCAGTCAATCCAGGCAGCCATTGTTTAAAATTTTTTCAAGTTGAGCGCAATTGCCATTGTAGCGAAGCACGCTAAAATTGGCAAGTGAGGGAAATCCCATTGTCTCTGAATGAATGTCAACCCCATCTTGAAATTCAGGGAGCTCTTAAAGCAGAACCTACACTTATAAAAATTTAACCAGGGATCTGAATTCCACACTTCCAAATCAGTTTGGAGTAATCCAAGGCCCAGATCAATCACGTAATTGGGAACATTGGAGGAAAAGATTCTTAAGATGCAGCATCACTCCAGGTTTAGACAAAAAGTCAGAAGCAGATTAGGTTAACATACTGCTTTACTTGGTAGCCCTGATTGTGGTTTGACATTATTGCAAGACAGGGGATCAATGGATCATCTGCTAAATTTGAAGAAGTACTAAAATCATTTGATTTTTTTTTAATCTAAGAAGCAAATAAAATGATTGAAAGAGCTAAATTTAACAAGGGAGTCCAGCAACCAGGAGAACCTGTCAATTCTCTCATCAATGATCTGTACAGGATGGCGGAAGGTTGCGAAAACGGAGATTAAAAATCTGAACTCATCAGAGTCAGAATAGTGGTAGGGGTAGCAGAGGACAGATTCTCTGACCTCATGTAAGCAATGGAAGATCTAACCCTGGAAAAGGCAATTGAGGTGGTTAGGCAGTCATAACTCCATGAGCAGCACAGGACCATTTTAAGGGGAGAAAATAAACTGTGGTGCAGAGGCCAACCCACATTTCAGCAAGTTAGGCAACAATGGCACAGGCACACTCCAGGTCAGGGAAAGCAATACCCAAACTGGCCAGCATAGTGACCATACCATTATTGTGGAGCAAAGCGCCCCCACAGGCAAGACCAATGTCCTGCAATTTCAGATCAATGCTTTCAATAAAACAGGATTGGACACAATGGCAAACTGTGCAGGGCAAAGACTCTGAAATGCACAGAGGGCACAAAGATTATCCAAGAGGTTGAGACTGTAAGCCCGGAAGACACACAACCAGGATTCTTGGATGAGGTCAAAGATCTTGGTTTCCCATTTTGGAATGCAAGCATTTCAGTCAATGGCCATTTAACAAAGGTTAAACTATACACTGGAGCCAGTGTAACAGTCCTGCTGGACAAAGAACCATGGTTGGTAACCCAGCAGCTGACATTGCCCACAACATCCACATCCAGGGCAGGAGGCTTAAAGCTCCCAGAGAAAGGCACTCCGGAGGTGACACTGAGATAGAAGAATAAACAATCTGTGAGACCATCTTTGTGATCCAAACCAGGACTGTTTATTACTAAGCCGCAAAGCCTGTGTTGAACTTAACCTGTTACAGAAGATTAACAAGGTCAGACAGCAAGGGCCTGGCTCCAAGAACAAATGTGAGTTCCCGAAACTCTTCACAGGACTGGGGTGACTGAAAAATGCACACAGGATCACACTGAGAGACTGAGAGAGATCCCCCACCCACACATGAAGCTGGTGCAGCAGCAGCTGGATGAGATGACAAACGTTGGCAGGGGGGTGGGGGTCAGCCCTAAAATCCAACATATCCATCTGTATCTGTGTTGACCTGACACAGCTCAATAAGGCTGTAGCCAGGGAAGTGCATCGGATGTCGTCAGTGGACGAAATCCTGCCTAAACTCTCAAAGAGCACAGCATTTTCAAATCTGGGCATAAACAGCGGCTTTTGGCAACTCCCCGTTGAGGTCAGATTCTGTTTTAACTGCCTGCTGTTGGAATCATGTTGGCATCGGAATTCCAGCGTATGATGTCGGCTATTTGGCAGAGCCTTCAGGGGGTCAGTTGCCACATGGACGATGTATTGGTTCACGGTGCAATGGTGGATGAACATGACAAGAGAGTCCCAGCAGTCTCAGAGCGCCTGCAGGAAGCGAGGCTGATGCTGAATAACAAATGTGAGTTTTTCAAAACATCAATTCAATTCCTGGGCTACATCATCAGCAATAAAGTTATCATGGAAGACCCCACAAAAAACCAAATCTATCAGCGGGTTCCCAACCACCATCCTCAATTCCAGACCTCCAGCGATTCTTGGAGATGGCGAACCAGCTGGCAACATTTTTACCAAATTTGGCACAGATCACAGGACCCTTGAGGCATCTACTTAAGAAAGACCAAGCATGGTGCTGGGACTTGCATCAAGAGCAAGCATTTCGTAGCACCAAGGTGATGCTGCTCTCCATGGATATTCTGGCCCATTACGACCTAGCCCTGCCCACTACCATAGCAGCCACAGGGCTGGGAGCTATCCTGTTCCTGGAACTATTAGATGAAGTCTCTGACTTGTTATTACACATCCAAAGGGCTGTCTGACATGGAGGTGAACTATACCGTCATAGAAAAGAAAGTCCTCGCAGCCAGGTGGGCATGTGAGAAGTTTTCAGACTATATCATTGACCTCAAGCCAAAATGGACCATAAGCTACTAGTGTCCTTATTAGACAGGAAGGCCTTCCAGGATCCAGAGGTTTTGCCTGGGCCTCGTGTGGTTTGCCTATGAAATGGTACGTTTCCAAGGTAAAAACCAGAAACAGCAGACGCACTTTCAAGGGCCACAGTGGCCATCCCGCCAAAACAGTAGTTCAATCTCATCAAAGAGCTGGAAACGTACTCCTGATTGACAAAGAGACACTTGCCAGCAATCACAAGTAAACTCCAACAGGTCCACCAGGAACAAATGCATGATGAAGAGTATGTTTGTGCCCGCAAATACTGGCAACAAGGATGGCCCCAGCAGAGATCAAACAGAGGGACCATGAAAAGCTGGTTCGAACAACAAAAACACTTTATGATTACAACTGGTCTACAATGAGCTGCTGGTCATCCCAGTCCCCCTGCGGCCTGAGATCCTTCAAAAAATACACCTGGGCCACATGGGCATCACTAAGTGCAGTGTGTGGGCCCAATCATGTGTCTGGTGGTTAGGCATTTCCAATGCGATTGAAGACACCATTGGAAATTGTCAGCTGTGTGCATTGCACAGGCAGGACCAAAGAGAGCTCTCCACCCCTACACAGTTCCCTCAGGCCATGGGAGAGACTGGACGTTGACCAGCCTGTTTTCAACAGCAAATCATTCCTTATAGTGGTGGACTACTTCTCCAGGTGGCTTGAGGTGCAGAAAACATATCCGACTACCACAGAGGCAGTAATTAAGGCGCTAAAAGAGATATTCATGAGTCACAACATCCCAAATGAGATCGTTTCCGATAATGGACCACAATTTTCAAATGAGTACTTTGCACATTTTGCCACTACATTCAGCTTCCACCACAGAACCAGCTCCCCAATATACCCACAGTCAAATGGAAAGGCTGAAAGATGGGACTGTACAGCAAAAGCCACCCTAAAAAAAGAGTGAGGTCTATCCCACAGCACCACTCATGTACAGGTCAACCCCTTTACAGTGTGGCCATCCAAGCTCCTAGTGGGTAGAAAATTCTGTACACTCATCCTGCTGAGAAAACTCATACCAGGATTGGTGTCATGAAACTAACATATATTTTCATAATATTTTTTCTGGTTTATTGTGAGGTAGATTTATGAGGGTATGTATAGTTGGGTCTGTCTGCATGTGATTAAATTACATTTGTAGTCAAGTAGACTGCAAGCTTTAACTCATCAAAAGAAGTTAGGTGCTTGACATGCTAATGAGTAAACATAGATGCTGGCTTAGCATGTAGGGTATGAAGGAAATTTGCATTTTGAAATAAATGAAGGGATATTTGAATTTCAAAGGGATCCCAGTCTGTTTATAACTAGTCAGATAAACAAGGCTAAGGAATATGTTTATTTTTTCCCAAAGGTTACTGGCAATATTGGCCCCATGCAAGTTTTATATTATGAGGAAGATGCAGTTTCAAAGGCATATGGGACAATAGAATTTACATATTAGAAAGAGAAACATATATAAAGGAGAATGAAAGGTTATCTGTAGAAGACCAGGTAAAATCTAACAGGAGTGTATGAAAAGTCTTAATGAAGCCTCCAGCATTTGTTTATAAGTAGAAATGAAGGATTCTGAAGTTGATTTTCTGCTAATCAAATTGGATAATGAGGGGGTACTTAAAAATTTAAATGTAATATTGAGTTACATTCCAGACAAGTGTCAAAGCGATTTGGAGAAGCTATTGCAGTCACACAAAGATAGATGTGGGAATAAGCTGGGAGGACAAAATTAGCTACACATGATGTGTGTCTAGGGGATTCATTTTCAATAAGGCTACATCTTTATAGATTAAGTCCAGCAAAGTTATCACAAGTACCCCAAAAAAGTGGAATTCATGCTTCGAAATGACATAATTCAGTCTGGTCGCTGTAATTGGAGTTCTCCTATTGTGATTCATATCCTATACCATGACTGGAAGATTACATTGAGAAAGTGGGACAATCAAAGTTTGTCACAAAGGGCAGAATTTTGCCCTTGGTAGGCGGGCGGGCCCCACCAGCTCAGTGGCAGGCGGGCAGCCAACCCCCACCACCAAAATGCACTGCTCCCTGAGACTAAGTGCTGTCTCAGGGAGATTAGTGACAGGTTAAAAAACTCTAAAAATAGAAAAATAAAAACGTTATTAACATGTCCCCCTTATGTGACAATGTCACACAAGATGGGACATGTTAATAAGAAGCACTGAAACTTAATTTCACTTTTTAAACACGAACATGAAACCTCATCCCGCTAGTGGATGAGGTTTCATGTTTTATCAGAAGCCCGCTGGAGCTCCTGGCATGCCGCCAGCCTTAAGGTTGGATGGGCAGGTCTTTAATGATCTTAATTATTTTGTCAATGGCCTCAATTGGCCATTGACAGGTCAGCGGGCAGACAGCTGATTTCACTGTCCGCTCACCTTCCTAAAACATGAAACCTCATCCACTGGCGGGATGAGGTTTTATGTTCATGTTTAAAAAATTTAAATGGACCGGGATGATGTCGAGGGTTCCTCCCGACGTCGTTCCGTGTCATTTTCCCATCGGCGAGTGGGCCCAGTCCCCAAATCGCCGATGGCAAAATTCTGGCCCAAGATTGGCTTGCTGAGGATACCATTATTGGAGAAGGCAAAAGAGATATTGGCTTTTGTGTTGCCAGATAACCTATATCAGTTTAAAGCCATGCTATTTGGTATGGAAAATGCACCAGCAATATTTTAAAGACTAGCTGACAAAGTAATTGCAGGACGGAGCAATTGTGCTGTTTATATTAACAACTTGATAGTTTTTGGCCAAACGTGGGAGAAGCATTTATAACATCTGGAAGAATTATTTAATCGACTGCAGGAAGCTAATTTGGTGAATAACTTGGCTGAAAGTGAATCTGCAAAGCGCAAGTTACATTTCTAGGCCATACCATTGGACATGGTAAGGTGGCTCCGACAGATTTGAAAGTCAAAGCCATCGTGAAATTCCTCATGCCTACAACAAAATGAGACATTTTGAGATTTCTGGACATGAGTGTGTTTAATCGTAAATTTGTACCATATTTTAGCTGTGTAGTTGCTCCATTGATTGAACTATTAGAAAGGAACAAGAAGTTTCAATGGATGCTGGAATATCAGAAGGCATGTGACTGTTTAAAAGCTGTATTGACTATGACACCAGTTTTGGAAGTACCCAATTATGCCAAACAATTTATCTTGGCCATTGACGCAAGCGATATACGCATTGGTGCTATACTGTGGTAAGAAGTTGAAGCTGGAATTGAGAAACCAATAGGGTATTTTTTATGAAAATTGAATGTACAACAGAGAACATATTCAATGATTCAAAGGGAGACTCTGGGTTTGGTGTTAGCATTTCAGAATTTTGAGGTTTATGTTGCAAACAATTCATCAGAAACAATTGTTTATACAGACCACAATCCTTCAAAATTTCTGGACAAATCTCAAGACTGAAGAACAAAGCTGTTCAGTTGGAGTTTATTACTGCAACCATTTACTTTACAGTGGTTAGATGAGAAAATATAATTATAGATGCATTTTTGAGAGTTTAAAACTCAAAGGGAAATTGAACATTTAAAACCTGGACATTGGACTGAAATGACCTCTGTTGATGCAAAAGATTTGTATATATATTGTTATGTGAATGCATGCATCTGGTACTATAATAGTGTGGGTATATAGATAAGTATAGTAATGTATGATGGGTTAAGAAAATGAAGCCGTCTTTTTAAATTATGATGGTTCATTTTGTCATGAAGAAGGAAGTGTCATGAAACTAACATATATTTTCATAATATTTTTCTGGTTTATTGTGAAGTAGGTTTATGGGGTAAGTATAGTTGGGTCTGTCTTTGTGTAATTTAATTACATTTGTAGTCAAGCAGGCTGCAAGTTTTAACTCATCAAAAGAAGCTAGGCGCTTAACATGCTAATGAGTAAACATGGATGCTGGCTTAGCATGTAAGGTGTGAAGGGAGTTTACATTTTTAAATAAATGAAGGGATATTTAGATTTCAAAAGGACACCAGTCTGTTTACATCTAGCCAGATAAGCAAGGCTAAGGAATGTGTTTATTTTTCCCAAAGGATACTAGTAATATTGGCACAGTGAAAGTTTTGTATTACGAGGAAGATATAGTTTCAAAGACATTTGGGACAATAGAATTTACATATTAAAAAGAGAGAAAAGTATATAGGGAAAATGAATGGTTACGTGTCAGAAGACCATGTAAGATCTAACAGGAGTGTGTGAAAAGCCTTAATGAAGCCTCCAGCATATGTCTGCTGCCTACTGAAACTGAATCTGGAGAAAAGCCATTTTGAATTCTATTGTCCAGGATATCGTGTTAATTTGTTGGATCTATTTAAAATCTAAAAATTATTTTCGGACCATTGCCTTAAAGGGAGTGTAACTACGGGTCAGGTTAATTAGGAATTTTAGGAGTTATCATAGTTGAAATTGTAGTCTTATGTATATGCTTGACATCTTTTATTTTGTTAATAAATATTTTAATTTAATTTTTAAAATCTCAAAATGGTTATGGTGGACTTATTGCTTCTGAATTCAGTGCATTCATCTTGCAATAAATACAAATTGCAAAACCATTGTGATAGTGTCACCAAGTTTCCCTTGTGCCCAGCTGGCACACATCATCTGCCACGTCATCACAGTCGGTAACCAAGAATTACCAGGACATGCAAGCGAGAGAGGAGTCTTACGGGCAGAAGCAAGCTTCCGCCTATAACAGAAAGTACCACACCAGACATTTGCCACAATTACAGAAGGATGACAAGGTCTAGATTAGAGAGAAGCTACCGTCATTAGAAAGGACAAGGACCCACCTCACTCCAACCTGGTTGGCACTGCAGAGTTCATACTCAGGAGAAACAGGAAGAGTCTTCTCATCTTCCATAGATTGCCCGTCTACATTGTGCCAGTGAGGGATAGTGAGGAACATACCGAGATGCCAGAGCAGCCTCCAACCCACAGGAAGAACAAGCAGCGACAGAGCCTATCATTCTACTGACAGTAATGTGAGCGAGATGTGGAAGGGTTATAAGGCCTCTAGACTCATAGGCCTGAACCTTTGAATTCAAGGACTTGAAGGGGGGAGATGGGGTAGTGATAATGTAGTAATGACAATGTAAATGCATGATAGCACTAACAATGTAAGACATATGGTAAACTATAATCACTTAGGGCAGGATTTTGCCCTTGATGGGGATGCTTGGCAGGGAGTTTGGGAAGCTGACCTCTGCCTGCGATTGGCTCCATACTATTAAGGCCCATGCAGCATGGAAAGTGAGCGGCAGCACTCAGTGTGGGTGGGGGTGGAGGGTGACAGGGCCTAGCCCGATCTTCACACATGTGCACAAAAGAACGCTTCAATCTCCCTGAGGCACGGAGGTGCCTCAGGGAGATGAAACACTGTTTAAAAAAAGGAAATAAAATTGTCATAAAACATGTCCCCCGATTTGACTCTGTCACATGAGCTGGGACATGTTTTTAATTCAAAAATAAAATTTTTATTTGATGTTTATTTGCTTTAAGAAACCTCATCCCACTCATGGATGAGGTTTCCTAAATAATGTAAAGGGCGCTTGGCCCTTTTGCCTGCCTGCCAACCATTAGGTTGGACGGGCAGCATAAATTTGAAATTAATTAGCTTCCTAATGGCCTTAATAGTCCTTTTAATTGTCAGCGAGTGCACAGCTGACTCTGGTGCGCGCCTGCCGAATGAAATACCGCGCGACTGCACAATGACGTCGGGACGCTCGCCGCCCACACGACAAGCGTAATATTCTGCCCTTAAAATACATTGGATAAAGACTTGGGGGGAGGTATATTATAAGGGTCTGGCATATATAGAGTTAATATAGGTCTGAGTATAGTACTGCCCATACAGTGATATAAAAGGCACATGACCTGCACCCAAGGTCAGTCAAGTTTGGACTGAGCCATGTTTACCAGCTAGTGTGGAGACAGCTCCTGTCTACTTAGAAGAGTCAGTAAAGGCTTACTGTTAACCTATGTATGACTACAAAGGCTTCTGCAGATCGACTGAACTGTGTCCAACAGATCTTGTGGTTTTTTTGGAGCATGTAGCATATAAATTCAGAGCTATAGTCACCTGCTGAAGAACTGTGACTAAATGGATTGAATAGAGGAGCCAACTTCTCGTATGTGCAGTGTTCTGGCAGAAGGTATGATTTCTCTGTAGTCAATCATGGAGTACATATGTCCTGGTGGAAGCTGCAGTAAGGCCTGAAATGCAAAAGCCATTGACACCAGTGATGGCAGCTATGATTCAAAGTCAAGTGTTGCTGTTAGCTATCTAGCCTCCAATCTCCTCTAGTTTGGAAAAGTTCTCCAGCAATGTAGTTCGAACTGGAGGTTTGAACTTGTCATGGACCTCCTGAAGTCTGCCCTTATGCTAACAGAACTATTACTATGGTGCTACACGTACTGCCCTCTCTCAGGAATGCAGTATGTCTGCATCCTTGTCAGAATTGCACCCAATGCGTATTCAAGTACCACCAAGTCAGCTGTTCCAGCAGAAACCAACATGCATCTTTTGCAGCCAATTCCTCTTGAAACCACACTGCTAGGAGTCACCCATTTTGTACACTTATTACAATTACAGCAGCTTTCCACCAGCAATGCTGAAGCCACAGGGACAGCACACATCAGAGTGAGGAAAAGTGCACTTAAAAAGACACTATTGGGTAAATGGATTATTTTATGGCATTTATTAAAATCAATGAAGGAAAGCAGAGTTTTGTTACTCTGTTGGTTCAACATTATTTATTGTTTCAACTGGTATATGTATGAGTGATGATCAGAGATTTGCTTTTGTCTTGGAAGGGAGGTGGTGAGATTTTTGGAAGGAATGAGTTTGACGGGATTGTGGATAGGGATTCAAGCAAATGGTTGGCGGGTTGCAATTTAAAATGTTTCAGCAAAAAGAAGAAACAGGCAGAGAAATTTCATTTCACAGGGAGAAAACATGAATGCGAACATGAAACATACATGCAACATAGTTTTAGTTCAAACTGTGACTGCTGTCTCTTACCTTGGAGTAAGTTGTGGTTCAAGGCTCATTCGTCACTCTATGCTGTGTCAGCAGATTTCAGTTGTGCGGCAATTGAAGCAGCCAAACTGGCTCAACATTTCTGGCTGAAGGAGGGGATGAATCCTGATCACCATCCAGTAACCCCTGCGGAAAATACATCAGCAGAGCCATGAGCGTACACTGAACATTTTACTATCATACCATGTTTGATCAAAAAGTTTGCTAATACTCATTGATTCGGCCCGTATATTTTAGGTTGTATTCTCCTGCAGGCTTTGGGACTCTGACATTAGATCCAAATGGGGGGGTCGCAAGCCAATGGGGGTCCCAAGCCTACACTTGCTAGCAATGAGGCCTGCTCAGCAATTTTCCAGGAGGCGGCGTCTTAATTGGCAGCCTCTGAGCTCGCCACTGTACTAAGGATGTGGGTGGGTGCGGCGGGGGGGGGTGGTTTGATGCTTCTGGCCCAGACAGAAGGCTGGCAGCCTGGAACCTGAGCAGTCCCACAAGCCACAAGAAGAGGGGAATGCTGCTGAGGGAGGTTAGGGGCTGCAAGGGCACCTCAACATGGAGGCAGCCTTTGCAAGTGCTTGTTTTTGGGGCTATCTAATTTATACCCCCACATCTCTAGTGCCTTTTATTTTGATATTCTAGTTTGTGGTTAAGCAATATTTCAGTATGTATTCCTCTTTATGGTTTCACGCAGGAAATTATTTAGTATCTCATGTACAATTATATTAAACGGAAGATTGAAAGATTGACTATCACTCACTGTCACACTCCCCTTTCTCTTGTGGGACATGGCTGGAGGCAGGAGGAACTAACCAGTGAAGATGACAGTATCCTCATAGATAACATTCCTTCTCACAGCTCAGTTCCCTTCCATTCCACAATCTCTTTGATTGGCAAGTTGCAGAAGGTGTAAGCAGGCACCTCCTACTTTTCCCCTCTCCCTCACTACAGGCCTTACCCTTGTGCCTTTTACCTTTCAGGTACCCAAGAATTGCAACCTGGCCAGTAATGAAGGAAAATCATGATGAGGGTGATGATGAAGACATATTGTCACTTGATTTTATACTGGCAGCTACCAGCTTAGATACTGACATACTGATGCTATGCACATCTTAGATGTGGTGAGACACTGGGCACGAGTATCCTTGCAGGGAGCAAAAATACTGCAGATACTAGTCGAAGGGTGAGATTGTACACAAATTCTCCTACAGAAGATTCACATGAAAACTTCAGTAGGACAAGGAACAGAAGAAGGCTGATGGGCATACAGAAGAAAATGCTTGGTGCACTGGGAAGTCTGCGAGAAAGCCTGCTCTCAATATTCAGGAGCATGGAGGAGTCTGGCACCAACTTGACCTAGGGATGTGCATGTAGCTTGGAGTCGATTCTTTTCAGCATGGAAATAGTGGCCAACTTTTTAACACACTTGTGGACACAACCATACTGCTGTATCTGATGGTCGATGTCTTGGCTTCATTGCAGTACAACCAGCTTCCATCAAAAGTTTAAGTGTGGCAGTGGGTGTTCATACTGCTGCCATGCAAGCTCAGATCCCAACCATCAAAGGGGCTTGCATAGTGTAGCAGCAGGCTCAGCAATCTTTCCTCCAACAAGTTACTAAGATTGCTGAGGTGCCATCCTAGGTTCTGGTAGTGGCTGCAAGGAGTATGAAACTGCTGCCCTCTCTCAAGAAGACAGCACTTACCCTCCCATCCCTCCCACTTGACCACTGCCCTTGCTGTTGCCTGTCAGCTAGCCAGTCCAGGCTGTTATCACCCATGCCAAGATGGTGCAACGCAAAACCTGGCCTTCTAGACCAAAAGCTGCTCAAGTTCATCTTGCAAGACCACCTGCAGTCTCTCCCAATGAAAGTCAGCAGCCTTCCAGTAGCCATGCTGCAGCCACTGGTGTAGTGCATCATAGGAGCAATAGGACAGGTCAAGGTGCATGGACGACAGGCAGTAAGGGAATGAACAAAGTGGATTACGTTAATTATGTAAGCAATCTAGCTTTTGTTTATTAACATTCTATTGCAGTGTTATTTTACTTATGCAGAGGATGGTGTGTTGGTGACACAAGGAAGGTAAGGAGAGTGGGGCCGTTAGTGAATGGGGAATTGGGGGTATGGTTACTGATATCACACTCAAATTAGCTCCTCAAGAGTGTGAATTGTGACTCAGATGGTAGGACGCTCACCTTTGAATTATTATGGTCTGGGATTTTTTTTATTTGTTCATGGGATGTGGGTCTCACTGGCTAGGCCAGCATTTATTGCCCATCCCTAATTGCCCTCACACAGAGGGCATTTTTAAGAGTCAACCACATTGCTGTGGGTCTAGAGTCATATGTAAGCCAGATCAGGTACTCATTAGTCAACCAGATGGGTTTTTACAACAATCGGCAATGTTTTCATCGTCATCGTCAGACTTTTAATTCCAGATTTTTATTGAATTGAAAGTTCACTATCTGCCATGGTGGGATTTGAATCCAGGTGCCCAGAGAATTACTCTGGGTCCCTGGAAGACTGGTCCAGTAACAATACCACTATTCCACCGCCTCTCCTCAAGTCCCACTCCAGGGTTTGAGCGCAAAAATCAAGGCTGATGCTCCAGTGCAGTACTGAGGGAGCACTGCACTGTTGGAGGTGCTGTCTTTTGGGTGAGATGTGGAACATCTGCCTCCTTGAGTGGATGTAAAAGATCCCATGGCACTATTTCAAAGAAAAGCAGTGGAGTTATTCCTGATGTCCTGACCAATATTTATTCATAGAAACATAGAAAATAGGAGCAGGAGTAGGTCATTTAACCCTTTGAGCCTGCTCCGCCATTCAATATGTTTATGGCTGATCTTCTATCACAATGGCATACTCCAGCTCTCTCCTCATATCTCTTGATGGCTTAGAGTCTAGAAATCTATTTCCTTCTTCAATATATTCAGTGACCTGAACTCCACAGTTTTCTGTGGTAGAAAATTCCACTGGCTCACCACCTTCTGAGTGAAGAAGTTTCACCTCGTCTCAGTTGTAAATGGTATACCCTGTATCCTGATACTGTGAGCCCTTTGTAGCCTCCCAGCCAGGTGAAACATCATCCCTGCATCCAGTCTGTCCAGGCCTGTCAGAACTTTATCCATTTCAATGAGTATCCCTCTCGTTCTTCTAAACTCCAGTGAATACAGGCCTAGTCAACCCAACCACTCCTCATATGACAAACCTGCCATCCCAGGAATCAGCCTGGTGAACATTCGCCACACTCCCTCCATGGCAAGTGTATCCTTTCTTAGGTAAGGAGGCCAAAACTGCACACAATTCTCCATGTATGGTATCACCAAGGCCCTGTACAGCTGCAGTAAGACATCCTTGCTCCCTTACTCAAGCCTTTTCACAATGAAGGCTAACATACTATTTGCCCTCCTAACTGCTTGTGCACCTGCATGCTTGCTTTCAGTGATTGGTGTACAAGGACATTCAGGTCCCTTTGTACATCAATGTTTCCCAATCTATCACCATTTAAATAATACTCTGCCATTCTGTTTTTCCCACCGAAATGGATAACTTCACAGTTATTCACATTATACTGCATCTGCCATGTATTTGCTTGCTCACTCAACTTCTCTAAATCACGTTGAGGTCTCTCAACATCCTCCTTACCACTCACATTCCCACCAAGTTTCATGTCATCAGCAAACTTGGAAATATTATATTTGGTTCCCTCATCCAAATCATTAACATATATTGTGAATAGCTGGGGCCCTAGTACTGATCCCTGCGGTGCCCCACTAGTCACCACCTGCCCATCTGAAAAAGACCCGTTTACTCCTAATTTCTGTTTCCTATCTGCTGAGAAAATGGTAGTGAGTCACCTTTTTAATCTGCTGCAAACCATTTGGTATATGCACACCCACAGTGCTGTTAGGGAGAGAATCCCATGTTTTTGATGCAGAGATAATGAAGGAATGGTAATCTGTTTCCAAGCCAGGATATTGTGTGGCTTGGAGGGGAAGTTTCAGGTACTGATGTTCCCATTGCTTCTGTTGCCCTTGTTCTTCTAGGTGGTAGAGTTTGCCAGTTTGTAAGATGCTGTAGTGGGATCCTTGGCAAGTTTCCGAAGTCCATCTTACTTCTGGTACACACTACAAACAGAGTGTGCCGTTGGTGGAGGGGCTAACTATTTCTTAATCCATGTCAATGTATTACCCCAATCCCATGTCCTTTAATTTTGCACACTAACCTCTTATGTGGGACTTTATCAAAAGCTTTCTGAAAATCCAAATACACCACATCCACTGGCTCTCCCTTGTCTATTCTGCTAGTTATGAACATAACAAATATATGAATTAGGAGTGGGAGTAGGCCAGTCGGCCCCACGAGCCTGCTCCGCCATTCAATAAGATCATGGCTGATCTGAATGTAACCTCAGCCCCACATTCCTGCATAGCCCCGATAACCTCTCACTCCCTTGTTAATCAAGAATCTATCTAGCTCTGTCTTAAAAATATCCAAAGACTCTGCTTCCACCACCCATTGAGGAAGAGAGTTCCAAAGACTCACAACCCTCTGAGAGAAAAAAAATTCTCATCATCTCTGTCTTAAATGACTGACCCCTTATTTTTAAATAATGACTCCTAGTTTTAGATTCTTCCAGAAGAGGAAACATCTTCTCCACATCCACCCTGTCAAGAACCCTCAGGATCTTAAAGATTTCAATTAAGTCGCCACTTACTTTTCTAAATTCCAATGGATACAAATTGTCCAGCCTTTCCTCATAGGATAACCCATCCATTTCTGGTGTTAGTCTTAACTGCTTCTAACAAATTAACATCTTTAAATAAGTAGACCAGTACTGTACACAGTATTACTGATGTGGTCTCACCAGCACCCTGTATAACTGAAGTGTAATTATTTCCCCTCACAATAAATGACAACATACTATTAGCTTTCCTAATTACCTGCTGTACCTGTATACTAACCTTTTGTGATTCATGTACTAGGACACCCAGATCCCTCTGAATCTCAGAGCTCCGTAACCTTTCACTATTTAGATAATAAGCTTCTTTTTACTCTTCCTGCCAAAATGAATGATTTCACATTTAACCACTGATACTCCTTTTGCCAGATATTTGCCCACTCACTTAACCTATCTATATCACTTTGTAGCCTCCTTACATCCTCTTCACAATTTACTTTCTTACCGATCTTTGTGTTGTCAGCAAATTTAGCCGCCATTCCTTCGGCCGCTGCATCCAAGTAAAAAGTTGAGGTCCCAGCATTGATTCCTGTGGCACACCACTCATCACATCCTGCCAACCAGAAAAAGACCCATTTGTGCCAAATCTCTGCTTCCTGTTAGCAAGCCAATCTTCTATCCTTGCCAATATATTACCCCCTAAACTAGGAGCTTATTTTTTTGCAATAACATTTGATGTTTCACTTTATCAAATGCATTCTGAAACTCTAAGTATAGTCCATCCACTGGTTCCCCTTTATCCATAGCACATGTGATTCCTTCAAAGAACTTCAATAAATTAGTTAAACATGATTTCCTTTTACAAAACCATGTTGACTCTGCCTGATTACCTTGAATTTTTCTACGTGCCCTGCTATAACATCTTTAATAATAGCTTCTAACATTTTCCCCATGACAGATGTTAGTCTAACTGGCCTATAGTTTCATGTTTTCTGTCTCCCTCCCTTTTTGAATAAAGGAGTTATATTTGCTATTTTCCAATGTAATGGAACCTACAGCAAAACTAGGGAACTTTGGAAAATTTAAACTAGTGCATCAACTATCTCACTAACCACTTCTTTCGAGACCTTAGGGTGAATGTCCCTAATAGCCCTTGAGAAAATGGTAGTGAGTCACCTTTTTAAACTGTTGCAAACCATTTGGTATATGTACACCCACAGTGCTGTTAGGGAGAGAATCCCATGTTTTTGATGCAGAGATAATGAAGGAATGGTAATCAGTTTCCAAGCCAGGATATTGTGTGGCTTGGAGGGGAACTTGCAGGTACTGATGTTCCCATTGCCTCTGTTGCCCTTGTTCTTCTAGATGGTAGAGTTTGCCAGTTTGTAAGATGCTGCAGTGGGATCCTTGGCAAGTTTCCGAAGTCCATCTTACATCTGGTACACACTACAAACAGAGTGTGCTGTTGGTGGAGGGACTAAATGTTTAAGATGGTGGATGAGCTGCTGGCCAAGTAGACTTCTTTGTCCTGGTGTTATGAATTCAGGACCTTACAAGACAGTTATGTCTTAAAATGTCTCTTTTAACTTATGGTAAAATAGAATGCTCTGAATATGGGAATGGTGGTCATACTAAACCTCTGCCTGGAGACAGGCCCATGTGATCTTGTAGTTATGTCAATGGGTAAAGAATCCTGAACTGAAGCCTATTGAAAATCAAGTGACAGTTTTCAGAAATTAACATAGAAAGAGGGATAGCTGCTTTTCAAAGATATGAAGATGAAGAAGGAGAGACAAAAGGAATTACTATTGTGTTGAGAAGCAGCCACCATTGATGTGCAGAGCAGGATTAACTATTTTTGTCTTAAGAACTAAGCACTATGCTTCTAAGAGTTAAATTTCTATTTGAAAGAAAGGGAACAGGACTGAAGGAGCTTTTTGAGATTTAAAGTACAAGGAGGTGCCGAGATGGGTCTTTGCTGGTGAAAGTTGGTGCTGGGTGTTCCAGCTGAGTGGAATGATTTGACTTTGCATGGCAGGGAGAAATGAGCCTGCTGGAATCTGGGAGTACATTAAGACATTATCTTGTATTGCTACCCATTAGCCAGAAATGTGGTGCACAACAAAAGGAGTTGAAAGGAGAATTTCAGTTGAGTTAATTAGTTAATATGAAAGTACATTTTATTTAGTTTGGTGTATTAGTTGTCTATTAAGTAATGTTTGATCTCTGTTGATTCAGTTTGTTTGTTATAGTAAAAGTCTTAAAGCATGAAATCTTGTCCTTCAGTTTTTTGGTCAATGGGGAATTCATCTCTGTTTTAAAAGTTATTGGTCTCTATGGGGATTGTAACACTGGGATAATGTTAAGCTTCTTGAGTGTTGATGGAGCCACACTAATACAGGCAAGTGGAGAGTATCTTATCACACTCCTGACTTGTAGATGGTGGACAGACTTTGTGGCATTGGAAGGTGAGATACCCATTGCAGAATACCCAGCGTCTGATCTGGTCTTGACCTGGCTGGTCCAATTAAATTTCTGGTCAATGGCAAATCCCAGGATGTTGATGGTGGGGAATTCAGCTATGGCAATTCTATTGACCACCAAGAGAAGATGGTTAGGTTGCCTTTTGTTGGAGATGGTCAGTACATGACACTTGCATGATGTGATTGTTACTGTAACTGGATAATTAATTCCTGGAATTAGAGAATTGTCCTATGATGAGAAGATGAAGAGACTGGCTTATACTTTCTCGAGTTCAGAAGGAGATGTGATCTCATGAAACTTACAAGATTCTGAGGGAGCTTGACAGGATGGATTCTGAGAAGCTCTTCCCCCTGGCTTTAGAGTCCAAACTGAGGAGGCATAGTCTCAGCATAAGGGGCTAATTGTTTAAGACTGAAATGAGGGCTGTGAATCTTTGGAATTCTCTACTCCATAAGGGTTGTGGATGCTCTATTATTGAGTATATTCAAGGCTGAGATCAATGGATTCCTGGACTCTAGGAGGACCAAGTGATCTGGGGGTTGGGTGGGAATGTGGAGTTGAAGTCAAAGATCAACCATGATCTTATTGAATGGTAAAGCAGGCTTGAAGACAGTATGCCCTCCTCCTGCTTCTATTCCTTATGTTCTTATTGTTGATCTCTTTAAATAGTGCTGGTGGGTTTGGAGTTGCAGCCCTTCATGTTGCTTAGTGTGCATTCAGTTGTGTGAGCAGGGGCTGGGATACCCACTGCGGGGAGCATCAGTTGGAACCTGGAGCTTCAAAAGGGCAGCACTGGCATCATATCAGTGTTGCCCGCTGCTTGTTATTGAGAATCTGCTTACTCTGCATACTTTGAAAGATGTTAGCTGCATGTGCACCAGTGCCTTCACCAAGATGCCAGACAGCACAGTTCACAGAAATATATGTGCATTGTGGATGCCATTTTGGCCCCAACTGGCAGACATAGTTACCAAACAATGGGCGCTGCCATGCACAGTCTTGTGCCCATGAATGCTGTATAGCATCATTTACAAAATTTTACAGACTTCAGTTGATTATGCACCTTATCAGCTTAATAACCAGCTGAACAAATTTATTCCAGGTGTTCTGAATGGCTGATCAGAAGTGCCACATCCAAATCAATCAGATATTGAAGAAATTGCATGACACAAAATATTGCCTACCTGTTGATTTGTTATAATGCATTAAAATTAATATATTTTTCATAAGAAAAAAGGAATTTTGTCACCAAAGATATCGAATATCAAACTAAATTTGCAAAACAAATATATAGAGTGCCAGGCTCAGAGATTGGATGATTGCACTGAAAAACCCAAACGAGAAGATGTCAGGTAACAACTGTACTCTGTATTGGTGAAGCACCAGAATACAACCAGTGACTGTGTGGTTAAACTTCAATTACACCACTGCCTCCAGAGAATAAGGTAGAAAATTGTTTTGTATACACATTCAGCACAAAAACGGAGATTATTTTTAATACTGTTGATGTCACATTAGGACTTATGCAATTACAGAGTAGCCCATTTGTGTCTAAAATAGAAACATAGAAATAATGACTGTCGCAGTACTTTATTTAATTTTAAGTACATTAAATTGCTCATTTCATTTTCAGATGTACAGTAAGGCTACAAAAGCATTTTTTATTATGTAAAAGTCAGTCCAGCATTTCTGCATCTGCATGACTTTTGAAGAAAAGTAACACAACATATAACACTGAATGTAACATTGTTTAATGCCCTCAGCTGGTGACTAGGTGTTAAAATGTAATTGTTCTGGTGTTAAATATTGTGGCTAATAATTACAACTTTTAAATAGAGTAGCCTAGGAATAACTGTTCGCAATATCAGCATATGCTTATCCTGTTGATTTGGCACTCCTCTCCCTACAATTTTGTTAAAGGCAAGGATCCATTACAATAACTGGATAGTGGAATAGTCCAATAAAAGTGTTGACCATCCACTCTCTGGTACCATCAACATTGATTTTCAGCCTAATGTTTATAAAGAAGCTTATTGGCTCAAAACGTAAGTGACAGTGTGTGTGTTTTCACATATAGTATATATAGCTAGAGAGAGAGAAGGAGAGAGAGAGAGCTACCCCTCTCTTATTCTTATGTCCATGAGACATTCTTATAACTGTGCCTGCCCTGGTATCATGTAACACTAGACCGGTGATAATTGGCATGGAAAACAATCTGAAGAATCTCATAACTTCATGATCCAAATTGTGAAAATTGTTTCTATTTAAAATACTTTCTGTGTGGTATCAGTCTTGTTTATGTGTTCACCCATATCGAAATGTTTCACCTATCATCCAATTAAAGCTAACAACAGAAAATCCAACATTGATTGGCTGAGAAATTTTGACTTTTTAGTGACTATTCTACCTCATATTATATCAGGTAAATCCTTAAAGTAAAAGCTGATTCTTGGTATAGAATTCTGTGTTGATGTTGGAATTGAGAAGACATCAATACCATCTGGAGTCAAAGATAACCTTTCTGAGTTGGTAATTTTTTTAAACTATAAAATGTATGGTATTAATGGTGGAAACATTCAGTTTCATCTCCAGGTTCAAATCCAGAATAAACTAATGGGACCGAAGTTTTCTCTGTAAAAGTTGTATGCAGTTTAAAATCTTATTCCAGTGGACAAGGACACAAAGTCAAACTCTGCCGGCACTTCTAAACTTCAAGTTAACTGCTGAGTTTCCCTACATAACAACAATGGCTCCATTTCAAAGAGCAATCCATCGGTTGTCGTTACATATTCAGGTAGATTTACAATAGATACATGCTCGTGTTCAGTGACATCACAATTACACTGTGAGATGAAGCCAAGTATGAATCATTAAGCTGCTTTATTGCAGAACAAGTGACCACAGAGTACCAGCTATAATTATAATTCACTCATTCCACTTCGCTTCACTTCTATACAAAAACAAAATGCAAGCTTGCCTTTAGTGGGTCGGTAGCATAGTGGTAATGTTACTTGATTGATAATCCACAGAGGCCTAGACTAATGCTCTGAAGGAGTTGGGGCAATTTAAACTCAAATAATAATAATAATAATAATAATGATGAAACTACCAGATTGTTCACTAATGCCCTTCAGGGGAGGAAATCTGCTGTCCTTACCTGGTCTGGCTTGCATGTGTATCCAGAACCTTGGCAACATGGTTGACAATTAGTTCCCCTCTGAAATGGCTGAGCAAGCTATTCAGTTCAAGTGCCATTATGGATGAGCAATAAACGTTGGTCTTGTCAATGGTGCTCACACCCCAAGAACAAATAAAAAAATGCATGGACTGTCTTCATGAAGTTTTTGGAATGAATTTACTTTCTGTGCAAATACTGACTGTAAGAAATCGAACCTCTACAGTGTGACCTTCAGGCCAGAGCAGAACCTCATGTTGCTGCAGTCTGTTGGTCTGTTTCTCATCAGCCTGCCTCCTCTGTTTTTAGTCAAGCAGACTACTCTCCCCAACCAGGAGCAGAATCCATCAATATAATTTGATAATGACCCCCACTCCCCACTGCCACCACTTAATTTGAATGAGTTAAAGTGTCTCAGCAGCAACAACATCCGAACAAACACTAGAATGTCAATGGACTTATCTTAGTCTACAGCACGCCACCTGAATCCTAATGTGCAACTCTAAGCCTTGCAGTCCTATGAATTTATTCCCCTTAGGATTAACTTCAGTTTGACAGTAGCATTTTTAACACATATTGCACCAAGGTCATTCTGTGACGATGTAGTCAGAAATCACTAAAAATGGTAAAGTTATTTTGAACAAGCTGAGAATGTGACAGCTACTCCATAAAAGTGTAACTGTTTTCTTTCTAATTAGATAATCAACCATAGGGTGATTGAGTTGTGGGAAAAGGAGAAATGTCACAAATGATGTGATAAGTTACCATTTGATTGTGCTACGTTTGGCTATGCTCTGTTCAATGTTTACTCAAAAAATCATTCTTTTGCTGCATGATTTCCCAATGATGAGTTGATTTCTAGAAAGCCTTATGAATGGTAGGATTAGAAAAGAGTTTCCTGTACATGGATGGGTCTGTGTTGTTCATAGGAGTATTGAGAATGTTCAGAATCTTCTTTTCATCTGATTTTTTCATGTTGGCTTTTGAATGTAAGATGGCTCTAATCTGCTGTTCTCTGTAGAGGGTGGAACTTTGGATTAGGATAAATGACTCAAAATAATTTTATTGCAACAAAAACTATACTTGCAGTTATAGAAATTGAAGAATAATTATTCTCGCCAGGCATACTGATCAGTACATATTTGCATGTAAAGTGAATCGTTAGCTTAGCTGTTAAAAATTCTAGAAAGAAATCATTCAATTATAATACCAAAATCTTAGTCTGTTATGCCCGTTTTCGGCATTAACATGAATCAGAATTCTCAACATTGTAACTTGACTTCTTTGGATTTTTTTGACAATAGTGTGTGGCAGGTTTAACATTACACTTTGGACATTTCTATACCAGCAGATGATAGTCAAAAACATCAGCTGTTTTGTAGGAACAACACTGGCTGCAGACTCTGAGAACGTGTGGGGGCAGAAACATCAGTTGACCGATATCACACATGATTTTAAAAGCTTTTGCTCTGACGAGTACTATTTCTTTAAAGCTATTGAAGTGTATCTTTGATTGTATAATAACTGCCTACACAATTGCTTGTAGCAGATATTTTTGAAATAAAGTGATGATACTGTCAGCTTGTATGCTGCCATAGAACTGCCAGCTACATGCTCAGCAAACCCCAAGGCCACCAGCAACATATACTTGCAGCAGTCATTTTGTGTCACCTCCGGGCAGATTCCTTGGCAGTAGTACACAAACTACTCTGACCCGGAAGGTAGGCTGGTGTCAGAGGTCCACGATTGTATGCCGTGGTTGTACAAATGTGGAAAATCCAAGGCTATTTAAGCAGGATTTAATAGCGAGTTTATCTGTTACTTTATGTGCCAGAACAGCACTCATTCCATCGTCACCAGATGAATCAGGAGACCCATCCTGATTCAATGCAGAGTGTAGGACTGCACATCAAGAGCAATACCAGGCAAAGTTTTCACAGAATTATTAGAATTGTTACAAGACAGAAGGAGGCCTTTCAGCCCATCGTGTCTGTGCCAGGTCTTCACAGGAGCATTTTGCCTACTGCTACTCCCCCGCCTTCTCCTCGTAACCCTGCAACTTCTTCCTTCTTAGATAACAATCCAATTTCCCCTTGAATGCCTCGAATGAACCCGCCTCCACCACACACTCAGGTAATGCATTCTGCAGCCTAATTATGTGCTGCATGAAAAGGTTTTTCCTCATGTCAATATTGCTTCTTCTGCCAATTACCTTATCTCTGTGCCCTCTTGTTCTTGACTTTTCCACCAATGAGAACATTTTTCCCTATCTACCACGTCTAGTTTTTGAATACCTCTATCAAATCTCTTAACCTTCTCTGCTCCAAGGAAAACAGCCATTTCTCCAATTTATTATGTAACTGGAGTTCCTCATCGCTGGGGCCAATCTTGTGAATCCTTTCTCCACTCTCTGTAATGCCTTCAAATCTTTCCTAAAGTGTGGTAACCAGAACTGACACAATACTTCAGTTGAGGCCAAACTAGTGTTCTATACAAATTTTACATAACTTCCTTGCTTTTATATTCTCTGTCCCTACTAATAAAGCCCAGATTGGTGTATGTTTTATTAACCATGCTCTTAGCCTGTCCTGCCACCATCAATGAATTATGCACAAATAAACCCAGGTCCCTCTGCTCCTGCACCCACTTTAGAATTGTATCTTTTATTTTATATTGTCTTTCTGCATTTGAAAGGAAAATGAACTTTGTGAAGTGACTATGCAGAAAGTCAGTATAGAGGCTATCTGCATAGCATTTCCTGTTGTATGCCAGCTGTTTCACAGAGATTTCTTTTCACTGCCAATATAGCACAGCCATTGAAGGGGCTTTCCATTTGGCATGATTGCATTATCAGTTCACACAGTCAACTCCCTACAATGCCACAAACATTTTTTAAGGTCAATTAGAATTCAGTTTTGTAATGAAAATGTTTACCAGGCTTGTCTGAAAGGAGCTGTAAGCTGATTGCATTAAGTCCCTGTAAAGGTGCTTTGTTAGATTGCTAGAATTTTCTGCAAGATTGTATGTTTTCTCACAGATATTTAGCAATGCTTGTATTTGTTTTCAAGATAATTTACAGTTACAGAACTAGTTTTCACCCACTTTAACTTTCAGACAAAGTTTAACAGAATATTGCTATCAAAGAACAAGAGGGCAATAATAGTAGCAATAATAATAGCATTACCATGGAAAAGGACAGAGATAGGGCAGGGGTAAAATTCTTGAATTGGGGGTAGGCAAATTTTGCAGTAGTGAGAAGGGACTTGGCTGAGGTGGACTGGACAGCACTGCTGGCGGATAAAACTGTGGAAAACCAGTGAGAAGCACTAAAAAGTGAGATCCTAATTGTACAAAGTAGACATGTTTCCTACAAAAATAAGAGTGGTACTGCCAAATCTAGACCCCCCTGTTTATCTAGAGGAATACAAGGGAAGATCAAACAGAAAAAGAAAGCGTAAAATAGGCACAAAGAACTAAACACTGCAGATAGCCTAGACGAATATAGGAAGTGCAAGGTTGAAGTAAAAAAGGAAATAAGGAAATCAAAGAGAGGGCATGATAAAAGGTTAGCAAGCAAAGTTAAAGATGACCTAATGATGTTTTACCAATACATTAATGCTAAAAGGTTAATTAAGGAAAAAATGGGACCTATCAGAGATGAAGATGGAAACTTGTGTGTAGATGCAGAGGCTGTGAGAAGGGTTTTGAATGAATATTTTGCCTCCATGTTTACTAAGGAAAGGGAGGACGTAGATATAGTAGTCCAGGAGGAACACTGCAAAATATTGGACAGGATAGTCATAAAGAGAGACGAAGTACTTGAAGGGTCGAAATCCTTGAAAGTTGATAAGTCACCAGGGCCAGATGGATTGTTTCTGAGGCTGCTGAAGGAAGTCAGGGAGGAGATAGCAGATGCTCTGAGGATGATTTTCCAATCTTCATTAGATATAGGGGAGATACCGAAGGATTGGAGAAATGCCAATGTAGTTCCATGTTTAAAAAGGGATCAAAGGAAATGCCAAACAATTATGGACCAGTTAGCCTTACATCGGTGGTGAGCAAATTAGTAGAATCAATCCTGAGGGATAGGATTAACTGTCATGTGGAAAGGCATGGACTAGTCAGGGATGGACAGCATGGATTTGTTAAAGGAAGGTCTTGCCTCACAAATTTGATTAAATTCTTTGAAGAAGTGACAAGAAGGTTTGATGAAGGTCGTGCAGTGGATGTTGTGTACATGAATATTAGCAAGGCATTTGTCAAGGTCCCACATGGCAGATTGGTCAGGAAAGTAAAAGCCCATGGGATTCAGGGTAATGTAGCAAACTGGATAAAAGGTTGGCTTTGTAATTGGAAACAAAGGGTAATGGTCGATGGATGCCCTTGTGAATGGAAAGTTGTCTCAAGCGGTGTTCCACAGGGCTTGGTGTTGGGACCCTTGCTGTTTGTGTTATATATTAATGATTTGGATGTGAACATGGGGGGCACGATTGGGAAATTTGCAGGTGACACAAAGATTGGCCGAGTAGTGGATAGTGTAGAGGATAGCCATAATCTCCAAAATGATATAGATGTGTTGGTGGAGTGGGCGTTAAAGTGGCAGATGGATTTTAACATAGAGAAGTGTGAGATCATACATTTAGGGAGGTCAAACATTTATAGGGATTACACAATAAATGGGAGTATACTAAGAGGGCTAGATGAAGTGAGAGATCTTGGCGGACAAGTACACAGGTCCCTGAAGGCAGCAGTTCAAGTAGACAAGTTTGTAAAGAAGGCATATGGAATGCATTGGCAGAGGTATAGAATATAAAAGTAAGGATGTAATGTTGGAATTGTATAAAACACTGGTGAGGCCACAAGTGGAGTATTATGTGCAGTTCTGGTCACCACATTACAGGAAGGATGTAATAGCTCTGGAGAGAGTGCAGAGGAGGTTTACAAGGATGTTGCCAGGGTTAGAAAAGCTATGAGGAGAGATTGGATAGGTTGTTTTCCTTAGAACAAAGAAGGCTGAGAGGTGAGTTGATTGAGGTGTACAAAATTATGAGGGGAATAGATAGGGTGGACAGGATAAAATTGTTTCCCTTGGTGGAGAATTCTAGAACCAGGGGACATAGATTCAAGATAAGTGGCAGAAGGTGTAGGGGAGACATGAGGAAGAACGTTTTTACGCAGAGGGTAGTGAGTGTCTGGAATTTGTTGCCCATGTTGGAGGTAGAAGCAGAAACTCTAAACTCTTTTAAAAAGTACCTGGATCTGCACCTTAAGTGCTGTAAGCTCCAGGGCTATGGGCTGGGTGCAGGAAAGTAGGATTAGAAAAAGCACCTGGTTGTCCTTGGGCTGGCATGGACAAGATGGGCCGAATGGCCTCCTTCTGTACTGTAACCTTTCTATGGTTCTATGGTTCTAAATGCTATTTGAATGAGGTAATGAATACAGTGCTGAAGTGTAATGCATAAAAGCTTTCAAATTCTAAGAATTGGGCTTTTCTGATGTTATGTTTAGCTCCACTTACTACGCAATCTCTGAAGATTTTACCGAAAAATATCACGATAACATTACATCTATTTAACACAAAAAACATTTCTCTCCTTACATACTTGTATTTGTACAGCTTTCAAAATATGGAAACATCTTATCAAGTCATTGATTCGGCTCATATATTTTAGGTTGTACTTTCCTGCAGTCTTTAGGACTCTGATATCAGATCCAAATGGGGATCCCAAGCCAATGGTTTCCCAAGTCTACACTTGCTAGCAATGAGGCTTGCTCAGCAATCTTCCAGGAGGCGGCGTCCTAATTGGCAGCCTCTGAGCTCGCCACTCTACTAAGGATGGGGATGGGTGGGTTGGGGGTGGGGGGTGGTGGTGGGGGGAGGGTGTTGGGGTGGAGGGGGCGGGGGGAGTGGGTTTTGATGCTTCTGGCCCAATCAGAAGGCTGGCAGCCCTGGAACCTGAGCAGTCCCACAAGAAGAGGGGGATGCTGCTGAGGGAGGTTAGGGGCTGCAAGGGCACCTCAACATGGAGGCAGCCTTTGCAAGTGCTTGTTTTCGGGGCTATCTAATTTATCCCCCCACATCTCTAGTGCCTTTTATTTTGATATTCTAGTTTGTGGTTAAGCAATATTTCAGTATGTATTCCTCTTTATGGTTTCACGCAGGAAATTATTTAGTATCTCATGTACAATTATATTAAACGGAAGATTGAAAGATTGACTATCACTCACTGTCACACTCCCCTTTCTCTTGTGGGACATGGCTGGAGGCAGGAGGAACTAACCAGTGAAGATGACAGTATCCTCATAGATAACATTCCTTCTCACAGCTCAGTTCCCTTCCATTCCACAATCTCTTTGATTGGCAAGTTGCAGATGGTGTAAGCAGGCACCTCCTACTTTTCCCGTCTCCCTCACTACAAGCCTTACCCTTGTGCCTTTTACCTTTCAGATACCCAAGAATTGCAACCTGGCCAGGTAGTGAAGGAAAATCATGATGAGGGTGATGATGAAGACAAATTGTCACTTGATTTTATACTGGCAGCTACCAGCTTAGATACTGACATACTGATGCTATGCACATCTTAGAGGATAGATCTGCATGTGGTGAGACACTGGGCACAAGTATCCTTGCAGGGAGCAAGGATATAGCAGATACTAGTCGAAGGGTGAGATTGTACACAAATTCTCCTACAGAAGACTCACATGAAAACTTCAGTGGGACAAGGAACAGAAGAAGGCTGATGGGCATACAGAAGAAAATGCTTGGTGCACTGGGAAGTCTGCGAGAAAGCCTGCTCTCAATATTCAGGAGAATGGAGGAGTCTGGCACCAACTTGACCTAGGGATGTGCATGTAGCTTGGAGTCGATTTTTTTCAGCATGGAAATAGAGGCCAACTTTTTAACACACTTGTGGGCAAAACCATGATGCTGTATCTGATGGTCGATGTCTTGGCTTCATTGCAGTACAACTAGCTTCAATCAAAAGTTTAAGTGTGGCAGTGGGTGTTCATACTGCTGCCATGCAAGCTCAGATCCCAACCATCAAAGGGGCTTGCATAGTGTAGCAGCAGGCTCAGCAATCTGTCCTCCAACAAGTTACTAAGATTGCTGAGGTGCCATCCTAGGTTCTGGTAGTGGCTGCAAGGAGTATGAAACTGCTGCCCTCTCTCAGGAAGACAGCACTTACCCTCCCATTCCTCCCACTTGACCACTGCCCTTGTTGTTGCCTGTCAGCTAGCCAGTCCAGGCTGTTATCACCCATGCCAAGATGGTACAACGCAAAACCTGGCCTTCTAGACCAAAAGCTGCTCAAGGTCATCTTGCAAGACCACCTGCAGTCTCTCCTAGTGAAAGTCAGCAGCCTTCCAGTAGCCATGCTGCAACCACTGGTGTAGTGCATCATAGGAGCAATAGGACAGGTCAAGGTGCATGGACGACAGGCAGTAAGGGAATGAACAAAGTGGATTACGTTAAGTATGTAAGCAATCTAGCTTTTGTTTATAAACATTTTATAGCAATGTTATTTTACTTTTGCAGAGGATGGAGTGTTGGTGACACAAGGAAGGTAAGGAGAGTGGGACCATTAGTGAATGGGGAATTGGGGGTATGGTTACTGATATCACACTCAAATTAGCTCCTCAAGAATGTGAATTAAATGGTAGGACACTCATCTCTGAATTATTATGGTCAGGATTTTTTTTTATTTGTTCGTGGGATGTGGGCGTCACTGGCTAGGCCAGCATTTATTGCCCATCCCTAATTGCCCTCACACAGAGGGTATTTTTAAGAGTCAACCACATTGCTGTGGGTCTAGAGTCATATGTAAGCCAGATCAGGTACTCATTAGTCAACCAGATGGGTTTTTACAACAATTGGCAATGGTTTCATGGTCATCGTCAGACTTTTAATTCCAGATTTTTATTGAATTGAAAGTTCACTATCTGCCATGGTGGGATTTGAATCCAGGTGCCCAGAGAATTACCCTGGGTCCCTGGAAGACTGGTCCAGTAACAATACCACTATTCCACCGCCTCTCCTCAAGTCCCACTCCAGGGTTTGAGCGCAAAAATCAAGGCTGATGTTCCAGTGCAGTACTGAGGGAGCACTGCACTGTTGGAGGTGCTGTCTTTTGGGTGAGATGTGGAACATCTGCCTCCTTGAGTGGATGTAAAAGATCCCATGGCACTATTTCAAAGAAAAGCAGTGGAGTTATTCCTGATGTCCTGACCAATATTTATTCATAGAAACATAGAAAATAGGAGCAGGAGTAGGTCATTTAACCCTTTGAGCCTGCTCCGCCATTCAATATGATTATGGCTGATCTTCTATCACAATGCCATGCTCCAGCTCTCTCCTCATATCCCTTGATGTCTTAGAGTCTAGAAATCTATTTCCTTCTTCAATATATTCAGTGACCTGAACTCCACAGTTTTCTGTGGTAGAAAATTCCACTGGCTCACCACCTTCTGAGTGAAGAAGTTTCACCTCATCTCAGTTGTAAATGGTATACCCTGTATCCTGATACTGTGACCCCCTTGTAGCCTCCCAGCCAGGTGAAACATCATCCCTGCATCCAGTCTGTCCAGGCCTGTCAGAATTTTATCCATTTCAATGAGAAACCCTCTCATTCTTCTAAACTCCAGTGAATACAGGTCTAGTCAACCCAACCACTCCTCATATAACAATCCTGCCATCCCAGGAATCAGCCTGGTGAACCTTCGTCACACTCCGTCCATGGCAAGTGTATCCTTTCTTAGGTAAGGAGGCCAAAACTGCACACAATTCTCCATGTATGGTATCACCAAGGCCCTGTACAGCTGCAGTAAGACATCCTTGCTCCCTTACTCAAGCCTTTTCACAATGAAGGCTAACATACTATTTGCCCTCCTAACTGCTTGTGCACCTGCATGCTTGCTTTCAGTGATTGGTGTACAAGGACATTCAGGTCCCTTTGTACATCAATGTTTCCCAATCTATCACCATTTAAATAATACTCTGCCATTCTGTTTTTCCCACCGAAGTGGATAACTTCACAGTTATTCACATTATACTGCATCTGCCATGTATTTGCTTGCTCACTCAACTTCTCTAAATCACGTTGAGGTCTCTCAACATCCTCCTTACCATTCACATTCCCACCAAGTTTCATGTCATCAGCAAACTTGGAAATATTATATTTGGTTCCCTCATCCAAATCATTAACATATATTGTGAATAGCTGGGGCCCTAGTACTGATCCCTGCGGTGCCCCACTAGTCACCACCTGCCCATCTGAAAAAGACCCATTTACTCCTAATTTCTGTTTCCTGTCTGCTAACTATTTCTCAATCCATGTCAATGTATTATCCCCAATCCCATGTCCTTTAATTTTGCACACTAACCTCTTATGTGGGACTTTATCAAAAGCTTTCTGAAAATCCAAATACACCACATCCACTGGCTCTCCCTTGTCAATTCTGCTAGTTATGAACATAACAAATATATGAATTAGGAGTGGGAGTAGGCCAGTCGGCCCCATGAGCCTGCTCTGCTGTTCAATAAGATCATGGCTGATCTGAATGTAACCTCAGCCCCACATTCCTGCATAGCCCCGATAACCTTTCACTCCCTTGTTAATCAAGAATCTATCTAGCTCTGTCTTAAAAACATCCAAAGACTCTGCTTCCACCACCCATTGAGGAAGAGAGTTCCAAAGACTCACAACCCTCTGAGAGAAAAAAAATTCTCTTCATCTCTGTCTTAATTGACTGACCCCTTATTTTTAAATAATGACTCCTAGTTTTAGATTCTTCCAGAAGAGGAAACATCTTCTCCACATCCACCCTGTCAAGAACCCTCAGGATCTTAAAGATTTCAATTAAGTCGCCACTTACTTTTCTAAATTCCAATGGATACAAATTGTCCAGCCTTTCCTCATAGGATAACCCATCCATTTCTGGTGTTAGTCTTAACTGCTTCTAACAAATTAACATCTTTAAATAAGTAGACCAGTACTGTACACAGTATTACAGATGTGGTCCCACCAGCACCCTGTATAACTGAAGTGTAATCATTTCCCCTCACAATAAATGACAACATACTATTAGCTTTCCTAATTACCTGCTGTACCTGTATACTAACCTTTTGTGATTCATGTACTAGGACACCCAGATCCCTCTGAATCTCAGAGCTCCATAACCTTTCACTATTTAGATAATAAGCTTCTTTTTACTCTTCCTGCCAAAATGAATGATTTCACATTTAACCACTGATACTCCTTTTGCCAGATATTTGCCCACTCACTTAACCTATCTATATCACTTTGTAGCCTCCTTACATCCTCTTCACAATTTACTTTCTTACCTATCTTTGTGTTGTCTGCAAATTTAGCCACCATTCCTTCGGCCACTGCATACAAGTAATTTATATAAATAGTAAAAAGTTGAGGCCCCAGCATTGATTCCTGTGGCACACCACTCATCACATCCTGCCAACCAGAAAAAGACCCATTTGTGCCAACTCTCTGCTTCCTCTTAGCAAGCCAATCTTCTATCCTTGCCAATATATTACCCCCTACACTAGGAGCTTTTTTTTTGCAATAACCTTTGATGTTTCACTTCATCAAATGCATTCTGGAAGTCTAAGTATAGTCCATCCACTGGTTCCCCTTTATCCATAGCACATGTGATTCCTTCAAAGAACTTCAATAAATTGGTTAAACATGATTTCCCTTTTACAAAACCATGTTGGCTCTGCCTGATTACCTTGAATTTTTCTACGTGCCCTGCTATAACATCTTTAATAATAGCTTCTAACATTTTCCCCATGACAGATGTTAGGCTAACTGGCCTATAGTTTCATGCTTTCTGTCTCCCTCCTTTTTTGAATAAAGGAGTTATATTTGTTATTTTCCAATCTAATGGAACCTTCCCCGAATCTAGGGAATTTTGGAAAATTTATACTAGTGCATCAATTATCACACAACCACTTCTTTTGAGACCTTAGGGTGAACGTCCCTAATAGCCCTTGAGAAAATGGAGTCACCTTTTTAAACTGTTGCAAACCATTTGGTATATGCACACCCACAGTGCTGTTAGCTAGAGAATCCCATGTTTTTGATGCAGAGATAATGAAGGAATGGTAATCAGTTTCCAAGCCAGGATATTGTGTGGCTTGGAGGGGAACTTTCAGGTACTGATATTCCCATTGCTTCTGTTGCCCTTGTTCTTCTAGGTGGTAGAGTTTGCCAGTTTGTAAGATGCTGCAGTGGGATCCTTGGCAAGTTTCCGAAGTCCATCTTACATCTGGTACACACTACAAACAGAGTGTGCTGTTGGTGGAGGGACTAAATGTTTAAGATGGTGGATGAGCTGCTGGCCAAGTAGACTTCTTTGTCCTGGTGTTATGAATTCAGGACCTTACAAGACAGTTATGTCTTAAAATGTCTCTTTTAACTTATGGTAAAATAGAATGCTCTGAATATGGGAATGGTGGTCATACTAAACCTCTGCCTGGAGACAGGCCCATGTGATCTGGTAGTCATTTCATTGGGTAAAGAATCCTGAACTGAAACCTATTGATAATCAAGTGACAGTTTTCAGAAATTAACATAGAAAGAGGGATAGCTGCTTTTCAAAGATATGAAGATGAAGAAGGAGAGACAAAAGGAGTTATTATTGTGTTGAGAAGCAGCCACTACTGCTGTGCAGAGCAGGATTAACTGTTTTTGTCTTAAGAACTAAGTAGTATGCTTCTAAAAGTTAAATTTCTATTTGAAAGAAAGGGAACAGGACTGAAGGAGCTTTTTGAGATTTAAAGTACAAGGAGGTGCCGAGATGGGTCTTTGTTGGTGAAAGTTGGTGCTGGGTGTTCCAGCTGAGTGGAATGATTTGACTTTGCATGGCAGGGAGAAATGAGCCTGCTGGAATCTGGGAGTACATTAAGACATTATCTTGTATTGCTACCCATCAGCCAGAAATGTGGTGCACAACAAAAGGAGTTGAAAGGAGAATTTCAGTTGAGTTAATTAGTTAACATGAAAGTACATTTTATTTAGTTTGGTGTATTAGTTGTCTATTAAGTAATGTTTGATCTCTGTTGATTCAGTTTGTTTGTTGCAGTAAAAGTCTTAAAGCTTGAAATCTTGTCCTTCAGTTTTTTGGTCAATGGGGAATTCATCTCTGTTTTAAAAGTTATTGGTCTCTATGGGGATTGTAACACTGGGATAATGTTAAGCTTCTTGAGTGTTGATGGAGCCACACTAATACAGGCAAGTGGAGAGTATCTTATCACACTCCTGACTTGTAGATGGTGGACAGACTTTGTGGCATTGGAAGGTGAGATACCCATTGCAGAATACCCAGCGTCTGATCTGGTCTTGACCTGGCTGGTCCAATTAAATTTCTGGTCAATGGCAAATCCCAGGATGTTGATGGTGGGGAATTCAGCTATGGCAATTCTATTGACCACCAAGAGAAGATGGTTAGGTTGCCTTTTGTTGGAGATGGTCAGTACATGACACTTGCATGATGTGATTGTTACTGTAACTGGATAATTAATTCCTGGAATTAGAGAATTGTCCTATGATGAGAAGATGAAGAGATTGGCTTATACTTTCTCGAGTTCAGAAGGAGATGTGATCTCATGAAACTTACAAGATTCTGAGGGAGCTTGACAGGATGGATTCTGAGAAGCTCTTCCCCCTGGCTTTAGAGTCCAAACTGAGGAGGCATAGTCTCAGCATAAGGGGCTAATTGTTTAAGACTGAAATGAGGGCTGTGAATCTTTGGAATTCTCTACTCCATAAGGGTTGTGGATGCTCTATTATTGAGTATATTCAAGGCTGAGATCAATGGATTCCTGGACTCTAGGAGGACCAAGTGATCTGGGGGTTGGGTGGGAATGTGGAGTTGAAGTCAAAGATCAACCATGATCTTATTGAATGGTAAAGCAGGCTTGAAGACAGTATGCCCTCCTCCTGCTTCTATTCCTTATGTTCTTATTGTTGATCTCTTTAAATAGTGCTGGTGGGTTTGGAGTTGCAGCCCTTCATGTTGCTTAGTGTGCATTCAGTTGTGTGAGCAGGGGCTGGGATACCCACTGCGGGGAGCATCAGTTGGAACCTGGAGCTTCAAAAGGGCAGCACTGGCATCATATCAGTGTTGCCCGCTGCTTGTTATTGAGAATCTGCTTACTCTGCATACTTTGAAAGATGTTAGCTGCATGTGCACCAGTGCCTTCACCAAGATGCCAGACAGCACAGTTCACAGAAATATATGTGCATTGTGGATGCCATTTTGGCCCCAACTGGCAGACATAGTTACCAAACAATGGGCGCTGCCATGCACAGTCTTGTGCCCATGAATGCTGTATAGCATCATTTACAAAATTTTACAGACTTCAGTTGATTATGCACCTTATCAGCTTAATAACCAGCTGAACAAATTTATTCCAGGTGTTCTGAATGGCTGATCAGAAGTGCCACATCCAAATCAATCAGATATTGAAGAAATTGCATGACACAAAATATTGCCTACCTGTTGATTTGTTATAATGCATTAAAATTAATATATTTTTCATAAGAAAAAAAGGAATTTTGTCACCAGAGATATCGAATATCAAACTAAATTTGCAAAACAAATATATAGAGTGCCAGGCTCAGAGATTGGATGATTGCACTGAAAAACCCAAACGAGAAGATGTCAGGTAACAACTGTACTCTGTATTGGTGAAGCACCAGAATACAACCAGTGACTGTGTGGTTAAACCTCAATTACACCACTGCCTCCAGAGAATAAGGTAGAAAATTTTTTTGCATACAGATTCAGCACAAAAACGGAGATTATTTTTAATACTGTTGATGTCACATTAGGAGCCCATTTGTGTCTAAAATAGAAACATAGAAATAATGACTGTCGCAGTACTTTATTTAATTTTAAGTACATTAAATTGCTCATTTCATTTTCAGATGTACAGTAAGGCTACAAAAGCATTTTTAGTTATGTAAAAGTCAGTCCAGCATTTCTGCTTCTGAATGACTTTTGAAGAAAGACTTTTGAAGAAAAGTAACACAAAATATAACACTGAATATAACATTGTTTAATGCCCTCAGCTGGTGACTAGGTGTTAAAATGTAATTGTTCTGGTGTTAAATATTGTGGCTAATAACTACAAGTTTTAAATAGAGTAGCCTAGGAATAACTGTTCGCAATATCAGCATATGCTTATCCTGTTGATTTGGCACTCCTCTCCCTACAATTTTTTTAAAGGCAAGGATCCATTACAATACTGGATAGTGGAATAGTCCAATAAAAGTGTTGACCATCCACTCTCTGGTACCATCAACATTGATTTTCAGCCTAATGTTTATAAAGAAGCTTATTGGCTCAAAATGTAAGAGACAGTGTGTGTGTGTATACACATATAGTCTATATAGCTAGAGAGAGAGAGGGAGAGAGAGAGAGCTACCCCTCTCTTATTCTTATGTCCATGAGACATTCTTATAACTGTGCCTGCCCTGGTATCATGTAACTCTAGACCGGTGATAATTGGCATGGAAAACAATCTGAAGAATCTCATAACTTCATGATCCAAATTGTGAAAATTGTTTCTATTTAAAATACTTTCTGTGTGGTATCAGTCTTGTTTATGTGTTCACCCATATCGAAATGTTTCACCTATCATCCAATTAAAGCTAACAACAGAAAATCCAACATTGATTGGGTGAGAAATTTTGACTTTTTAGTGACTATTCTACCTCATATTATATCAGGTAAATCCTTAAAGTAAAAGCTGATTCTTGGTATAGAATTCTGTGTTGATGTTGGAATTGAGAAGACATCAATACCATCTGGAGTCAAAGATAACCTTTCTGAGTTGGTAATTTTTTTAAACTATAAAATGTATGGCATTAATGGTGGAAACATTCAGTTTCATCTCCAGGTTCAAATCCAGAATAAACTAATGGGACCGAAGTTTTCTCTGTAAAAGTTGTATGCAGTTTAAAATCTTATTCCAGTGGACAAGGACACAAAGTCAAACTCTGCCGGCACTTCTAAATTTCAAGTTAACTGCTGAGTTTCCCTACAGAATAACAATGGCTCCATTTCAAAGAGCAATCCATCGGTTGTTGTTACATATTCAGGTAGATTTACAATAGATACATGCTCGTGTTCAGTGACATCACAATTACACTGTGAGATGAAGCCAAGTATGAATCATTAAGCTGCTTTATTGCAGAACAAGTGACCACAGAGTACCAGCTATAATTATAATTCACTCATTCCACTTCGCTTCACTTCTATACAAAAACACAATGCAAGCTTGCCTTTAGTGGGTCGGTAGCATAGTGGTAATGTTACTTGATTGATAATCCACAGAGGCCTAGACTAATGCTCTGAAGGAGTTGGGGCAATTTAAACTCAAATTAATCTCATTAATAATAATGATGAAACTACCAGATTGTTCACTAATGCCCTTCAGGGGAGGAAATCTGCTGTCCTTACCTGGTCTGGCTTGCATGTGTATCCAGAACCTTGGCAACATGGTTGACAATTAATTCCCCTCTGAAATGGCTGAGCAAGCTATTCAGTTCAAGTGCCATTATGGATGAGCAATAAACGTTGGTCTTGTCAATGGTGCTCACACCCCAAGAACAAATAAAAAAATGCATGGACTGTCTTCATGAAGTTTTTGGAATGAATTTACTTTCTGTGCAAATACTGACTGTAAGAAATCGAACCTCTACAGTGTGACCTTCAGGCCAGAGCAGAACCTCATGTTGCTGCAGTCTGTTGGTCTGTTTCACATCAGCCTGCCTCCTCTGTTTTTAGTCAAGCAGACTACTCTCCCCAACCAGGAGCAGAATCCATCAATATAATTTGATAATGACCCCCACTCCCCACTGCCACCACTTAATTTGAATGAGTTAAAGTGTCTCAGCAGCAACAACATCCGAACAAACACTAGAATGTCAATGGACTTAGCTTAGTCTACAGCACGCCACCTGAATCCTAATGTGCAACTCTAAGCCTTGCTGTCCTATGAATTTATTCCCCTTAGGATTAACTTCAGTTTGACAGTAGCATTTTTAACACATATTGCACCAAGGTCATTCTGTGACGATGTAGTCAGAAATCACTAAAAATGGTAAAGTTATTTTGAACAAGCTGAGAATGTGACAGCTACTCCATAAAAGTGTAACTGTTTTCTTTCTAATTAGATAATCAACCATAGGGTGATTGAGTTGTGGGAAAAGGAGAAATGTCACAAATGATGTGATAAGTTACCATTTGATTGTGCTACGTTTGGCTATGCTCTGTTCAATGTTTACTCAAAAAATCATTCTTTTGCTGCATGATTTCCCAATGATGAGTTGATTTCTAGAAAGCCTTAAGAATGGTAGGATTAGAAAAGAGTTTCCTGTACATGGATGGGTCTGTGTTGTTCATAGGAGTATTGAGAATGTTCAGAATCTTCTTTTCATCTGATTTTTTCATGTTGGCTTTTGAATGTAAGATGGCTCTAATCTGCTGTTCTCTGTAGAGGGTGGAATTTTGGATTAGGATAAATGACTCAAAATAATTTTATTGCAACAAAAACTATACTTGCAGTTATAGAAATTGAAGAATAATTATTCTCGCCAGGCATACTGGTCAGTACATATTTGCATGTAAAGTGAATCGTTAGCTTAGCTGTTAAAAATTCTAGAAAGAAATCATTCAATTATAATACCAAAATCTTAGTCTGTTATGCCCGTTTTCGGCATTAACATGAATCAGAATTCTCAACATTGTAACTTGACTTCTTTGGATTTTTTTGACAATAGTGTGTGGCAGGTTTAACATTACACTTTGGACATTTCTATACCAGCGGATGATAGTCAAAAACATCAGCTGTTTTGTAGGAACAACACTGGCTGCAGACTCTGAGAACGTGTGGGGGCAGAAACATCAGTTGACCGATATCAAACATGATTTTAAAAGCTTTTGCTCTGACGAGTACTATTTCTTTAAAGCTATTGAAGTGTATCTTTGATTGTATAATAACTGCCTACACAATTGCTTGTAGCAGATATTTTTGAAATAAAGTGATGATACTGTCAGCTTGTATGCTGCCATAGAACTGCCAGCTACATGCTCAGCAAACCCCAAGGCCACCAGCAACATATACTTGCAGCAGTCATTTTGTGTCACCTCTGGGCAGATTCCCTGGCAGAGGTGGCAAGTTACACAAACTACTCTGACCCGGAAGGTAGGCTGGTGTCAGAGGTCCACGATTGTATGCCGTGGTTGTACAAATGTGGAAAATCCAAGGCTATTTAAGCAGGATTTAATAGCGAGTTTATCTGTTACTTTATGTGCCAGAACAGCACTCATTCCATCATCACCAGATGAATCAGGAGACCCATCCTGATTCAATGCAGAGTGTAGGACTGCACATCAAGAGCAATACCAGGCAAAGTTTTTACAGAATTATAGAATTGTTACAAGACAGAAGGAGGCCTTTCAGCCCATTGTATCTGTGCCAGCTCTTCACAGGAGCATTTTGCCTACTGCTACTCCCCCGCCTTCTCCTCGTAACACTGCAACTTCTTCCTTCTTAGATAACAATCCAATTTCCCCTTGAATGCCTCGATTGAACCCGCCTCCACCACACACTCAGGTAATGCATTCCGCAGCCTAATCATGTGCCTCATGAAAATGTTTTTCCTCATGTTAATATTGCTTCTTCTGCCAATTACCTTATCTTTGTGCCCTCTTGTTCTTGACCTTTCCACCAATGAGAACATTTTTCCCTATCTACCACGTCTAGATTTTGAATATCTCTATCAAATCTCTTAACCTTCTCTGCTCCAAGGAAAACAGCCATTTCTCCAATTTATTACGTAACTGGAGTTCCTCATCGCTGGGGCCAATCTTGTGAATCCTTTCTCCACTCTCTGTAATGCCTTCAAATCTTTCCTAAAGTGTGGCAACCAGAACTGACACAATACTTCAGTTGAGGCCAAACTAGTGTTCTATACAAATTTTACATAACTTCCTTGCTTTTATACTCTCTGTCCCTACTAATAAAGCCCAGATTGGTGTATGTTTTATTAACCATGCTCTTAGCCTGTCCTGCCACCATCAATGATTTATGCACAAATAAACCCAGGTCCCTCTGCTCCTGCACCCACTTTAGAATTGTATCCTTTATTTTATATTGTCTTTCTGCATTTGAAAGGAAAATGAACTTTGTGAAGTGACTATGCAGAAAGTCAGTATAGAGGCTATCTGCATAGCATTTCCTGTTGTATGCCAGCCGTTTCACAGAGATTTCTTTTCATTGCCAATATAGCACAGCCATTGAAGGGGCTTTCCGTTTGGCATGATTGCATTATCAGTTCACACAGTCAACTCCCCACAATGCCACAATCATTTATTAAGGTCAATTAGAATTCAGTTTTGTAATGAAAATGTTTACCAGGCATGTCTGAAAGGAGCTGTAAGCTGATTGCGTTAAGTCCCTGTAACGATGCTTTGTTAGATTGCTAGAATTTTCTGCAAGATTGCATGTTTTCTCACAGATATTTAGCAATGCTTGTACTTGTTTTCAAGATAATTTACAGTTACAGAACTAGTTTTCACCCACTTTAACTTTCAGACAAAGTTTAACAGAATATTGCTATCAAAGAACAAGAGGGCAATAATAGTAAGAGACTTCAACTATCCTAATATCAACTGGGAGTCAAACAATATAAGGAACACTGAGGGAGAAAAATTCATGCAATGAGTCCAGGAAAATTTTTTCAACCAATTAGTGACAAACCCAACGAGAGGAGATGCAATTCTAGACTTAGTCTTGGGGAACAGAGAAGGGCAAGTGGGTGAAGTGACAGTTGGCGACCATATCGGGGACAGTGATCACAATTCAGTTAGATTTAGCATTACCATGGAAAAGGACAGAGATAAGGCAGGAGTAAAATTCTTTAACTGGGGGGTAGGCAAATTTTGCAGTAGTGAGAAGGGAGTTGGCTGAGGTGGACTGGATAGCACTGCTGGAGGATAAAACTGTGGAAAACTAGTGGGAAGCACTAAAAAGCGAGAAACTAATTGTACAAAGTAGACATGTCCCTACAAAAATAAGAGTGGTACTGCCAAATCTAGACCCCCTGATTATCTAGGGGAATACAGGGGAAGATCAAACAGAAAAAGAAAGCGTACGATAGGCACAAAGAACTAAGCACTGCAGACGAATATAGGAAGTGCAGGGATGAAGTAAAAAAGGAAATAAGGAAATCAAAGAGAGGGCATGATAAAAGGTTAGCAAGCAAAGTTAAAGATAACCTAAAGATGTGTTACCAATGCATTAATTCTAAAAGGTTAGTTAAGGCAAAAATGGGACCTTTCAGAGATGAAGATGGAAACTTGTGTGTAGATGCAGAGGCTGTGGGAAGGGTTTTGAATGAATATTTTGTCTCCATGTTTACAATGGAAAGGGAGGATGTAGATATAGTAGTCCAGGAGGAACACTGCGAGATATCGGACGGGATAGTCATAAAGAGAGAGGAAGTACTTGAAGGGTTGAAATCCTTGAAAGTCGATAAGTCACCAGGGCCAGATGGATTGTTTCTGAGGCTGCTGAAGGAAGTCAGGGAGGAGATAGCAGATGCTCTGAGGATGATTTTCTAATCTTCATTAGATACAGGGGAAGTACCGGAGGACTGGAGAAATGCCAACGTAGCTCCATTGTTTAAAAAGGGTTCAAAGGAAATGCCAAACAATTATAGACCAGTTAGGCTTACATCGGTGGTGAGCAAATTAGAAGAATCAGTCCTGAGGGATAGGATTAACTGTCATGTGGAAAGGCATGGACTAATCAGAGATGGTCAGAATAGATTTGTTAAAGGAAGGTCTTGCCTCACAAATTTGATTAAATTCTTTGAGGAAGTGACAAGAAGGGTTGATGAAGGTAGTGCAGTGGATGTTGTGTACATGGATATTAGCAAGGCATTCGACAAGGTCCCACATGGCAGATTGGTCAGGAAAGTAAAAGCCAACGGGATTCAGGGTAATGTGGCAAACTGGATAAAAGGTTGGCTTTATAATAGGAAACAAAGGGTAATTGTCGATGGATGCCCTTGTGAATGGAAAGTTGTCTCAAGTGGTGTTCCACAGGGCTTGGTGTTGGGACCCTTGCTGTTTGTGTTATATATTAACGATTTGGATGTGAACGTGGGGGGCACGATTGGCCGAGTAGTGGATAGTGCAGAGGATAGCCATAATCTCCAAAATGATATAGATGGGTTGGTGAAGTGGGCAATAAAGTGACAGATGGATTTTAACATAGAGTAGTGTGAGATCATACATTTAGGGAGGTCAAACAGTTACAGGGATTACACAATAAATGGGAATATACTAAGAGGGCTAGATGAAGTGAGAGATCTTAGTGGACAAGTACACAGGTCCCTGAAGGCAGCAGTTCAAGTAGACAAGTTTGTAAAGAAGGCATATGGAATGCTCTCCTTCATTGGCAGAGGTATAGAATATAAAAGTAAGGATGTAATGTTGGAATTGTATAAAACACTGGTGAGGCCACAAGTGGAGTATTATGTGCAGTTCTGGTCACCACATTACAGGAAGGATGTAATAGCTCTGGAGAGAGTGCAGAGGAGGTTTACAAGAATGTTGCCATGGTTAAAAAGGTGTAGCTATGAGGAGGGATTGGATAGGTTGGGGTTGTTTTCCTTAGAACAAAGAAGGCTGAAAGGTGACCTGATTGAGGTGTACAAAATTATGAGGGGAATAGACAGAGTGGACAGGATAAAATTGTTTCCCTTGGTGGAGAGTTCTAGAACCAGGGGACATAGATTCAAGATAAGTGGCAGAAGGTGTAGAACTTTTTTATGCAGAGAGTAGTGAATTCGTTGCCCAAGTTGGTGGTGGAGGCAGAAACTCTAAACTCTTTTAAAATGTACCTGGATCTGCACCTTAAGTGCTGTAATCTGCAAGGCTATGGGCTGGGTGCAGGAAAGTAGGATTAGAAAAAGCACCTGGTTGTCCTTGGCTGGCATGGACAAGATGGGCTGAATGGCCTCCTTCTGTACTGTTACCTTTCTATGGTTCTATGGTTCTAAATGCTATTTGAATGAGATAATGAATACAGTGCTGAAGTGTAATGCATAACAGCTTTCAAGTTCTAAGAATTGGGCTTTTCTGATGTTATGTTTAGCTCCACTTACTACGCACCTAATATATTCTCTGAAGGTTTTACCGAAAAATATCACAATAACATTACATCTATTTAACACAAAAAACATTTCTCTCCTTACATACTTGTATTTGTACAGCTTTCAAAACATGGAAACATCTTAACAAAGTGATCTGTGTAGATTTTAAAATTTAAATACTGCAAAGAATACATTAAAAACCTTTAAAGGTCTTTACTACATGTCTGAATAGAATGAGAATTGTGTTTTTTTAAAAGTAGAAGTCAACTCCTAACGTGTCACCTTCCTTTCACTAAACATCACATCCTGATGTGTTGATATTTTCATGTTTTCTGTTTATTCTTTTCTAACTGTTCTTACCCAACATCTGGGAAGTCTTGGAAGAGTGCAGCAACTTCGATTACAATTGCATTGACATCTTTCAGCCTGATGATTTCAGCTACTTTAGGGAGAGCAGACTCTAGAAATGTATCTTCAGATCCCTGGTTAAATGAAAGACAAAAACAATTCTCTTGTTAAGTACATTTAAAAAGAAATGGTATGAGAGTGGTGGCAGAACAGTAATCAATGTGTCTTGGTGATGTGATAAAATGCAACAGGTGCATCAAGTGAATTAAAACTATCATCCGATACCCGATATAAAGTTGCAATGATCAACTCATCCCTTTGTGTTTGTGATTATTAATGATGGTTCCTTACTAGATTAACACCCTGAACCTCTGATCTATTTATTGCAATAGAGGTAGAATGTAACAGTGATTTTGTCATGGCATATGTGATCTAAGAACATAAAAAATAAGAAAAAGTGGATTAAACCAGACACCCATTGGGTGGAATTTAATGGCCTTTTGGAGGTGAGTTTGAAGGCAGGGGGCATTTGATTGGGTGACAGGGTGCGATGTAGGGACCCCACCTGACTAAATCTAGGGTGGGAAGGCGCATTGGCGGCTTTCCCATATAATCAAGTAAAGCATACATAATGAAACTTGGCTGAGAGCAAAGGCAACCATTAGAGTACTAAAACACTTGTGCCCCATAGAAAACATTGTTTGACTGACAGATCAGACTTTCTGATCACAGCTGTAAATTTCACTATGTTTGTTCACATAAGTTAAGTGGTTTCAAGGATTTGTGGTTTTTGTTATTGATACTTTAAAGGGTCTGGATGATTGATACTTTTATTAGTTCATAGTGAAATGAATTTTTTCAGCTTAGGAGAAAGTTATGAATTAAATTATTTCAAAGCTTTTTTTTAAACATATTACTATACACTATAGGGTTCATTGGTTCCAGACAGTGTATAGTGGGTCAATAGGCATAGAAGTGCCATAGATTGGCAATGGGGGCATGAGAGACCATAGAGATTGGGTGGAAGGACAGAGCTTGGCATAGGGGATACAAGGGACATGGCGGGTGGGTGGGGAGCATGAGGTGGCATGGATAGAGTGTGGGGAGTATTTGGAGGGTGAGGGTTAGAGGGTCTCAGTGTTTTTATTTTAACTGGAACAGAGTCCCATGGCACCAAGGCGGGCCTTTTATGCAGCCTACCTCCACACCTGGTCCCTAGCAATGCCTTTGTGGGTACTTTCTCCCAAAGCAGGCAGGCCGAGCTGGGAATTCTCCCAACTCCCGCTACTCACCTTGGGATGAAAATCCAGGTCAATTACACCCTTAGGTTTACTATGACTTCCCATCATATTATTGCTATTGGAGAATAGTTGAGCCAAGAACATTTGGGCCAAGACTTTTAGAATGGTGGAGTTTCCCTTCGCATTATCTGAAGAGTTGGTGGAGAACATATCCCCACCAATCCTGCCTGCTCTGTGGCCATTTAACACTCCAGCAAGCCTTAACTGGCTGGAGGTGGGACTTGCGCCTCTCAATTGCGAGGAAGTCCACTTTCTGATTGGCCTGCAGCCCTCTAGTCCCTGCAGCACCAGAAGCTGCAGTGGGCAGGATTGGGACTGCAAGCAGTCCACAGAGCCTAAGGCCCTGGAGTCCAGCTCCAGATAAGTTTTGGAGGTCTCAGAGTAGGGTGCACAGGTGAGGCCCAGAGGGTTCGGCAAAGAAGGGTGAAGGTGTTTGTGGAGAGGTTGGTGGTGAGGGAAGACCTGCAAGGGCCAGTCCTTTTTGGTGTGGGTGGGGGGGGGGGGTGCGGGGGCAGCACCCAATGTTAAAAGGAGGCAGCTAATGGAGGCGAAACCCCCTCTCTTCCCGCCTGAGGTCTCAGCAGGGTCACTTTTCCGATTACCCCCACCCCGGAACTCTTCTTGCCAACTTGAAAACTTGAAAATTGAGGCGGGAAAAGGCCCTTGAATGGTCAATAATTGGCCACTTAAGGGCCTCAATTGTGGCAAGGGCAGGCGGGACGGCCTAGGCCTCAGGTGTTCCAATGTAAAATTTCAGCAAGATCAGGGTGGGTGGGGGCCCAATGGGAAGGCCATCTGAAAAATTTCATGGCCTTCCCCGACCTGCCTACAAATCCACTAGCAGGGAAACAACAAATTTTGCCCTTGAAAGTGAAGAGAGAAACATGTCAGAAGGTGGCTTGTAAATTCACTGTAATTTACAGCATTTACTGAATTGATGATATGAGCAATACAATAATACGACACCAGAAGGCTTTTCTTAAAGCGTTTTATGGTATTCTAAGTTGACTTCAAGTGGCAAAGAATGCCTTCCTCATACGCTCATTGGGTAGGTGCACTGTGAGCATTTCAACATAGCAAATTCAGAGCAAAAAGGGCCATTTGGCTCATCAAGCCTGCTCCATTCTGAGTCCCCTTGGATTGACGTGTATATACGATCTGCCAGACTGTTCAGATTTTCCCTGGTCAAGTGGCTCTACTTATCTGGATGTAATTTTTAAAAATGTATTTGTTCATGGGAATGTAAGCATTGGTGGCTAGGCCAGCATATATTGCCCATCCCTAAATGCCCTTCTGAAGTGCTGGTGAGCTGCCTTCTCAAACCAATGCAGTTCATGTGGTTTGGGCACATGCCCGGTGCTGTTAGGAAGGGAGTTACAGCACTTTAACACAGTAATACTGAAGGAATGGTGACATAGTTCCAAGTCAGGATGGTGTGTTGTTTGGAAGGGAGCTTGCAGGCGCTGGTATTCCCATGCATCTGCTGCCCTTGTTCTTCTAGGTTGTAGATTTGCAGGGTGCAGTTGAAGAAGCCTTGGCAGGTTGCTGCAGTGCATCTTGCAGATGGAAGACACTGCTGCCACTGTGTATCAGTGGTGGAGGGAGCACCATGCATATGCATATGTATTGTTATGCATTTCTATTATTAAGTATTATTACTCTTGATTGTTCCTGCTATGGAATTGATTTTCCAGACAGGTTTCTCATTAGAAACATTGAACTTCATTTACAGGCTGCAGCAGCAGCTACATGCTTCCATCAAGCTCCTCAGCTAGAAGAACTCCCACTCTAAGGTTCCTTGCACTTAGGGCTGATTCATTCACACTGTCATGTGATACTATACTACACAATAAGTCTTAAAACTACAGTCACTACATTCCTTAAAGTTACAGTTACCACTGTTTGTTATGGACTTGATTTCCAGACAGGTTTCTCATTAGAAATGTCAAAGTTTATATACAGGCCACAGCAGCAGTTATATGCTTCCATCAAGCTCCACAACTAGAAGAAGAAGTGATTCCCCAATGACTTTTTCTGCGAACCATCTACTTTATGTAGCTAGCAGTAAGGGAGACACACTTCTCTCTGTGAGGTTGCTGAACTATGGGCAATGGGAAAAATTGCTGAGGATCTTCATGACATTTCAAATATATACATGGGTCATGGAATTATAAGTTTAGTCACTCAGGTGATTTCATTGGAATGTCGTAACTCCATGACTTTCAAATCTCTTACAGGGTCCACATTCAGGAACTTATCTTTTCCCATTGCTGACCTAAACCTTATGATGCTATGACCACTGTTGCCGAAATATTCTGATTTGACGCTTGATCCACTTTTTACTCAACTCGTTCCTCAGGGTCTCCTTCCAGTTGGGTTGGAAACATACTGATCAAGAACATTTCAACAACATGTCCTCCTCTCTGCCCTTTACATTATTACTATCCCAATTTGTATTAGTATAATTAAACAGTCCATTATCGCTCCCTATAGTTTGAACTTCACAGTACTTTCCCTGCAAATTTGCTCCTGTATCTCTTTCCCACTATAATTGGCAATCTATAGAATACACCAGTACTATTATGGTATCTCTATTGTTTTTTAATTCTGTCCAAATGGATTCTCTGATGACCTGTCTAGGACGTCCTCTCTCTCCAGCACTGTGATTGTCTCCTTGATCAATAATGTCACCTCTCCACCTTTCTTTCCTGAACAACTTGTATCCAGGGATGTTTAGTGCCCAGTCCACCCTTTTTTTGAGCCATTATCGCCACATCACACATATAGTTATTTGTACCTGCAGCTCACCAACCTTATTTGCCAAGGTTTGTGTGTACATACAGGCACTGTAAACTTAATTTAGGCCTAACATATCACTATTTCTTACTCTAGTGCTATCTGGTTCTCCCAAACCTTTGTGCAGCTTGTTTCTCCTTTCCAATGCCACATCCTGGTTCCCATCATTTAAAGAACTCATTTGGTTTTACTTACAAAGAAACGGAGTAATTCCTGTAACTGATCAGCTTCATTCTGTATCTGGTCTGCCAATTGTTTTTGTTGATCTCCTGTTTTGCAAATCACCCTTTTCTTCATAATTCTTAGGATATATTCTGTAATGAGCTGCTCATGGATTTTCTTCAATAGATCCTGGTTAAAAGAGAAAAAATAATTCTAGTAGGGTGTAGATACAGAACACTGTAGTCTGTTTAAAAGCAAACACATTATATTCAGGCATGAAATAATCCTTTCCTTATGAAAGGATATTCCGTTTCCAAGTAAAATGTTTATGAAAGAGCTTTGCTTGGAAGTTGAGGCTCTTTCCTCTCCAATTTTCTGCTGCTACTTCTCTTTTAAAGGCTTGTTTTCATATGGGGCACATTCCACCGACTGCAGTTGTTCTTTATGGACTGCATTTTCCCAAGGTAGAAAATAATCAGGAGCCGGGGCCATTTTTGGGCCCTAACCCCGCTCACTGTGAGTGCATTCACTGGCATAGTTTTACAGGAGGCTGCCCTCCCTGTTCACTGTCCAGTCTGGGACGCTGGCCTGAAGACACAGGAGGACCAATCAGAGCGCCCGAAGTGAAGGGTGGTTGGCAGCCCCACTGTGAATGCTGCTGAGGCAAATGGAGAAGGAGAGGGTGGCACAAGATGGAGGTATGATATTGCTGATGGGACCAGCAGCTAATCCCTGACACCCAGGACTATTCAGTCACTGCAGGTGAAACACATAATTTCAAGCCATTTCAGGCAGATAGTCTGAGGCTTTCTGATTTGGTCCTAGCTCTAAAGTGAACACTGCATATGCACCTCATGATGCTCTGAATTCCCATTGTACCCTCGCCTTCTGTATGTAGATGAACTGCAGGCAAGGCGGGGGTCTCCTGTGTGAGCTGGCAAAATTCCATTCTGTTTCAAAAATGCCCCACTAATTGCCTCAATACTTGCCTTAGTTGGATTCCCACTGCTGCTGGGCGAGCTACTGTCAAATTTTTGAAGCTACATCTGGAAAAATCGTAAGGAGGTGCCAGCCTGTTGGGAAACCAGCACACTGTCCGCTGCTGTGAATTTGCCAGCACCACTCCGACCCCTTCATTTCCAGAAGTACCTCTAAGTCTCAGGAAAAAGTCCCACCCGTGTACCCAGGAGTGCTGCAATTTGGATATCTGATGTTTAGCAGTGATTGTGAACTTTTGCAATTACTCTTGATTCCGTCCACACCATGTCTGATTCCAGCATGGGTCCCCGTGCAAGGGTCACAGGGTTACTAAGGCTAATTACATGCCCCATCTGCCATTCTGGCGGAGGCTAGCTAAGATAACACAGAATGATTCTGGGGCTTTGTATGGCTTAGTTCCCCTCCGACATTTGTTTATTGACCTGTACAGCAGTGTGCTAACATTCTCTTAAAAACAGCAGCAAGCTAGTTGTTGATTGTGATCTTTACAGTGCTAATAGTATGCTTTTGAAAAAGCTGTTTATCATGATGTGTTTTCTCTCATAGAAAAAATGCTTGTTTGTGACATACCTGATACTGTGGTGGTTTCAATTTCTTTAACTTTGTGAGATGCTCCTCTGTTATTTCAAAGATTTTTTCTATAGGCTCCGGGCAGGCAAGCCATTTATCTGTCACCAGCTTTTTGAGGTGAGGCTGAGGAAGAATGTAAAGGACTTAATTTCTAATAACTCAAATTATCCAAGTGGAAAATAACTGTTCCTTTCATAATCTGACCTTAAACAAAAGTCAACTATTTGTTAAGCCAGATATTTCCAAATTTTATGGAATCCTTCCAATTGCAGATTTGCACATTGTCAAAGGCAATGCAAATTGAATATTCTTTTAACAAAGTTGAGTTAAAACTGCAGAAAATGACAGGGATTGAGCACAGTATACTCAAGCTTTTATACATCATATACTTAAGAAGATGAAGAATCTTACTCAACATTTCTCAATTTTACAAGAAGCTGCTTCTACAGTTCTTCAAAGTTCATTTTTAGGATGTGTTTACACTTCGTTCACACCATACCTTTAATTTACAAAACAAGGTCTTTAACAAAATGCCTTTTCTCCTCTTTTCCATTTCATTCAGAATTGAAAGGATATTTTCTTTCAGCACAATATTTGTGATTTTCTCATTTTTATTCAGATAATCCCTGAAAGCAGAATGAAAAGTTCATAAATCTCACATGTTCAAACCCAACAAAGCCTTGAGAGGAGACTTGCAAAGGTAAATCTATTGAGGGGTAATTTTAACTTTGGTCAATAGTATAAAGCAATTATTTGATATTTGATTAGTGGTCATTTATATAACTCTTCTGATTTTCATTTCCATTGAGGAATTATTTTGCTTCTATTTCATTGAAAAAATTAGGTAAAATCAAACAGCCTCAGGTAGAAAGTAGTTTGGTCCCATTTTTGGCTCCAAAATAGGCACATGATGCACACGAGCAGTAAAATACCGAGGCCCAAGTCTCATCTGAAATTGGGCTTCATTTTAATAATGTATGTGAGCTGCCAGCATCTGTCATGCCTCTAGAGGCAGCTTGTCCAAAAACAAAACTGAAATTTGGGTCTATTGCCTTGTTGGCAGCAGCCCCCAAGCAAATCCTGGAAGGTGTTTATTGGGGTGGGCGGGGGCAGGGTGGGGGTGCAGGAGTGCAGTGGATGGCTGGTGCTGGAGAAAGAGCATGGGAGAAGGGTCAGTTGTGGACCATCAGTAGCCCTCAGCAGTGCGTAAGAACTGGGCCACTCCTGCTCCTCCCAGTTCCACAGGAAGGTAAGTAGAAATTAAAAAAAAACTCTTATGAGCATTGAACATATTTCTTGGGGTACCAGATGAAGCCCTGTGAAATTGATGATTTTTGTTTTCATTTTCGCCTTGATAAAGGGTACATCGAGGACTGATATCTATCCCTTGTGTTAACCATACCTCTTGAGTGTGACCAAATTATGGTTGCAAAGAGATTCTTATATAACTAACATTTTATTGACCTACAAATCAATCTGAGAAATCTAACTAAAGTCTCTTAACTAATTGTTGTCCAAACAGAAATATTTTAAATGATCTTGCAGCAACTCAGGGCAGAATTTTACAAGTCGGCAAGTGGGGACGGGGCCCACTCACTGATGTGTAAAATGACGTGTGGTGACGTTGGGCGGAACTCCCGATGTCACCGTGCCCGATTTAAAGTTTCAAGAAGGCGGGAGCACAGCAAAATCAGCTGCGCGCCCGCTGACCTGTCAATGGCCAATTGAGGCCATTGACAGGGTCAGTTAAGTAATTAAAAGACATGCCCATGCAACCTTAAGGTTGGCAGGCAGGCCAGGAGTCCCAGCGGGAACTAGAAAAAACATGAAACCTCTTCCACGGGCAGGATGAGGTTTCATGTAGTCTTTAAAAAATTTAAATAAAGATTTTGTAAAAATTATGGACATTGTCACATGAGGGGACGTGTAAGGGAAATTTTATTTTTCTACTTTTAGGTTTTGTACATTTAGAGCCGATCGCCCTGAGGCTGCACTTAGCCTCAGGGAGATGAGTGCGCTCTTTTGTGCACATGCACGAAAGAGCGCACTCTCGATTTTGGGATTCCCCCTCCACCCGCACAGGGAGCACATAGCGCTTCTGTGCGGATGTCACACTGGTGGGCCTTAATTGGCCTGCCCATATAAAATGGCACCAGGCTTCTGATCGGGGGTGTTGATCAGAAGTGTGCCAGTACATGCCCGCCCATCATTCAGCCGATAGTCGTTTCTGTCTACACGCCTATACATCATGGCTTATGCTTAACATTGCATGATGTTTGACTTGTTTTAAATTTGGGAAACGTTATACCAAACTTACCTGATAGTTTCATAGCTGTTGGCAATTGAGATTACAACTGGAATGAAATTTGGATGGCTAAAATGGTTTTTTTCAAAATCCTCTGCTGAGTTCTGGAAGCTGGAAAATATTTTACATTTTACTCGTTATTATTTGTACCACAAGAGCTGTAAACAAAATATCAACATATTTGTATCACTATATGAAGTATTTCTTTAGAATACTTGTAATTAAACAATTAGGTCATTGAATTTTCTTGGCTTTCTCTGTTTTATCAGTAACATTGGATATAGAAGATGGTGGTGGGGGTTGGTGGGGTGACATGACTGAGGTTTCAAGGATTTATTAGGGTAGATAGAAATAAACTGTTTCCTTTGATGGGAAACCAAGAACAAGGGGGCATAATCATAAAATCTGTGCAAGGCCATTTAGGAGTGAAATCAGAATGCACCTTTTTACATAAAGGGCAACAGAAATCTGGAATTCTCCCCCAAAAAGACTATGGATCTATGGATACTGTGTCAATTAACATTTTCAAGATTAATATTTGTTAGGTAAGAAAAGCAAAGGATACGGAGAAATACGGAGGGGGTGAATGGACTTGAGGGACAGATCAGTCATGCTCTGGTTAAATGGTGGAACAAGTTCAAGGGCTAAATGGGTTATACCTGTTCCAATGTTACAATGTACTATAGTCAATGTATCAAATATGCCACTCTTTCCTCCTAAGCATCAAATACATCATCCTTCATGATCATCCTTCTCTTTATCTATCTCCTTCCTGTTAACTGCAATCTTCAGACATTCCAGCAGCAGTTCTGATGCAACACAATAAAATGTTCTGAAGCTGGGTAGATGCTGTGACTTTAATACAGTTTTTAGAAAATTAAAGTTTTTTTTAGCTGAAACTAGGTATTACCGTCGTCATTACCTGGGGGGAGGAGGAGAATTTTACCAATAGCATGCTGTTCCCGACAGTGTAATGAGAATTATGAGCACCACTTCCGCTCTCCTACTTTTTGCTGTTTTGCACGTGGTTACAATTCAACTTTAAATTGCTGGTAGCATGCAGGGGGGAGCTTTTCAGAGGTGAAGCCCACCATCAGCTGACAATTCTGCAGATAAGGGTGGGCTATAAAATTGCCTCCTGGTGAAACAGATCCGCATCACCACCAAAACTTTCCTGCCCAATGCCATTGCCTTTAACATAAGACTTGAGAGCACAAAGGGTGTTTTTCAACATTAACTTTCACTTATAAATATTTCACATTACATTGGTTCCACTTTACTCACGTGTGCATTGCTGTTATTTGTTGAAACTAGCTTAGTCAGAGAGCTAACTCTACTGGCACAACTCATGGTTGGCACATACTGATGGTTACAGGGAAGTAACGAACATTTCCTTTATTGTGGAAGAAACAATGTTGTGTTTTTTTGTTAATTCTTTATTGAAAGTTCATGCTAGTATCCAGTGTAGTACTCGTCACTCTTGAGACATGGCTGACCCTGCAGGCTGACCTGGCCGTCTTTTCTGTGCATTGTAAAGGACATTGTCCGAGATCACTCTCAGCTGGGATAATTGAAATGTTGTAGGTGAACTCAAAACCCTGTAAGGGCTCTGCCAGCCAACATCCTGGCATGGACACACATTTGGACAGTACTGATGCTGCCATTCAAGCCTCTTATTTTCTTACCTTGACTGGCCACTCCGCCACCCCATCACACCCAGGATGCCTGGCCCTTCACCTGACCCCACATTCTGTCACCCGTCTTCCACTCCTCCATGCACCAAACACATTCACATAAAGCACCACCAACCCCCCCCACCCCCAACCTCTGACTCACCCTTGCTGGCCCCAGACTCTATGCAAGCTGCCATTCTCCTTGTGCTCTAGAGTTAAACAAGGAAAACCGCTGATCTCACACAGAACTGCACAAAGCAGACCGGTGCATGTCACCTTTAAATAAGTAGGAATCGGGTGGCAAGAGATTCTCGTGCACCGCTACCTTTATTTTGAAAATAGGGATGGCGGTTTTGAAGGTGGTTGAAAAGGGTTTTACGCTAATGAGTATTCATGGAATGCAAATGTGTTACAAGTATGAACCAACCAGAGGCTGGCGAGAGGCTCAACATGCTGCAAACACACTGCTGACTTTATTTCGGCATCTCAACCTGCCTTCGGGAAATCTAAATTTTATATCCCATCTAATTAAGCCATTCTGCACACCACCTTTTGCATGCTTGAGGACTCCATAAAACCCTCCATGTTTTCCTTTATCAGAAACTCAGGAAGAAAATGTTTTTATCTCAACAGTTTCAGTCCCAGCATCCATATCTGGCTTTAATTAGACAGGAGAAAACCAAAATATTTATTTTTCTTTTAGTGAGACTAAATGGATAACTCCTTCAAAGATCAGATCAAATAGACTCCTTATGTATTGAATTTGGGATTCCCCAAAGTCTTCTGTTCTCACATGTACTTTCCCACGAGTGGCAAGGTGTGGAACCCCTTGCAGCCCAAATTGAAAAAAGTGCTGCACACATTTTCCAGGCATGACACTGGTGCCATGTTAACTAGTTTATTAGGGAAAAGGCTCATGGTCAATCTGTACAGTTCAGTTGGTGCAGTCTCTCCACGAACTAGGAACCATGTCTGCTCTCCAACACTTGTGAACTTGAATTTCCATCTTCTGTGACTCAGACTTTTAGTCATTTGCCTCCTAAATCTTTCCTTCACCTGATTTAGTTACAAAACCTGAAGGCTTCAATGCTAAGAATTGAAATATTAAATAACAGCATGGGAGGGAGTTATTGCAACCCAGTTTAAAATTAATTCTTAGGCAGATTATAATTTTGAGTGGTTTTCTTTCACAGAAGGTAACCATTCAGTAATGAAGAAACTATTTCCTTCCTGGTAACTGCAATCTTCAGACATTCCAACAGCAGTTCTTATGCAACACAATAAGAAGTTTTCAAGCTGGCCATGTGCTGTGATTTTACCACAGTTCTCAGAAACTAAGCATTAGCTTTGCCATGATGCTTCTCCACAGCACATGTGTTTTCTATTATCGGAAGCTAAGGAAAACAAGTTTTTATTCCAACAGTTTCAGACCCAGAATTCTTGGCTGGATTAAATCCCACAAGAGAAAAATAAAATATTTTTTTCACTTTTAGTGGGATGAAATGGCAGCTCGACTCCTGAGTTAAAAAGTTGGAGAGATGGCACCACAAGATGTAGAAGTTTGAGATTGCGCTGTTCCAGCAAATAGATTTTTAAGTCACTTCATGGATTCACAAGCCACTTGTAACTTTTTCAGCCTGTGTGAGTCCATGTTCTACACACACATATATATATATATTATTCATTCATGGGATGTGGGCACCCCATTTATTGCCCATCCCTAACTGCCCTTGAGAAGGTGATGGTGAGCTGCCTTCTTGAACCACTGCACTTCATGTGGTGTAGGTATATATAAAGAGTGAGAAAGGTTGCAGACCCTCTTCCATTATTGGAAGGACCTGCTGCTTAATTTATGGCAGCCTTTCTGTCCTATGCTCCTGATCTTTGGCCACCCAGTGCAGAATGGTGCGGACAAATCGGACGACCTCCTCTTGGGCCTGGCGAAGTTAGTCATCAACTGATGTCAATATCACTTGATCCATGCAGGGAACTGATCCTGCTGGACAGATCATCGACTTGTTCGATTTGTGATGAACTAAAGGCATCGCAAGGCTCAAAATTCCAAGAGGAAGAAGATCAATTTCTCAGTCTTGAAGCACCCAACTGAAGAAAGGAATTTCATGGCAAATCCAACGCAATTCCAGAACGGTGGGATGAAACGAAGTCAGCTGTACTCGACTCTAATACCCAGGCCATTGCATTTGGGTATTGCTGTCACCAGGGCTGATTCGATGAAAATTATGCTCAAATATGTGACCTGCTGGAACAAAATCAAACAGCCTTCATTGACAGAACAACGTAAGGTTGCAAGTTAGGAAGACAGCATTCCAACAACTCAAAGCTGAAGCCCAAAGATGTCCAAAGATGAAGAACAGGTGGTGGGAACAGAAAGCCTAGAGATCGAACAATATTCTGATAATCATGACATGCAAAGCTTTTTTGAAGCCACCAAGGTCAAATGGACGAAATTCTCTTCACTCACAGGATCACTATGCCATCCGGCAATGCTGGAAAGAACATTTTGAATAACTCCTCAGCTGTGAATCCACAGTGGCAGTTGATACTCTCCAGGCTACCCACCCCAGTGCCCTGTGGTAGGATCCATGGGTGAATCCCGTTAACGGGGGAGCTGAAACCAGCAATCAAATGCTTGAAAAACAACCAAGCCTGTGACCTTGATGGTATTCTAGTGGAGGCCTTCAAAGCTGGCAGACATTTGTTCACATCAAGACTCACTCATCCTATGGATTTGGGAGGAAAAAGAACTCCCCCCTCCCCCAACTTCAGGAATACAACAACTCAAGAAGGAAGATAAATCATGCTGCGTAAATGATTGAGGTGTTTTCCTCTTTTCCATAGCTTGGAAAATCCTGAGGTGCATTCTCCAGGATCATCTACCTTCTATGGCAGAGGAAATCCTCCCAGAGACAGTGTGTGACTTTAGAACTTCCAGACGAACATCCAACATGGTCTTTGTTGCCAGAAAAATCCAAGAAAAATGTTGAGAACAGCACCAGGGACTCTTCATTTCATTTATCAACCAGACCAAAGCATTTGACTCGGTAAATTGTGAGGCTCTGTGGATTGAGCGGCAAAGATTTACATGTCTAAGAACCTTCATCACAATCTTGCAATTGCTTTATGATGATATGACTGCAATTGTCTTGAATGGGAGGTCTGAAACAGACATGTTCAAGATCCTGACTGGTGCCAAGCAAAGCTGTGCGATAGCCCCCATACAATTTACAATCTACTTGACGGTGGCTATTCACCTCATCAATGATAAATTGCCCTCTGGTGTCAGTATTAAATACCATCCAGATGGGAAACTCATTTACCTCAGTCGCCTCTGTGCCAAAATTAAAATGACCACCATAAATATACATTGGGCAGGATCATCCCCCCATTGGGGGGGTTGTGCGAGTGGGCGGGTTCCCAATCGATGCCGCCCCTTGGGTGCGTGCTGCCATTTTACATGGGTGGGCCAATTAAGGCCCGCCTAGCGTGTCATGCGCCAGGAAGTGCTATGCGCTCCCTGTGCAGGCGGCGGGAGGATTCGCTGAGCCGGGAGTGCGCTCTTTTGCTCATGTGCATGAAAGAGAGCACAGGTCTCCCTGAGGTTAAGTGCTGCCTCAGGGAGATTGGCTCAGGTTTCAAACATTGAATAAAGATGAGAAAAAAAACTATTGACATGAGCTGGGACACATCCATTACTTTTATTTAAAAATGTCTGGAACATGTTAAATCCCTCATGAAACCTCAACCCACCTGTGGATGAGGTTTCATGTTTTTTCTGAAGGCCGCTCAGGCTCTTTGCCTGCCCGTCAACCTTAAGATTGGACGGGCAGGTCCATTAAGTGTTTTAATCACTTTATTAATGGCCTTAAGTGGCCATTGACAGGTCGGCGAGCACGCAGCTGACACATCTGCGCGCCCGCCGACCTGAAAATCTAAATGACACGGGGTGATGTTGGGATGCACGCCCTGATGTCACCTCACATCATTTTACATATTGGCGAGCGGGCCCCACCCCCACTCGCTGACATAAAAATTCTCTCCATTATTGTAGTTTGTGGATGACAGCAGTGCCATTACGCACTCTGCACCAGATTTGCAAGGCACTCTCAATCTCTTCAATTCTGCACAGAAGAAGTTGGTCTGTCCTTGAATGTTACCAAAATAAAATTCACATTGACACAGACCTGGTAAGCCAAAGGCCGGAATTTTCCATGCCCGCCGGTATTGGCGTGTTCAATGGTGGGAGCGGACAATATGGCACGATTGGTTTCACAACGGGGTGAAACAAGTTCGCGATTGTCCGCTCGGCCCGTGTTCTCCACCATTGGACTTCGGGAACCTCATTGTAACACATCAGCATTTCACTGTTAGGCCTCCCCGGAATCATCCCTCCCAGCTGGATTGTCCGTCCACATCAGGGCGTGTTTCACAACAGCACATAAGCGATTTGTTTGCCTACCTTGCTACGGGCAGCACTCGCAGTCATCAGCACCAGGCTTCACAGGCAGCACCACATCACTTTTAGGGGGGCTCATGGCAGGTCTCTACCAATCATACCAGCCCTATGTGGCGGGCTTTTCAATGGCTGCAGGGTTAGGGCTTAATTGGCGAAGGGGGAGAAGTGGCCTCAGGCAAGGGAAGAGGCTGCAGGACGAGGGCTGTACTGGGGAAGAAGGGTAACCCAGGGTGTGTGTGGGGGTACACAATGGTGAGGCCTGAGGAGGCAGTCTCCAGAGGAGTTGAGGTCAGATGGATATATGAGGGTATGTGTGTGAGAATGGGTGGTGGTGCCCCTTGAGCTGGCAATGAGTGAGATGCCAGTGAATGTGTGGTGGGCTTGAGTGTGTGAGTTTCAAATGATGAGATGGTTGTCATACCCTGGCTGGATGGATGTGATCATTCATCCTTGATCTGCATTGGATGGCCAACCTCTTCTGTGCAGCATTGGCACTGATCACCACTGCTACCATTCTCCCAAGCCTGGTTGGTCATGCTGCTGCCCATCCTGCAGCCTGAGCGGAGGTAGAGGACATCGCAGCAGGCCTCCATGGTGACCAAAAGGCATCCCAGTGATACATCACTAAACGTGGGGGCTGTGGTCTTTATGTCTTTCGTGGACATCTTCTGTGCATCAGTCGTGGGCTGGAAGCATGGTGATATGTGCGTGCGGCTGGTCTTTAAATATGGTGCCAGGCGGGATGAAGTGATGAAGTGATGGTGTGGCAAGCGAATGAGATCCCAGCAGCCATGTAGATGGCATGTTTCCTGGGAATGCATAGCTAATGTGGCGGGTTTGGGATGATACGGCGTGAAAACCCGTCACGTTTTGCCAGCTCGCTACCGCACTTATTGCAAATCTGGGATGACTCCGTCCAAATATTCCACCTTCCAAATATGTTGAAGGAGGGACTCTGGAATATGTTAAGTGATTCCCATACCTTTGCAGCACACTCCCTCAAAAGGCTACTACTGATGAGGAGATCCAACATTGGATCAGCTGTATAAGTTCAGACTTCCAACAAACTACAGCAGCAGGCATTCGACAACAAAGACCACTTCAAATCAACAGAAGTCTTAGTGTGCAGCGCAGTTGTTGTCATCACACTCCTGCACTGCAGTGAGACCTGGACTGTGAATCAGCGACATATAAAAGCACAAAAGAAATTCCATTAGCAATGCTTCAGCTGCATCCTTCAGATTCAATAGGAAGGCCATTGAACAACACTAGCGTCCTTCCTGAAGCCAATTCCACGAACATTAAGGCAAACTCCTGCAAAATCAACTATGATGGATTGGAAACTGTGTCTGGATGGCCAAAAAGCCACTCCAGTTCCTGTTTTCTCAACTCTCAAGTAGTCAGAATTTCAGGGAGGACAAACAAAATGCTTCAAAGACACTCCAAGGCTCTCTTTGAAGCACGGCAGCATTGACATCAATGACTGGGAGGAGCTACCGATCTCTCAAAATGGCAACAACTCATCCATCAAGCAGCATCCAGCTTCCAGTCCTAATATCTTAGTGAGGAGGCAGTACAGCAGCAGAAGATGAAAAGAAAGGGAGCAAATCCGGCACTCTAGGTCCCGCTACCTTGTGGGACATCCTGCCCAGTGTGCCCAAAGATCTCCAGGTCAAGAATTGTCCTGTTCATTCACATGAAGGCACATGACAGAAACCCCTGATCCTGAGCTGATGATATCTTCAAATCAAGGGAAAGACGACGATGACAACAAGAGGTCCAGATTAGACATGGCCAATGGGGTTGTTAATCTTCTTCTGTGGCTATGCCAATACCTGTGTGTTCAAAGAGCATGTGGTATCCGCTGCATTTAGATAACTATATATATTAAAAGCTCCTCCTAAAGGCTATTTAGTTCAGAAAAAGCAAGTACAAATTTAGAGAAATGGAAGGAAAATAACTTCAAAAACTAAGGCTTGGGGATGCTACTTACTTACACCAGGCTTGATACTTGACACCTCATCTCAACAATACCTGATACCTGACAAACTTTTTCCTGGTTTGCACTACCCAGTTTAAGAATAAATTTCTGTTCAGAAATATGGAAATTAAAAAAAAACTCTTCATTTGTATAATTCTCTATAACCCTCTGGGTTTTGGGGCTGCCTCTGAGTCATGATCTAATAGCATTCAGTTAATAATCTGTAACACCATCAACATTTCACAGGATTTACAGTACCTTCCCAGGAAGTACTTTGTTTCTTTTAGCATAATGTTTAGTGCTAGGTCACCCAGTTCACAAGTGAGATTTCCGGTGGCTTGAACTGCTGCGTCAATTATCTGACAGATCAGAGAAAAATACTCAGCAAACTAAAAGTAGCAAAAGCTTTATTTCCTTAGAACCAGTAAATCAACATGGTAAAATTATCACAGGTTGATGAAATTTAAGCAAAAAAGCAATCAAGTTTGGGACTAGATAAATGTCAAAATAATAAAGGTGAAAGTTATGCAAAGTACTGCTTTGGGAAAGCATTTCTACAATATTTTTTAGCTTTAAAACGGCATTTGTAAATAGAAACAAAGTGATTTATACTGATTTTCTTTTTACCACTTATTTTCAGATTACTTCATCAAAAAGCTTTACTTTCTTATCTGGCATCAAGGTGGAAATCTATCCAAAATTATTTTAAAGCATCACTGCTGACTATTGTGGTATTCACTGAAATTAGTTTGAATAGTTATAGCAACTCAGTTTCTGATGAACAGAAGATTATAGTTTAAACTACCCCAGTCTACAGCACCCATTGGGACTAAAGTGAAAATCTGATGAGAAGCCTCAAAAATAACTACTACAGCAAATAAGAGTGACACACTGATGGAGTACATCACAGTTTGGGCTTAGGTTGTGTTGTTATGGAAGGGTAGTGGGAGTTTTACTCTGCTTCTGGTCATTTTGTGCTTGGCATGGGAGTGCTTGATGTCAAGCTGGAAAGCATTTCATGACATCATGTTTGACAAATTTGCTACAGTTCTTTGAGGATATAATGAGCAGATTTGATAAAGGGGAATCGGTGGATGTAGTGTATTTGGATTTCCAGAAGGCATTTGATAAGGTGCCACATAAAAGGTTATGTAGGAGCTCACAGTATTGGGGGTAATGTATTAGCATGGATTGAGGATTGATTAACACACAGAAGACAGAGTCAGGATTAATGGGTCTTTTTCAGGTTGGAAAGACGTAACTAGTGGAGTGCCACAAGGATCAGTCCTAGGGCCTCAATTATTTACTGTCTATATTAATGACTTGGAGGAGAGGGCAGATGTATCCAAATTTGCTCATGATACAAAAATAGGTGGAAGGGCATGTTGTGATGAGGACATAAGGAATCTGTAAGGGGACATAAATAGGTTGAGTGAGTGGGCAAAAACTTGACAGATGGAGTTTAATGTAGGAAAGTGTGAGGTCGTGCAGTTTGGTAGGAAGACTCAAAAGGTAGACTACTATTTAAATGGGGAGAGATTCCAAAAAAGTGCAGCACAGAAGGATCCGGTGTCCTTGTGCATGAAACACAAAAAGTTAGCATGCAGGTGCAGCAAGTAATTAAGAAGTCAAATGGAATTTTGGCCTGGATTGCTAGGGGGCTGGAGTTTAAAAATAGGGAAGTCTTGTTATAACTGTATAGGGTGTTGGTGAGGCTGCACCTGGAGTACTGTGTACAGTTTTGGTCCCCATATTCAAGAAAGGATATATTGACATTGGAGGCAGTTCAAAAGAGATTCACTAGGCTGATTCCTGGGATGAAGGGGTTGACTTATCAAGAATGGCTAAACAGGTTAGGCCTTTATTCATTAGAGTTTAGAAGAATGAGGGGTGATCGAATTGAAATGTACAAGATCCTGAGGGGGCTTGACAGGGTAGATGTTGAGAAGATGTTTCCACTAGTGGGGAAATCTTGAACTAGGGGTCATAGTTACAGAGTAAGGGGCCACTCATTTAAAACTGAGATGCGAAGGAATTTCTTCTCTCAGAGGATGGTGAATGTCTGGAATTCTTTACCCCAGAGGGTTGTGGAGGTTAGATCACTGAAAATATTTAAAGAGGAGGTAGATAGATTTTTGAAATATTGGGGAGTTGAGGGCTATGAGGAGCTGGCATGAAAGAAGAGTTGGGGCCTGGGGCAGATCAGCCATGATCTTATTGAATGGCAGGGCAAGCTTGAGGGGCCAAATGGCCTACTCCTGCTTCTATTTCTTATGTTCTTATGTTCTCCAGCCCTGACATTCCTCACTGTGATGACGCTCCTTATTCCAAAAAAACAGTTTGATGTATAAATTATTACAGATTTGTTATCCTAAAATATCAAAAGAAACACTCGGGACAGCATTTTCCCGTTGGCAAGCAGTGGGGGAAGGGCCCTGCTCGCTGATGTGTAAAATGACGCGCAGTGACATCGGGCGTGCATCCCGACGTCACCACGCGTCATTTAGATTGTCAGTTTGGTGGGTGCACAGCCAACTTGGCTGCACGCCCGCCAAACTGTCAAAGGCCTATTAAGGCCACGGGCAGGATGAGGTTTCATGAACTTTTTAAAAATCTAATAAAAAATTATACATTTATTCTTTGACATGTCCCAGCTCATGTGATAATGTCACATGAAGGGACATGTTTTAAAAGTTTAAAAATCCTTTATTTTAAAGCTTAAGACTGAAACAAATCTTCCTGAGGCACCTCCTTGCCTCGGGGAGATCTCTGTGTTCTTTCGCGCGCATGCGTGAAAGAGGGCAGGGATCCACTTAGGGAATCCCAACCGCACAGGGAGCGCACAGCACTTCCGGGTGGGCGTCACGATGGGCGGGCCGCCACATAAAATGGCGGCGCAGCGCTGATCGAGTTCGCGCCTGCCCCCGCACAACCACCCCCCCATGGAGGGGTGGTGGGGGGGGGGATAGTTTCTGGCCATGGATTCCCATGGATGTTATTCATATGGTCATCCAGAGGCATTTGATAATATCCCTCATAAGTTCTTGTTAGCTAAAGTTGAAACACATGGGCCAAGATTTTCCCCTTGGCGATTTGGGGGCGGGGCCCGGTCACCGAGGGGAAAATGACGTGAGGTGACGTCAGAAGAAATCCCCGATGTTATCCCGGTCCATTTAAATGTTTAGGAAGGTGGGCAGACAGCGAAATCAGCTGTCCGCCCGCCGACTTGTCAATGGCTAATTGAGGCCATTGACAGGCTAATTAAAGTAATTAAAGACCTGCCCGGCCAACCTTAAGGCTGGTGGGCAGGCCAGGAGCCCCAGCGGGCTGCAGATTATTAATGAAACTTCATCCACTGGCGGGATGAAGTTTCATGTCCGTATTTTTAAAAATTCATAAAGCTTATGTGGTGTTTATTAACATGTCCCATCTGGTGTGACATTGTCACATGAGGGGGGGACATGTTAATAATGTTTTAATGTTTCTATTTTTAATGTTTTGACACTGTCACTAATCTCCCTGAGACAGGACTTTGCCTCAGGGAGAAGTATGCTCTTTGACAGTTGGGGATTCCCTTCTCCCCCTCCCTGCACAGGAAGTGCATAGCACTTCCCGTCGGGCAGGTCGCTGGGCTGGCCTTAATTGGCCTGCCCACTTAAAATGGCAGCGGGCCCCGTTTCAGTGGCGGGCCTCGGCTGGCTGCCTGCCGCCAAGCCGGTGGGGCCCATATGTCATCCGAGGGCAAGATTCTGCCCATGGAATTGGCGGCAAATTATTGACCCTAGTTAGGGAATTGGCTGAGTGGAAAATGACAGAGCTAGGATAATCAGCAAGTACCTTAGTTGTCAGGGTGTGACAGAGATGTCTCAGAAGGATATGTGTTGGGACCTCAACTATTCACCATATTTATTAATGACTTAGATGATGGAACAGAAAGCCACGTATTCAAGTATGCTGATAACGCAAAGGTAGGCAGCATTATAAGTAGTATAGATGGAATCATACAAAGATGTATTGATAGACGAATGTCGCACCATCAGACAATCACCAATGACCTGCTTTTGAGGCAGAGCATTCATGGAATGGTTTTGACAGAAGAAATGAATGAGCAAAACTGTGATAAGTGAATTTCAATGTAGGCAAATGCGATGGCATCAACTTTGGACCTAAAATGGATAGAACGGAGTATTTCACAAATAATGAAAAGCTGGAAATAGTGGTGGTCCAAAGGAACTTGGAGGTCAGATGGATAAATGATGGAACTGTCTTGAAAATGGACAGAAAGTCATTAAAGAGGCTAGTAGAATGCTGGTCTCTATGCCTGGAGAACTAGAGTTTAAGTGTGTATAAGTCATGCTTCAGTTGTGCAAAGACTTAGAACACTTTGAGCAATTCTGGGCAACACATTTGGAAAGATTATTTTGCCTTGGAGGAAATGCAGCACATGTTTACTAAAATGATACCTATGGACTCTAAGGGATAAATTGCAAGACTGATTACACAAACTAGGGATATATTCCATGGAATTTAGAGAGTTGAGTTATGGCTTGATCAAAGTTTTCATGATACTAGAGGGAAGAGGTTGTAGAGAAAAAGAGAAGCTGTGACTGTAATTTTTCCAGGAGGCAGTGTCTCTGCCCACCGACTGAAAAGTCAGGAGCAAGCCTTCTTCCATCAGCCGGGGAAACCATGACCAAACTTAACGGGCATCAGGCAGCTAATTGCCTGAGTTTGGCTTCCACCCCTATGTGGGAGAATGGTTAGCATATCTCCAATCCTGGGATCAGTGGCCATTGTTGGGATTAAGGTCAGTCTCCATAAGGAGCCAGAGTAGGCCAGACTAGAAGGTAAATTGGTGCACCTTCACCAGGGCCAGTCAGCCAGGCCCTGTCAAGGAGACAGCTATTGGAAAGCTGGGTGGAGAAGGACAAGCTGGGGGTGACCCTTTTCCTGGGGTGGGGGGGGGTAGCATTGCAGTTTTGCCCAGGGACTTGGCACATGGCATGGTCACCCCAACCCGCTGGTAAAATACCAGTGGTGGCAGGTGGAGGCACTTAAGTGGCCATTAATTGGTCCAAGGATGAGCAGGCCACCTGACATCTAGTCTACTACTGGTATTTCACCAGTGGAGGGGGGGCGGGTGGCCATGCCTTGTGCCAAGTCCTTGGGCAAAATTGCAGCATTCCCACCAAGGGAAAGGATAGGTGACAGGCATGTTACCTGTACCATGCAATCTTATTTCATGCACCCCTCCCCTACCACCTGCCAGCTCATGCCCTGGACATTTTGACCTATTTCCGCTGCTTGAAAAGACTACCTTGCATTCTAACTTCTATATCTCAGGTGGCTGGGCAGGGGGTTAAATTAATGATTGTTTTTAGTGATTTCTTAATAAAGTTGATGAAAACTATATGCACCCTTTTTAAATTCATTTACAGGATGTGGGCTTCGCTGGCTAGGCCAGCATTTATTGCCTATCCCTAATTGCCCTTGAGAAGGTGATGGTGAGCTGCCAACATTTTACCTCATTCTATATTTTTTTTAAAAAATGCATTCCAAAATTAAACATTTTTTTAAAGCTATGTTAGTCCTTGATAATTAAAAACTAGTCCAGGGGAACCAAATATGGTTTTTTTTCCAAAAAACTAGATTTGAATAGTAGCCAAGACTGGACCAGGCTAGATCACCCTTTATAATTTAATGTTTATAATTTATTTAATTAACTTCATTCCTGCAAAATCTTTCCTATCCAATGCATCAATTTCCATCTCTCAGCAAATCACATACTGGCAAAGAAGTGAGAGATTCTAAGGTCTCTGCATTTAGTTATTTACAAAACTTAAGTGGTATAAAGAAAATTGATGACCACAATCTTGTAGAAATTACTCCTACACAAGGCTCAATGAAGAATGGTCTGGATCTTGCAATATAAACATTCAGGTTAAACATTCACTTAAATAAGTTGATGGTATACTAAAGGGGAACTTAAAATAAAAAATTTGAATCTTGTTGAAAAATGATACTTTTTTCTGCCTCCAAAGGACATGGGGCTCCCAATATATGCAAATGCATCCTACTGCAAGCCTGACTGACAATCTTAAATTGGTTGTCAGTGTAATTCTTAGCACACAGAATTATTTAGCAAATGTTGTCCATTCGCGGAACCATACCTATCACATCGCGAGATGGAATGCTCAGTGTAACAATGAAGTTATGTAAATAAGTAGCAGAGGTTTTTGGCAGACATATTTTGGAGATGGTGCGAAAGTTTCAGGAAATCCTGGGTGGGATTAGCTCAAATGTGATTTTGTTTCAGAAAACTAGATTCAATGGCATGGTTTCACCCAAATACCTTTATTTAGGAATTATTTAACTTGTTTTATTTTGCAAAATCTCTACTACCCAATGCATCAATCTCTATCTCAGCAGATCACAATATAACAATTAGGTAAGAGATTCTAAGAGCTCTACAGTTGTACTTAGGTTATTTACAAAAAATAAGTGGTAGAAAGAAAATTTGTGACTGTGTTTTTGTGTGATGCTTCTACCAAACAATTGTAAAAGATCACAGATACACAAGTGTAAAAATTCCACAATTCTTTGTGCTATTTGATTTGATTCAGTGTCATCGGAGTGGAAATCATTTAGCTATATGACTTCTGTTGTCCTCCTTTGCCTTTCCTGCTTGCTTGGGGCACCAAATTGATTTTCTTTTGTTGCAAAAACAAAATATAAAGGAAATAGGCATGCCCTGTTTTGGAGATGAGTTCTATTGTAGGTACCTGAATTATGTCAGTAGACAACTCGCTGTGGTAGCAATCATTTAACACCATAGGCTCTTCTTCACTCCTCCAACTTTTCTCTTCTATATGCAGACTTTTAATCATGTGCATTCTAGTATCTGGCTGAAATGAAAAAATAAACAAAGAAAAGCATTACCCATAAAATATTTAGCATGTACAAAAGTCATCCACAAAACATTGCAGCAAAAAACAGCGATAAAATGGCCACCAAGGATCAACAGTCATTGTAGTGTTACTCTATTTAGAATATTTTTGAACTTATTTCAAAATAAGTAAGAAAGTGATAACCATTTACCTGTAAAGCAGAAATGTACTCATTTTTCAGATGACCGATTGTCTTATCTGGGAGCAGGGTGTTCAACAGTTGCTGACTTACATCTTCAGATGGCACGATAGTACTCATTATACTGAACAAGTAAACGGAAATGATCAATTTCAATAATCTGATGTCGTTCACAAGATTGACTTGTAATAAGCATTAAATTAAATCCATCTTTCAACTTCTGATTTTCAGTTTTTATGCCCTAAACACTATCAAAAATAATATCACCCACATACATACAGGGCATTGAATACTGGTATTCAACCAACAGCGAGCGAGGGACTCGCCATTCAGAAAGCCCAAAAAGCAAACCCTACCGTGGTTACTCAAAGACTCTCCTGTGGCATATTTGGTGGTGGCAGCATTTAATTAGGTGGAAGGGTGGTGGGTGGGGAACCCACCGTCTTCCTGCCTCTGCCCTGAATAAGTATGTGATGGGAAGGCCTTCCTGCCTTACTGGCAATTGAGTCCCTCAAGCGGGAAAGTAATGCCCACTTAAGGACCTTGTCCTATGCCACTGGTATTCAACCAACAGCGAGCGAGGGACTCGCCATTCAGAAAGCCCAAAAAGCAAACCCTACCGTGGTTACTTGAGGGCTCCTTGGGCGTTGGATGGGGGTGGGGGCAGGAGGGGTTTAACAATGGTCCCTTGATCAAAGACACTCAGTGCCAGATCGAGCAACCTGGAATCGGGAAAGGAAGCCCCCTCAGAGCCAACCGCTGCCCTTGCTACCAATCCTTCTCCCCTCCCTCTCTCCCGCGAACCCCAACCCACGACCACCCTTCTGCCATCATTCACCTGTGGCTTGTGGGCCTCAGGTGGGTGCAGTGGTAACCGCCTCCCCATTGGTACTGCTGAGCCATGATGAGCTGCTGGCCTAGATTGGCCAGCAGTTCTCAGTGGGCAGGAATTCCACCCCTGGGGCCCTTGATCCTGGGGAAGGCCCGCTGCTGATCAGATTGGCACTTAATGCAGCAGGCCTTCCCTAATAGGGATGAGGTGGGGCTCTGCAGCCCAAAATCTTAGTGTGTATTGTATACACAATGTATATCATTTGTACAACTACTGCTGCAACCAGAGGGATATAGATTGCTGTATCACCCAAACAGCATGTCTACATTAACTGGATCTCAATTTATCTAATTTATAGCAAATGTTGGAGTGCAATGGTTGACACTGAGACTTACATTAATCATAATGCACTTTAAACAGAGCATGGAATGATATTAGATTCCTTTGGCTTTTACAGTCAACATTTACTGCAGCATTAAAAAAACTAACTCCCCCTCAAAAATATGAGTTTCTGGTTACTGATTCTAGATTGAGATAATGAGGTTTGAGAAAGTTGGGACACAACACCCTGTAATCAGTTTTTCTGTAAATATTAGTGATTTAGAGGCTGAAAACTGATGACCTATACAATTGTAAAGTGTAATTCTTCTAACAAAATAATTCATTAAGCCTGAAACACCTATACTATTTAAACCACTGAGCCTGATATTCACTAACTTAGTTATTTAACCTAATGAGTAATCTGGTGGCACAGCCAATAATGCAATGGCATTTTGTGTAATGGAATTGTCAGCCTTTCACTCTCACTTACAATTCTCCACATAGAATTCCAGGTGGTTTGGAATGTTAAACAGTGTAAGATGCTTCTCCATAAGGAAGGCAGAACAACAAAAGGACACATATCTAGCTGACTTATGCACATGTAAGATACTGGGTGCTTACAGAGGCTAAATGGACAGAGAACTTTGTCTATATAAGGGGAACAAAATTGAAGAGAAGAGCAATTTACTGAAAATGTGCAAAAAGAAATCAAGACAGTAAAAAGTATAAAATGAGTAATCAAAGTCAGTGATCAAAGTTTGGGCTAAATAATAAAGGAAATAATGCTGGTTGACAACTCACTCACTTTTCCAGAACTACTTCATCCAATTCAGGGTCACAGGGTGTCAGAGCCTATCCTGACAGGCAATAGGTGCTAGATGGGGTACACCCAGGACAGGGTGCCAGTCCATCACAGGGCACACACTGAGGGACAATTTACCATAGCCAATCCACTTATCCAGCACATCTTTGGGCAGTAGGAGGAATCTGGAACACTCGGCAGAAATCCACACTTACGTGGGGAGAACTTGTAGACACCCAAAACCAGGTTGAACCCAGGGCCCTGGAGCTGTGAGGCTGCAGCGCTGACCACAGCACTAAGCCCCTTGGTTGATAGCAATTTTTCTTTATCTTTCTTTGGTGTACACAGGGGTGGGCATATGAAAATTTGCTGATTTTAAAAGTAATATAAATTTGCCAAGGTTAAGGTAATAATATTGTAAGCACAAAACCAGAGTGACTTACTCTGGATAACAATTGTAAATCCAATACAGAAGTGGATAAACTTCTTTTCCTTTGAGTCCACTTTCTGCCAATAAGGCGATGTGCGAAGAAACATTTTTATGATAGCATTCAGCATACTTTGCACATATATTGTATTCCTGGGGATAACATGGTTTAATGCAGTTCACAATGGTGTTTAAATCTGCTTCGAGTTGGCTACAAAGCTGTGCTAAACATTGTGTGAGCCACGCAGTTTTGTTGTCATCAGATCCACTGGGTAGTTTGCCTATTCTTTCATCCACAGAGTGCTGTAAAATGTTCTGCCATTTGGTGTCCCATTCTCTTGGTCTAACCGCTGGAATACTTCCCGATTTTTCCTTTTCCTCCAGGTACATTTGATCTGCTTTTCCTTCTTGGATTTTCACCTGCACTGCCATTTTCAAGAGATTTGGATGTTCTTTGGAAATGTTCAATGATTCTTTCACCACTGTGAAAATTTCTGAGCTAAGCAGCTCATACAGTGAATCAATTTCTTTCCTTTCCTTTATCGTGCTTTCATCATTTTTGCCTGTGGTATCATTAGTGTATTGTTCATGTTCTAACTTGATGAGATGCTGGTCAGCCTTAAAATATCTTTTTTGTTCAATAAGTTCTTTGATGTCTTGTTCTAGGCAGAAGAAAGTTAATATCAGTATTCAAATAAAATAAACCAAGATTTCTGATTGAATGTCAATTGAAAGTGGTCCAATAATAATAAGAACATTGCTAACTAAAACTAGTTTCTGATCTACTAGCCAGTAGAGCCATCACTACACAGATATACATCAGCTTTAAATAATACTAATTTTTATGGTTCTATGTCAGCTAGAACGAACATGTAAGGATTTTACCTTAGCTATCTTTGTGAATAGTCTAGCTTGAATTTCTGTCTGCTGAGTGAGATGGTTAAACAGCAGGACTCACAGCTGCTATAGCTCAAATTGCTAGGCCTGTGAGAAGAACTTTCTGATAAGGTGCCTGCTAGCCTGAGAAGTAAAAACATTCCCTTTGTTTTAAAAGTTGTCACAATTTGAGGTCCCTCTGTTAGCTTTAAAGGAATAAGCAAAAGTTTTGAACTCAACATGACTTCTTTATCTTGATTTTAAAAAATTTGTTCATGGAATGTTGGCTTCGCTGGCTGGGCCAGCATTTATTGCCCATCCCTAATTGTCTTTGAGAAGGTGGTGGTGAGCTGCCTTCTTGAACCCCTGCAATCCATGTGGTGTAGGTACACCCGCAGTGCTGTTAGGGAGGGACTTCCAGGATTTTGACCCAGCGACAGTGAAGGAACGGCAATATATTTCCAAGTCAGGATGGTGAGTGACTTGGAGGGGAACTTCCAGGTGGTGGTGTTCCCATCTACCTGCTGCCCTTGTCCTTCTAGATGGTAGTGGGTTTGGAAGATGCTGTCTAAGAACCCTTGGTGAGTTCCTGCAGTGCATCTCGTAGATGGTACACACTGCTGCTCCTGTGCATTGGTGGTGGAGTAAGTGAATGTTTGTGGACGTAGTGCCAATCAAGCGGGCTGCTTTGTCCTGCATGGTGTCAAGTTTCTTGAGTGTTGTGGGAGCTGCAATCATCCAGGCAAGTGGGGAGTTTTCCATCACACTCCTGACTTGTGCCTTGTAGATGGTGGACAGGCTTTGGGGAGTCAGGAAGTGAGTTACTCGTCACAGGATTCCTAGCCTCTGACTTGCTCTTGTTGACAGTGTTTACATGGCTAGTCTAGTTTAGTTCCTGGTCAATGGTAACCCCCAGGATGGCAATATTGGGGGATACAGTGATGGTAATGCTACTGAACATTAGGGGATGATGGTTGGCTCCTCTCTTGTTGGAGATGGTCATTGTCTGGTACTTGTGTGGCACTTGCCACTTGTCAGCCCAAGCCTGGATATGGCCCAGATCTTGCTGTATTTGGACATGGACTGCTTCAGTATCTGAGCAGTCATGAATGGTGCTGAATATTGTGCAATCATCAATGAGCATTCCCATTTCTGACCTTATGATGGGAGGAAGGTGAAGATGAAGGAGCTGAAGATGGTTGGGCTGAGGGCACTACTCTGAGGAACTCCTGCAGTTGAGATGACTGACCCCCAACAAACACAGCCATCTTCCTTTGTGTTAGGTATGACTCCAACTAGTGGAGAGTTTTCCCCCGATTCCCATTGACTCCAGTTTTGCTAGGGCTCTTTGATGCCACACTCTGTCAAATGTGGTCTTGATGTTAAGGCAGTCACTCTCACCTCACCTTAGGAGTTCAACTGTTTTGTCCATGTTTGAATCAAGGCTGTAATGAGGCTAGTAGCTGAGTGGCCCTGGCGGAACCCAAACTGGGTGTCAGTGAGCAGGTTATTGCTAAGTAAGTGCTGCTTGATGTCACTGTTGATGACCCCTTCCATTACTTTACTGATGATCGAGAGTAGACTGAATTGGCTGGATTGGATTTGCCCTGCTTTTTGTGCACAGGACATACCTGGGCAATTATTCCACATTGCTGGGTAGATGCTAGAGTTGTAGTTGTACTGGAACAGCTTGGCTAGGGGCACAGCAAGTTCTGGAGCACAAGTCTTCAGTATTATTGCTGGAATATTGTCAGGGCCCATAGCATTTGCAGTATCCAGTGCCTTCAGCCATTTCTTGGTATCATGTGGCATGAATTGAATTGGCTGATGACTGGTATCTATGATGCTGGGGACCTCTGGAGGAGGCTCTGATGGATCATCCACTCGGTACTTCTGGCTGAAGGTTGTAGCAAATGTTTTCAGCCTTATCTTTTTCACTGTTGTTCTGGTCTCCCCCATCATCGAGGATGGGGATACTTGTGGAGCCTCATCCTCCAGTGAGTTGCTTAACTGTCCACCACCATTTACGACTGGATGTGGATCTGCAGAGCTTAGATCTGATCCATTGGCTGTGGGGTCACTCAGCTTTGTCTGTTGCTTGCTGCTTAGCATGCAAGTAGCCCTGTGTTATAGCTTGACCAGGGCCAGGAATTTCCCCTCGGCGATTTCGGGGCAGGGCCCAGTCGCCGAGGGGAAAATGACATGGGATGACATTGGGAGGAATCCCCGACGTTATCCCGGTCCATTAAAATGTTTAGGAAGGTGGGCAGACAGTGAAATCAGCTGTCCGCCCGCTGACCTGTTAATGGCCAATTGAGGCTATTGAGAATCTAATTAAAGTAATTAAAGACCTGCCCGGCCAACCTTAAGGCTGGTGGACAGGCCAGGAGCCCCAGCGGGCTGCAGATTATTCATGAAACTTCATCCACTGGCGGGATGAAGTTTCATGTTCGTTTTGTAAAAAATTAATAAAGTTTATGTGTTCTTTATTAACATGTCCCAACTTGTGTGACATTGTCACATGAGGGGGACATGTTAATAATTTTTTAATGTTTCTATTTTTAAAGTTTTTTCCACTGTCAGTATTCTCCCTGAGACGGGACTTTGCCTCAGGGAGCAGTGTGCTCTTTTGCGTGCATGCGTGAAAGAGCGCACTTTGACAGATGGGGATTCCCTCCAGCCCCTGCACAGGATGCGCATAGCGCTTCCTGTTGGGGATGTCGCTGGGCAGGCCTTAATTGGCACGCCCCCTTAAAATGGCGGCGGGCCCCGTTTCGGCGGCGGGGGTTGGCTGGCCGCTGAGCTGGTGGGGCCCGCACGCCATCTGAGGGCAAAATTCTGCCCCAGGTTAACAGCTCATTTTTAGGTATGCCTGGTGCTGCTCCTGGCCTGCCCCCTTCATTGATGGTAATGGGAGAGTGGGGGATATGCCAGGCCATGAGGTTACAGATTGTGTTTGAGTATACTTCTGGATGCCCATCTTGAGTTGCTATATCTGTTCAAAATCTATACCATTTAGCATGGTGATAGTACCACACAGCATGATGGAGGGTATCCTCAATGTGAATCCATGGCAGGATTTGAACCCAGATCCCCAGAGCTGGATTACTAGTCTAGTGACAGTACCATTACACCACCTCCCCTAGACAAGCACCATGTCTTTGAATTAGATGTAGGTTTGCTAATGTTGTGATCTATTAACCATATCAGGCACAACTGCGATGCTGCCAGACCTGCTGAGTTTTTCCAGGTAATTCTGTTTTTGTTTTGGACAACTGAGGACCCCATTATTATGAATTAAGAATTTAGAACCTAGATATTTTAATGAAAAGGGTTTTAAAAGGGTTAAAACCCCTCAAAGTTCCAAAGTTTATGTAAATATAGTCTTCATTTTTCTAAGTAGATTCTTGTACCATCAGTTCATTGGTAGAGAGGCCAATATCCCTTAGCTGACTAGAAACATTCTCAACTATTAAAGGCGTAATCTCATTAACATTAAGCTTAGAAAATGTATCTTATACATGCTGCAAATTTGATTTTAACCTGTTTTAATGCTGCTAAAACTGAAATAAGTTCATTGTTACAAGCTATAAGCCATGTTTTTATTACTACAGTAACAGCTATTAATCCTTCTGAAAATGAGCAGTGCAAATGTATATACGGGGGAGGCAGACTTTTTGAAAAGACTTTGGGTCGATTTTTTAACTTGCCATAATTAGTGTTAGTGTGACAGTAATGGCCTTAAAAGAGAGTCACTAGTTTTCCCCTAGGCCTGTTGCTACATCACAAGTGCCTACTGCTGGGTGGTTGGAATACCTGCTTGTTCCAGGCGGTAAGTGCCTTTAAAATGCAAATGGTGTCCCATGGCATTCATAGAACTCCAACTGCCGATCTAAAGGCATTGGAGTGTGCACCATGCATTCTCTGACAAGTTTTACAGATGGAGGCTTTAGAAAGGTCAATGGTAAATTATTTTCATGGAGCCAGGAACAAGAGTTCTGCTGTGGGCGGCACAAAAATAATTTGGTCCATTGCTGCCTGGAGCGCTCCCACACCAGCAATTTCATCACTGCCCCCCAACCCCCACTCCCAGCTTCATTTGACTTAACTTATTCCTAACTCAGGAGCCTTTGATCCGCCTGATATTGGACCAGCCTGAAACTGACAAGCAAGATGTCCATTCAGGGCCTGTAGCTCACCAGTTTGACTTAAGTGAGGTTTGGGTCTCAAAATGGCTCTGATCTCTTTACCTTCTGAAGCGGTGGGCTGATGGCCCAGTCGACCAGCCACAAGTAAAATATATGCTCATATGCTTTTCTGAATAACCAGCATTAAGATTGGAAGGTGGTAACCTGGGGGAGAATTTTCTCCTCGTTTGTAGGGTGGGGGAGGGGGTGGTGGGGTGGGGGTGGGTTGGGGGCTGAGCGGGAGCGGGTGGCCACGCAATCAATCGCCACCTGCGATCGGCTGCGTGCCGCCATTTTACATGGGCAGGTCAATTAAGGCCCGCCCAGCTTAGCGCTACCTGTGTGAGCGGGGTGGGGAGTGGGGATGGAGAGTCAGGGCCTGTGCTCTTTCGCGCACAGAGCTGTCTCAGGGAGATTCGTTTGATTATTGTGAATTGAAATAAAGAAAAAAAAAATCATTCAGACATGTCCCCTCATGTGACAATGTCACATAAGCTGGGACATGTCAATGAATTTTGATATAAATTTTTATTTAATTTATAAAGCCTTCATGAAACCTCATTGCGCCCGTGGATCAGGTTTCATGAAAAATGCAAAGGCCGCCTGGGCTCTTAGCCTGCTCGCCAACCTTAAGGGTGGACGGGCAGCCCAGACAACCAGCTTAATTAGATTATTAATGGCCTTAACAGGCCTTTGACACTTCGGTGGGCGCGCAGCCAACTCCGATGTGCACCCGCCGAACTAAAGATCTGAATGACGCATGGAGACATCAGGACACATGCCCGATGTTACCGCACGTCATTTTACATGTTGGGGAGCAGGGCCTGCCCCCACGTGCCGACCAGAAGATTCAGGCCCTGGGAAAGGAATGAACTCCAACATATAAAAGGAAAAAAAGTTCTAAGGAGATAGATTAGGTGGAAAACTGATATTTTCTCCAATTGGCATTAGCTAAATGGAGTAACCACTGGAAGTTCCGGTGCCTTCTAATTAAAAACAGTCTCCCTGATGTTTGCTGAATCAAAGCCTAAAAAACTGTAATTATAATTTTACAGCAAAGCTGATTCACAGTCTTACTGTGATTGGTTAAACTGTCTAATTTTGTTTTGACCTATCTTAACTTGTTCAGAAAAGGAACTAACTTTTGTTTGATATTTCTTCCCCTTGAGAACAATTTTTATATTTTAATTGTCCTCTTTCAACTATTTTTTAATTTTATTTCTCTGTGCGCATTTGAAATCAAGTCAGAAAACTACACCTTTAGGCCTGGGTGTTGGGTGCAGAGTTGGGAGTGTTCCCAGCTCTGTGAGTGTGACTTCTTAAAATGCTTGCCTGTATGTCAGGTTTTTATTCTGGGCTGGTGGCTGTATTAGGAGTCGGTCTGGGCAATGTCGGAATGAGTGTGTAGGATGCTGGTGCGGAGACAGGCTGGGTGGAAGGCCTGCCTTTCTGCACCGGCACTGTATCAAAGTCTAAAGAAACATAAAACAGCCCTCCTGCCCTCACCCATCACAACCTCCACATCCCACCCCTCCCGCCCCCCACAGAGACTCCCATGCCCCATCCATATCAACCCAAGTCAATTTATGTGCCCCACCCACCCTCATGACCCCACCTGCCCTCCATGGCCATTTATTGCCCCCTATGCTAACTTAGTGCCAACTCATGCCAACCATGCCCCCCCACCCACCTTACAGTTATCATGCCAACTCTCTCAGTATTCACAATGTGCAGACCTCAGGACTCATGCTGAGATTAAATAAAATAAAGTTCCACGCGTCTATTGTAGGCTTTGGCCAGAATTTTCTGCTCCTGTTGACGGCAGGTGTGTTTGGCAGCGTGAGTGGACAATGTGGCAAGAAGGCCAAAAATTGTCTTTACGCCATCATGAAAAACCAACTTGCAATCGTCCGGTCTGCCTGTCAATGGCGGGCCGTGTTTGTCGCTGTCCAACATTGGGAACTTAACTTTAATGCATTTGCACCTCATTATTATGCTCTCACGTTGGAATCAATAACCCACGTCAAACTTACCTCCCACATTGGCGTGACTTCAGAGTGGTGTGATTCACAACCGTCTTTAAAAGGTGTGTACCTGGTGAACTGAACTTCAAAGGAAACTCAGAGGTGAGTACACATAATCTTGTTCAGCGCTCATGAGGATCGCCTGTAGGACAACAAGGAAGAGGCATTCGGAGGGGGGGTGGGGAAGCACAGGCAAGTCGCTTTCTCCTGGCTGGCTTTCAGTGTGGTGCTGGGACAAGGGCTCCAGAGCGGATGGGGTGGCAAGGCAGCGTAGACTGAAGGAAGTACAGGCTGGGTGTTTGGTGGGGTAGGTTGTGGGGGGCGGGGAAGGAGTGGGGGTGTGGTTGGAGGGTGACGGAAGCAGCCTTGCACTTGGAAAAGCTTGTCAAAAGTGAGCATCGTTCCGCAGCTGGGATGGTTCAGCAGCATCTCCATTGACATGCTTGGAGTTGGGCCTCTGAAACATATCTGCTTACTCAAGCAATGCAAAAGCATGAATGTGCCCCCAAATGCTCCAGAACTTTTCACCTCTTGGGCGCAGACTGCCAATTAATATGCATTTTGGGGGCAGTAGAGCAATTGGATGACTCGGCAAGTTGTAGGATCCCCTTGTGAAAGCTGGCCAATACTGGTGAAGGTGCTCAGAGCCCCTTGCAATGTCTTTATTCAGGTTTGAGCCAGTATCCATTATGGTTCAAGCTAACAGTGCAGATTTGCAGTGCAGGTTAGGAAAATGCCTGCCCCTGAGCTGAGAGCACAGCATGCAGCCGAGTGGCTGAAGCTGCTGCCAATCAGTCAAGTGGAGTGGGACGGAGAAGGGTGGAGTTTCAGACAACCATGCAGCATTCTACACATCCGCCATCCAAGTGGTGACCAGCACTGTCCAGCATGCATGAAGGGCCTTGAGATGCAGCCAGTGCCAAAGACTTAAACAAGAGAGGTCCTTGGGAGACATATGCTAACCCACACATCTCTCTCTTTGATCTTGGAGGAGGGAAACATCAGGATCATGAGCCTGGTGATCTAATGGTGTGCCTCATGGCTTACAGGGAGCAAAACAGAAGGAGAGTGTGATAGAGGCACCTGGCTTACCAAAGGGAAGAGCACCATCCTCAAGATGGTGTATGCAGCTGAAGATCCACAGCGCACCGTCGCTCATAGGTGCCTCATTAGGCCCAGGGTCTATACACGGTGCTTGTCATTCCTGCAGATGACCGAGTATCAGTGTCACCGAAGACTGTGCATGTCTAGGAACTGGAAAATCACATATGCGACCTGCTGCAGGATTTGGCGCCACAGGGACCTGGAGGGTATCGACTGTCAGTTGCTGTGAAAGTGACCGTGGCGCTCAATTTTTACGCCGGTGGCTCCTTCCAGAGTTCCACAGGTGACCTGTGTGGCATCTCACAAGCTTCCACAGGAGGTCATGGACGCCATCTTGGTGAAGGCATAGAACCTTGTGCATTTCAATCGGAATCGGGAAAGCCAAGAAGTAAGTGCGCTGGGATTTGCACAGATCTCTGGTTTCCACATGTAGAGGGTGCCATCAATTGCACTCATGTGGTGCTTAGATCTCCATGTCAACAAGCAGTCCAGTACATGAACCACAAGGGCTTCCACTCACTGAATGTTCAGCTGGATTACAACCACCATAAACACATCCTACAGATCTGCACACAATTCCTAGGGAGCGTCCACGACTCCGACATCGTCAGCAGGTCTCAGATCCCTGACATCTTCCAGGGTCCAAAGATGATGCAGGACTGGCTCCTCAGGGCCAAGGGCTACCCCCAGAGGATGACCTCAGATGGCAGCAGAGAGACAGTATTATGAGGCTTATACTGCAATCGGCACTTTGGTGGAGCAAACAATTGGCATCTTGAAAATGAGGCTCCAGTGCCTCGACAGGTCTGGTGGAGCACTGCAATACAGTCCCCAGAGGGTGTCACACATCATCGTAGCTTCCTGCATACTACACAACATGTTGCTGCAACGGGGAAATTACCTGGCTAAGGAGGATATGGAAGAGCTGCAAATCTCCTAAGATGAGGAGGACGCCGAAGGGGTTAAGGGTGATAAGTTCTGCATTAGAGTGTTTCAGTTGGAGTTTGGTGAGAGAGGGACGTTTATGGGTTAATATCTACCTAAGGTCTAATCTTTCTTTAACTTAGCAACTAACTAAAAGTTGCTCTTTGTGTTGGGAGAAGGTGAGTTTTAGTCCAACTTTAAAAGAGGGGTTACACAGGCTCTGCTTGCAGCTGCAGCTAGTTAATTAGTTAACTGGCTTAAACAGGTTTTGAGAAACTAGATTCAGACAGCGTAAAATCAAACCATCTACAGTGCTGCTTTTGTCCGCACTGGAGTGCTGCTTTGGGATGCGTCAGAGTGCTTCAGTTGGGGTTTGGTGAGACATGGAGTGGGTGAATAGGAAAGGAGGGATCCTTTCATTTTTTACCTTTCTTCAGTAAGAAGAGCGGCGGCCTTGGTAAGTAGGAACTGGTGAGTAGTTCTTCAGTCCTTAATATTCTCTAAACTAGAGGAAGTAAAAGTAAAGAGAGTAATTTAAGGGTAAGTCATGGCAGGTCAGCTTGGCCAAGTGGAATGCTCCTCCTGTGCGATGTGGGAAGTCAGGGACATTTCCAGTGTCCAGGGTGACCATGTGTGCAGGAAGTGTCTCCAGCTGCAGCTACTCGAAATCTGTGTTTTGGAGCTGGAGCCATGGCTAGCGTCACTGTGGAGCATCCACAAGGATGAAATCTTTGATGATAGCACATACGGTGAGGTGGTCACATCGTATGTAAAGAATGCAAAGGCACAAAGGGAATGGGTGACCACCAGACAGAGTAAAAGCATTAGACAGGTAGTGCAGGAGTCCCCTGGGTCCATCTCCCTCTACAACAGATTTTTCGCTTTGGATACTGCTGGGGGAGATGGTTTCTCAGAGGAATGTAGCAAGAGCCAAGTCTGTGGCACCACGAGTGGCTCAGCTGCACAGAGGGGGAGAAAAAGAGTGGTAGAGCAATAGTGATAGGGTATTCTATCATGAGGGGAACAGATAGACATTTCTGTGGCTGCAGACGTGACACCAAGATGGTATGTTGCCTCTCTGGTGCCAGGGTCAAGGATGTCACTGAGCAGCTGCAGGACATTCTGAAGAGAGAGGGTGAACAGCCAAAGGTTGTGCTCCATATCAGTAGCAACGACCAAGGTAAAAAGAGGGATGAGGTCCTGAAAGCAGAATAAAGGGAGCTAGGAAATAAATTAAAAAGCAGGACATCAAAGGGAGTAATCTCAGGGTTACTCCCAGTGCCACATGCGAGTGAGATCAGGAATGGGTGAATAGACTAAATAAATGCATGGCTGGAAAGATGGTGGAGGAGAGAGGAATTTAGATTCCTGAGGCATTGGGGCCAATTCTGGAGAAGATATACAAGCTGGACGGGTTGCACACCAACATGTACGGGACCAATGTCTTTGCGTGGGTAATTGCTGGTATTGTGGGGGTGGGGTTAAACTATAGTGGCAGGGGATGGGAATCTGAGCAAGGAAACGCAAGAGAAGGAAACAAAGATAAGAGTGAAAGACAGAAAAATAGAAAGCAAAAATGGAAGGCAGAGGGAACAAGGGCTGGCAGAAAATAGGGCCACAGTACGTAAAAAGATTTGTAAAATTGTTAAAAAGACAAGTCTAAAGGCACTGTATCTGAATGAAAAGCATGTGGAACGAGGTGGATGAATTAACAGTGCAAATAGATATAAATGGGTGTAATTTGATTGCGATTACGGAGACATGGCATCAGGGTGACCAAGGCTGGGAATTGAATATCCAAGGGCACTCGATATTTATGAAGGACAGGCAAATAGGAAAAGGAGGTGGTGTAGTGTTGTTAGTTAAGGATGAAATCAATGTGATATTGGGAGAGGCTTTTAGCTCAGAAAAATCTAGATGTAGAACCAGTCTGGGTGGAGCTAAGAAGCAACAAGGGGCAGAAAACATTAGAGGGAGTTATCTATAGGCCTCCAAACAGTAGTGACAAGGTAGGGGATGGCATTAAACAGGAAATTAAAGATGCATGTAGTAAGGGTGCTACAGTGATTATGGGCTAAATTCTCCGGTTGGCGAGCAAGGGCAGGGCCCACTCGCTAACGCATAAAATGACGCACGATGACATCGGGCGGGTGTCCAGCCGTCACTGCACATCATTTAGATTTCCAGATCGGGGGGTGTGTAGCCGAGTTGGTTGCGCGCCAGCCGACCTGTCAAAGGCCTATTAAGGCCTGTTAAAAGCTAATTAAAGCAATTCAATGAGCTGCCTGTCCAACCTTAAAAGTTTTAAAAGTTATTAAATGCTTTATTTCAGGTTTAAAATGTTAAAATGATCTCCCTGAGGGACAGAGGTGCCTCAGGGAGATTCCTGCACTCTTCTGAGGCCCCGACTCAAGGGACACCCCCCCACCCCCATGCCTGCACAGGGAGTGCTCAGCGTTTCCGGGTGAGTGTCACACTGGGCAGGCCTTAATTGGCCCGCCCACGTAAAATGGCAGCGGGGCCCCAATTGGGGGCACCGATCGGGTTCACGCCTGCCCCCACCCGCCCCTTGATAACCCCGTGACGGGGGGACAATTTTTCCCCATGTGTGACTTTAATCTACATATAGACGGGGCAAACCAAATTAGCAATAATAATATTGTGGCAGATGAATTCCTGGAGTGTATATGAAATGGTTTTTTAGACCAGTACGTCAAGGAACTGACTGGGGATCAGGTTGTCCTAGGTTTGGTGTTGTGCAATGAGAAGAGGTTAATTAATAATCTTGTTGTGTGGAATCCTTTAGGGAACAGTAAACAAAGAAAGGCATGTGGCGTGAGTTGGCCAAGATAAATTGGGGAACTTCATTAAAAGGCATGACAGTGGATAGGCAAAGACTAATATTTAAGGAATGAATGTATGCATTGCAACACTTATACATTCCTTTCTGGTGCAAAAAAACACAACAGGAAAAGCAACAAAACCATGGCTAACAAAAGAAATTAAGGATAGTATTAGATCCAAAGAGGAATCAAATAAAGTTGCTAGAAAAAGTAAAAGCCTGAGGATTGGGAGCAATTTAGAATTCAGCAAAGGAGGACCAAGAGATTGACTAAGGGGGTAAAAATAGAGTATAAGAGTAAACTTACAAGGAACATAAAGCACACTGTAAAAGCTTCTATAAGTATGTAAAAAGAAAAGATAAATGAAGACAAATATAGATTTCTTACAGTCCAAAATGGGAGAACTTATAAAAGAGAACAAGGAAATGTCAGGACAATTAAATAATTACTTTAGTTCTGTCTTCACAGAGGAAGTCACAATAACTTCCCAGAAATGCTAGGGAACCAAGGGTCTAGTGAGAAGGAGAAATTGTATTACTAAATTAGTATTACTAAAACAATAGTGCTGGAAAAATTAATGGGACTGAATGCTGATAAATCCCCAGGGCCCGATAATCTACATCCCAGGGTGCTAAAGGAGGTGGCCATGGAAATAATGGATGTGTTGGTCATCATCTTTCAAAATTCTGTAGATTCTGGAACATTACCAGCAGATTGGAAGGTGGCAAATGTAACCTCACTATTTAAAAAAGGAGGGAGGGAGGAAACAGTGAATTACAGACCAGTTAGCCTAACATCAGTAGGAGGGAAAATGCTAGAGTCTATTATAAAGGATGTGATAACAGGACACTTAGAAAATATTAACAGGATTAGACAAAGTCAACATGGATTTATGAAAGGTAAATCATGTTTGACAAACATACTGGAGTTTTTGAGGATGTAACTAGCAGAATAGATAAGGGAGACCAGAAGATGTAGTGTATTTGGATTTTCAGAAAGCTTTTGATAAAGTCCTGCATAAGAGGTTAGTGTGTAAAATTAAAGCACATGGGATTGGGGATAATATATTGACATGGACTGAGAATTGGTTAACAGACAGGAAACAGAGAATAGGAATAAACGAGTCTTTTTCGGAGTGGCAGGCGGTGACTAGTGGGGTAACACAGGGATCAGTACTTGAGCCCCAGCTATTCACAATATCTATCAATGACTTGGATGAGGGAACCAAATGTAATATTTTCAAGTTTGCTGACGACACGAAACTTGGTGGGAACGTGAGCAGTGAGAAGGGTGTGAAGAGGCTTCAAGACTATTTAGACAAGATTGAGCGAGTGGACAAATACATGGTAGATGCAGTATAATGTGAATAAGTGTGAAGTTATCTATTTTGGTAGGAAAAACAGAATGGCAGCATGTTATTCAAATGGTGATAGATTGGGGAATGTTGATGTACAAAGATACCTGAGCGTCCTTGTACACTAATCACTGAAAGCAAGCATGCAGGTGCAGCAAGCAGTTAAGAAGGCAAATGGTATGTTAGCCTTCATTGCGAGAGGACTTGATAACAGGGGCAACAGGAGCAAGAATGTCTTACTGCAGCTATACAGGACCTTGGTGAGAACACACCTGGATACTGTGTGCAGTTTTGCTCTCCTTACTTAAGATAGGATATGCTTGCCATAGATGGAGTGTGCTAAGGTTCACCAGACTGATTCCTGGGCTGGCAGGATTGTCATATGAGGAGCGATTGTGTTGACTAGGCCCATATTCACTGGAGTTTAGAAGAATGAGTGGGGTTCTCAATGAAATGTATAAAATTCTGACAGGGCTGGACAGACTGGATGCAGGGATGATGTTTCCTCTGGCTGGGGGGGTCTAGAACAAGGGATCACAGTCTCAGGATATGGGGCAGCCCATTTAGGACTGAAATGAGGAGGAACTTCTTCACTCAGAGGGTGGTGAGCCTGTGGTATTCTCTACCAAGAAGGCTGTGGAGGCCAAGTCACTGAACATATTGAAGAACAAAATAAATAGAGTTCTAGACTCTAAAGGCTTGAAGGGGTATGGGGAGAGAGTGGGAGTATGACATTCAGATAGAGGATCAGCCATGATCATATCGAATGGTGGAGCAGGCTTGAAGAGTCCAAATGACTAATCCTGCTCTATTTTCTATGTTTCCTATGTTTTCGAAGATGAAGATGCTGGCGATGAGGCCATTGCACTGGCCAGACGAGACAGGTGTGCTCGTGAGACCCTAATGAGCTGCAAGATTCATGGAGAATGATGATGAGATGCAGTGAAGACAGTCCTGACATCCTCACCCTGCGCCTGTGAACATTTGACTCCTGTGTGGCTGATGGCAGCGCACATACCCTCAGTGCTCAGGCTCGTGTCATGGAGATGCGGGGGAGGCCCTAATAGTTGCAGGATTCCAAAAGAATGATGATGACATGCAATGACGACACTCCATAGATTTTCACATAGCCTCTGTGAATGTCTGACTCCTGTCTGGCTGAGGGCAACTCACTTGCGCTCGGTGACCAGGGTCATATCATGGAGATGCAACCATGAAACTTTAAATGCACCTGATCCTTTGTCAGCCTTCATCACCTGAGCCCATCAGGAGCATCGTGTCACCGGTCACAGATGCTGAAGAGATGGGAGCCAGTCCCATCTTAAAGGTGCTGAGAGCACACAGAGAGAATGATGGAACTCTGTGATGCCTGCCCACTACGTTCTGACAGCAATGACAAGCACCATCGAGGTGCAGGCATCAGTAATGTGTCCAGTGAGTGTGAGGCCAGACCATCACTTTGCTCTGAAGGTTACACACTGCACAGGGAAGAGGCCGTGGACAGAAGCATCTGCCTTTTTCTTGTGCAGGAACCAAGGTTTCACATCTGAATTATAGGAATACTGCTCATCATAACAGGAGCCATAGACAAGGGGACCTTTTTGGGAGTTTATTTACAATAATGATCATTATGTACAAGTGATTAACACCCATGCTCACCCAGTGCAACTATATCTTCTTAATCTTCCTAACACTGCCAATACGTCTTAGTGCTCCCCTGACATCTGCAGTGGAGGTGGAGGTAGCCTGCTGACTGCTATACCATGTCTGTGATGACCTTGGTGGGGGCCTCTGGAGTACCAAGGCTTTGAGGGCCCTGGCCTACTTTGGGTGTCCTGCTGTGCCTCAGGTGCACCCTCCCTGCCCTGTGGAGCTGGAGATGATGGGGTCACAGGAAAAGGAGATTTGGGTCGGCCAGACATTCCAGAAGTCACCTGGGTGGATGGCCCTGGGGTGTTGAGCTGCTGGGCTCCCTGTGGGTGCCCGGCAGCCCCTGGCTGACTCCTTGAGAAGGGAAAGCTGGAGTGAGATCGACCTGCCATGCACCTCTCTCACTTTGGCACTCCTGTAGGCCAACTATGGCGTCAGTAATGGAGCTCAGCACGCTTCAACAGTGCAGGACCAATGTCCTGGACCGAGGACTCCACGGCGGCCGCCATCCTTCCAGTGTTGACCCTGGTGCATCAGCATTACAGTGCGAACACCTTGGACTTAAGGCAGATGGAACTTCTCTATCATCCCATGCAATCTGAGGAGTGCACCAGATGCCCTTCGTGATGTTCCCCTGATTGTCTTTGTAGCTTCACCAACTGATTGAGGGCCAAGAGTGACTCCAAACTTGGACTCAGAAGATTCCTTGCCTCCAGCAGTCCTCCGAGTGCTGGCAGCCTCTAATGTCCCAGCCTCCGCCAGCTGTGGAACAGAATGTGTGTTGTGCTTGCCAGATTGTGATCCCAAGGCTGCTCGACATCTAGATCCCACTGAGGTGTGTATCTCTGCGTTGGTGGAGGGTGTGGGTGAGCGCTGTGACAGGCCTTCTATGGTGCTGCCCTCAGGGTCCTCAATCTGAAGCCCCCTCAGTGCTAAGGTTGGTGTCAAGATTGCCTGAGGGCAACGTAGCAGATGTGCCTAGGAGAGAAAGTGGAGATTATTAGTACTTGGCAGCCACATTACCCACAGAACAGTGGACTCCAAGTAGTGTTGTCAGAGGGATGATTTGGTGCAAGGTCCTCATGTAGATGCTTGCTGCTGACTTCACCATCACCACAGGAATGGTCTACATCCTCTCCAACCAGCTCCAATGTGTGACTCTCCAATGGAGTGAGGGCCTTGATGTCTGGCACTCCACACCTAGTCTGGGACCTCTCCTGTTGATTGTGCGTGATCTTGTCCTGCATAAAAACAAATGGAGGCAGTGTGAGCAAGGTGCATGCCAGGCCAAAGTAGAAGGATGCCAGGTGTGTGTGTTTGCTGAATGGGGCCATGGACAGGATGAGGAGGTGAACTTCAGAGGAGATGAGGCCAGATGGAGATGTGAGGGTGTGTGCGAGAGGATGAGTGGTGATGTCCCTTGAGCTGACAGTGAGTGAGATGCTAGTGAATGTGTGATGGGCTTGTGAGTGGGTGAGTTGAGAGTGTTGAGGTGGTTGACTTACTCTGGTGGCACAGATGAGATCACTCATCTTTTTTTTGCACTGTCTGACCACCGTGGCCACTGCCTCCCAAGCTGCAGTGGTGAGACGGATGGAACTCCTGCGGCCAGACCAGGGGTAGAGGACATTGCAGTGGGCCTCCATGGTGTCCAAAAGGCATTCCAGGGATGCATCACTAAATTGGGGGGATGAACTCCTCTTGGCTTTTGGGGCCATGTCTTCACCGGAGCAGTCCTGACCTGTGAGCATTAAGAACTATGCGTGTGGCTGAAGTTTAAATATGGCGCCTGGAGTGAGGAAACAACAAGATAATGGCGTGGTGGGAAAATCGGAGGCCACCCGCCAGCAAGACGGCATGTTTCCTGTGACTGCATAATTTATGAGGCGGGGAAGGGAAAATATGATGTCAAAACCTGCCTTTGCGGCTGGCAGGCAAAACATTGTATTTCATGCCCAATACCGCACTTAGTGCAATTCTGGGATGATTCTGCCCTTTTTTTTTTAAAAAAACACTCTCACTCATAAAAATCCACTTAACACATTTACATTCCTTCAACTACATTATACCTTATAACAACGAACATTTCATTCAATTGCATCATCCCTTATAAAAACAAGCATTGGAATTCATAGTCCCATTTCAGAGTCCATAACTACTTGGAACTGTCACCAAACTGTGAAGTGGCAGGCACCATCCTGTGATAATGGGCAGTCATGCAGCACTAATGTTAGCGGTCACCTTAAGGTTTAGTCAATAAACAGAGTGAAAGAGCAAGCAATCATTTTTTATCATTCCAGGCAGTTTTTTCAAAGAGTTAAAGGGCAAGTTTTAAATGTCTTGACAGCTTGAAAACTCCCTTTGACAGTTCCGCTTGACGCCTTTGACAGGAGTTTTTGACAGCTCCTCTTGACAGTTTATCTTGAGACAGCTGCTTTTGGCAGTTCCAATGAGTTTCACTGTCCCAATGATTTTATGCACTTTTTACCTATATACATGCCTAATTTTAGCAATCTCAAAGGGCAATTAACCTCTCCCTAAGGGCAGCTTACCTTCCCCAAAGGTGTCCCAGTATCATATCTAAAGGGATACCTTCCCTCTCTGAAAGGGGACCCTGGCTTTCCAAACAAATTCACAAAGTTCAGACCTGCACCTACCAGGTCTAAGCTCCACACGTCAGGTTTCAGATACGTTTCACACCAAAATCACATAAGCGGAGGCAACTGCTGATTTCAATGGGCAGCTGCCTCTGCAAAATGCTCATGCACAAATCTTGATTTGGACCCCTCCCTGCCCCTGTGAAAATGGTAGGTGCTGTGTTTGGAGGTGGGATTCAGGCCTCTTCCACCATGATGGAGGGGTTGTCTGTTGTGGTGAAATTCCAGGCCTTAATGTCTACAGTACTGTCTATTATAAACCAATGAGATAGTCAGACATCCAAATATAGACAGATGCCTCATTGATAATTTTTCTAAATGTAGAAAGTGTATAATTCCAACAAGATTTAGGAAAAATCCAAATATTTCACATAAATTCCAGCCTTTCTTAAATTTTTAAAGATGGTGCCCTATCTTTGATACCCTGAACATTCACAAATTTACAGCTTTGAGACTTGCAAAGGTATTTTCAACAGTAAGCCTCTCTTTACATTAGTTAAGAAAAACCTACCTGTTAGCAGTTTTACTGAATGCCAGAGCTTGCCATTGATTTCTATAATTTCCACAGCGTCGTCTGTTGAACCCAATGCCTGTTCTGTGTTTGAAGCCACATTGTGGGATAATGCTGAAAACAATGATGTTAGTTTCTGATATTTCTTTTCAGCATTTGGTTTTGGACTTTTTCTCGAAGGCTTCGCTTCCTGTGATGACAGATTCATTTTGGCGTCAAGCTTGCTGCCTCCTCCTATAACATGTGCAAACTTTATCAGGTATAAATTGAAACTACTGGTTGTCTTTGTAACACATGAAGTGTCAAAGCACACAAAAAAATCAAGTTATAATTGATAATCAAATGGAGAGTGGGGAGGAGGAAAGGGTTAATTATTTAGTGGCTTCCAAACTTTGTTTGAGCCAGGGCCATCATGAGTAACCCAAATCTGAGCTAAATACCACTGTATATTTATTCTCATTCATCTTTCCTTTTTTTTATTATCTGCATGTGTGTCGATGCATCATAGGAGTTACCCTAGCCTAGCAACCATCACAGACAGAGAGAGAGAGAGAGAGAAAGAGAATTATAGACAAACCAGCAAAAATCAGTTTGTTCAAAAATTCAACCTTGGAGACAAGATTTGAAGTTGTGTCAATCAAATATTCCAAACAATCAAATATTATCAATACTGAAACAAGGACAGAGTCTTACATTATCTGTTGCAAAAAAACTAAATTTATGTGCTATGGATACGCTTGTACTGAATTTTACTCAGAATTAAGCAAGGAATTACTATATAAGGCAATTCCAGTTGCAGTTAGATAAGAATAATGTATATAATAGCCATTTTTCCTTTGTTTTACAAACACAAGAAGGATTGCATGTCTACATTCGAGTGCTCTATCTGTTAACAATACTCCACTTGTAAATTGCTTCTCTTACTGAAAGAATAAGTAAAGTTCACAATGTCAAAGTGTCTTTACAGTGCAGAAGGAGGCCATTCAGCCCATCAAGTCTGCACTGGCTCTCTGAAAGAGCGTTCCACCCAGTCCTACTCCCCTGCCTTATCCCCATAATTTTGCATACTCTGTCTTTTCAGGTAGCAATCCAATTCCCTTTTGAATTCCCAGGAGCCTGTTATAGAACAGATTATGGAAGATATCGAACCTCCGAACATTGACTAATTTTGTTACTAATCAAGTGAACAACAAGAAGGTTGTTAATAATAACAACATTTAGGTGTTAAAATGCCTCTTCGTTTGCAAAATGAGCATTAAAAGTTAGAGAAGAAAATAGTTTTTACCTCAAAAACTTACCGAAGACCCTTTTAAATTTCTTCATGATTCTAATCAGTGACAGCCAAATGGTTCTGAAATTGGTTCAGCTTCAGTTTTGAAAACTACAATTCTCAGGATTTGTACTTTACTGTAAGCCTAAATAACGAAAACATAGAAAAAATATTTTTCTGGGATAAATTCGAACATTATTATTTATAACAGCAGTTACGCAAAGCTCCTTCAACATGGTCAAACATCCCAAGAGTCTTCACAAGAGTATAATCAGATGAAAGAATAGATATCAAGTCAAACAGGGAGACATTAGGATAATAGTTGGATGGCACCAAGAGTTTTTAAGAACTGAGTTTCGTTTTGTCCTTCACTCACCTCAAATATGACTGCGGGAGAGTGTGGAGTAGGTGAGAAAGTGAGTGCTGGGGTCAGAACATGTTGCAGGTTGTTATATGTCTCCTGAGCCTCATTAACACCCAACCCCTGACCCACGTTTATTCTCCTGGGCTCACTCGCAAACACTCTGTCACTCTCACCGACTCCTAGTCTCTCTCACTCTGTTCTTATTCACTCAAACTCTCACTCAGTCACCCTCATATTCACTCATTCTTACCGACTAACGCCACGTTACACTTACCATTTACTCGCCTATACACATACTCTCTTAAGACCTGATTTTAAACCACTCCAAACCCACCCATTTGTACAATCTTTCACCCCTTTTTTCCAGTCTTTTATGGAAGCACACACAATCACACTTTCACTTACACACGCCCTCTTATTTATTCTCTCACACTCATTCGCTATCTCACATTTTCAGTAACTGATTCCTTTTAACAGTCCCATTCACTTACTCTCACGCTCACTCAGTTTTACATTCATTCTCGCGGTCATTCACTCACTATCATATTCACTCATTTATACTCAAACTCAGTCATTCACTCACACCCTCACTCAGTCATCCTTCAGCCCAGAGGAGACGGACAGAACTCGCCGAAGTTATTTCATTCTCTCCTCCGCACCCCCCCCCCCCCACCCCCTCCCACTGTCATATATGAGACCCCAGAGACAGATCTCTATACCCGCGGGAAGCTAAGCGTCAGCCTGTCCCCGGAATCAGCGCCGCAGGTTCGGCCAGGATCCATAGATAAGAGGCAGACACCCATTAACTTCACAGGATCAGAGGAGAAGACCATTCGTACATAGAATAATTATTTATTTTGAATGTAATAATCTTTTTTCCTTTACTGTTAACACGATTTTACAACATAGCCGCCAGAATCTTTCTGCCATATATCTTAATTCAGCCATGCATACTGATCAATTATGGAAATATAGAGATAAAAACAAAAAAACTGCGGATGCTGGAAATCCAAAACAAAAACAGAATTACCTGGAAAAACTCAGCAGGTCTGGCAGCATCGGCGGAGAAGAAAAGAGTTGACGTTTCGAGTCCTCATGACCCTTCGACAGAACTAGAATATTTCCAAGTTCTGTCGAAGGGTCATGAGGACTCGAAACGTCAACTCTTTTCTTCTCCGCCGATGCTGCCAGACCTGCTGAGTTTTTACAGGTAATTCTGTTTTTGTTATGGAAATATAGAGTTTAACTTTCCTTATTGTCCCTGCTTGTCCATTTGTAAGGAGTCAGAAGACATCGTCTGGAAACAAGGGCAAAAGCAAACTACTGCCACTGCTAGAAACCTTCAGAAGTTCTGATAAAAGATCTTTGACCTGAAACGTTAACTCTGTTTCTCTCTCCACTGACGCTGCCGGTCCTGCTGAGCATTTCCAGCATTTTCTGTTTTAGGTTGGGGAGTTTTTTTTGTTGAAACCCAATGATTGTCTATTTTTGAGGTCGGGTTTCCAATCTGCCGAATAAAAGCAGAAAATGCTGGGGAAACTCAACAGGTCTGGCAGCATCAGTGGCGAGAGAAGCAGAGTTAACTTTTCGAGTCAGTATGACTCCAACAGCTCTTATTTCCATTCAGCCTAATTCTTATCCCTCCTGCAGCCCCTGAGCGATTTCCCGACGCCGTTCCCCCTTCCCCCCCCCAACACTTCACCCTCCGTAAACCCCATATTGAACCAACCTGCTCTAATTCCGCAGTCTCCCCAAACGAATTCTTCATAAAAACAAATTCAGTCACCCCACTGTTAGAATTTCGCTGGATTTCGAAAGGGACAGAAATTGTTGAAGATTTGAGAAAGCTGCTAATGATCACAGGTCGGTGCAGCTCTAATCTCCTCGCAGTCTGGTGATGTTCTATATTTATGCTGACTTCTGACAGACTCAAAGGGTGGTGTGCATATTGGGAAATTACGCTGGGACTCTAGAGCCGTGACTGGGGGGAGGGGGGGAGTGTGGGAAGTCCCCCCACGCGAAACAAATATAAATATAAAGAATATAAATCATTCAGCAACAACGAATTTACCAATTACCTCTTCACAGATGGAAAATCCGCGGCCTCTTTCCACTTAGCATCGAGGGCGAAGCAATATCAGATGTGAATTCATGCGCCAAAGCCAACGGATCATTTGATGTGCGTTTTAATGGTTTATTTTTTTCTTTATAAAGGATGGTAGATCCATGACAAGAGAAATCAGCCGGCTCAATGATAAGAGCCTGAGAGGAGACATGTCATCACAAGGCAACCCGGGAAAGCAACCAGATGCAAGCCAATAGTTTAAAGTGACAAGGTCACCAAAAAAGCCTGACCACTGAATAATCGCTCCGGTGTGAAAAGGTAGAGGTACACGGCCCTTGTGCCTTAAGGATAGAGAAAATTAAATCGGAATATACATTATTCCTTCACTTGCACTCAGAGAGTAAAAGAACACAAGCGCTTGGAATCCGAAAATCAGAGCATGACACAGCACAGGAGGCCATTCGTGCCTCTGCTAGCGATCCAATCAGTCCCATTTCCCCTTCCCCACCCTCCTGCAAATTATTCCCCTTCAAATATTCCTTCTATATATGTTTGGGAGTTATTGACGCGGATGTGTTTTTTTTTGGGGGGGGGGGGGGGGGGGGGGGTGGGGGTGGGTGGGGGCGGCGGAAATGCTTTCGCCGTCATTAATCCCTCCGAAACTGATCGCAACTTCAGAATGTCGGACATGTACAGATGAGCTTTATGGTCTGTCATTCGGGGCTAGCCCACAGGGTTGGAGTGTGGGAACCACCCCACAACCTCCCCACCGCCAAGCCCCGTCCCCCTGACAGCCAGCAATGAAACCAGCTGTTAGAAACCCCGTCTCAAGTTGCACCTTGTTCAGACGGGTGAGAACAAGGCAACCGGCCCTGAAAAAAAAAATCGGAATTGTCCAGTGCTGTTAACTAATTAGTGGAGTTTCTAAGCTATTTTAAAATATGATAACTGTTTAAATGTTTTCTTAGAATATTTTAGTTTCTGTCTTTTCCCCCAATCTTTAACTTGCTCCATGTAAAACATTTTAAAAGTGATTTTATTTTACCTCTGTGTGGGGGCTTTGGGGTGGGGTATTTATGAATTCCTTTAATGTGCTTGGACAGCTTGATTCATTTACTGGAATGCCCAGTAAAACATGCTGCAATCAGTTGAGGGAAATTCCCATCATTCTCAGATCTCTCTCGGGAAAGCTTATTGTCAGTGGAAAGTATTTTATTTTAATTAATTCATGGGGTGTAGGCTTCACTGGCTGGACCAGCATTTATTGCCCACCCCTATCTGCCCTTGAGAAGGTGGTGGTGAACTGCCCTCTTGAACCACTGCAGTAGGTTATTTTTGGTGGGTGTCACTGGTAAGGCCAGCATTTGTTGCCCATCCCTAACTGTCCTTGAACTGAGTAGCCATTTCCAAGGGCAGTTAAGAATTGATCACATTGTTGTGAGTCTGGAGTCACACATAGGCCAGATCAAGTAAGGACAGCAGATTCCTTTCCTTAATGGGTATTTGTGAACCAGATGGGCTTTTCCAACAACCAAGGATAATCACCAGATGGGCTTTTGCAACAACCAAGGATAATTTCCATGGTCACCATTACTGGGGCTAGCTTTATATTCAAGATTTGATTCCAGCTGTCATGGGAGGATTTGAACTCACATCTCCAGAACATTAGCCTGAGCCTCTGGATTGATAGCTGGTGGCATTGCCACTACGCCACCATCCCCCCAGTTAAACGGGACCTGCTTCCACCACCCTTTTGAGAAGTACATTCCAGATCATATCAACTCACTGGTGTCTTTTTTTTGTGGCAATTATCTTAAGTACATGGAATGCTGATGAAGAAAATCCAAATGTTGGATTTATCCTGCTTTTTGTGGACAGGGCATACCTGGACTATTCTCCACATGGTCGGATAGATGACAGTGTTGTAGCTGTACTGGTCTAGGGGTGTGGCTAGATCTGGAGCACAGTACTACTGCAGGATTTTGTCAGGGTCCATAGCCTTCGCTGTATCAGGTGCTCTCAGCAGTTTTTTGATATAATGTGGAGTGAATTGAGTTGGCTGAAAACTGGCATTATTGATGTTGGGGACCACAGGAGGAGGCGAAGATGGTTGCAAATGCTTCAGTCTTGTCTCTTGCACAGGCATGCTAGGCTCCCTCATCATTGAGGATGGAGGTATTTGTGAAGACGCCTCCTCAGGTTAGTTGTTTAATTATCCACCACTATTCATGACTGGATGTGGCAGGACAGCAGACCTTTGATCTGATCTATTAGTTGTGGGGTTGCTTAGTTTTGTCTATTGCATGCTGCTTCTGCTGTTCAGCATGCATGCAGTCCTGTGTTGTGCTTCACCAGCTTGGTACCTCATTTCTAGGTATAACCAGTGACATGTCCCTAAGACAAGAAAGAAATCATAAACTATGTAAATCAAAATTTATTCTTTTTTGCTTTTTCAAAAATGAACTTTGGTGAACCAGATGACGGCTGCCACAAGTCACCTGATATCTGGAATTGAAAGGAACCAGTAAGGCATTATATGGATTGCACTGGAGGCATGGCCTGAAATGTTGCCCATGGAATTTCACACCTGGGACACCTGAGACACATGGATGACTCTTTCAGAGGCTAATGGCTGGGACATTATATGCCACCAAATAAAAGCCAGATTCAGACACCAGATAAACATCCCTTTATGAACTCATTGTTGGAGGAAGGAGGTCACATAACTTGAGTAACCATTTTGAAATCTCTATATACAGCTGAGAACTCAGAAGCAGAGCAGTCTGCTAACTTATCTTCAACTTGCAAACATCCTACAGCAGGACTCCAGGCTAACGAAGCAGCTTGCAAGAAGCCCTCCTCAAAGCCAATTTATCTGAAAGGTACTGGTCACTGCCTGCCAAGCAGACCAAGTCTCTGAACATGGAACCCATCTTACTGCAGTGCAATCATAATTAAAAGAATTTTGCGCTTCTGCCTTCAGCCAGGAACCGCCAAGCTGGAATTTCTCCATGAAGGGACCCTCTCTGGATTTGGACTTCCTGGACTCTGGAAATCACATGACCTGATATCCATTTCTGTGGTTGTTTTTACTGTTAAGTTATAAATAGTTGTAAAATCCCTCTTTCCTATTCCCCTTACCCTATAATTGTGTGTGTATATGAAGTTGGGATAATCTCCCTCCAAGGTTTGAATGTGTGAATAAACTAAACCTTCAATTTAATTCTGAGAGTTTGCTGTGAGTCATTTAAAAAAATTGACAATATAAACAAGGAATTTTTGGAATAAGTGCCACAGCCTATTTTTAAAGCAAAAAACACCTCTGCTTAGGGACAGGTGGTGAGAGAATAAAGGAATTCAGTTTTGCCCCTCTCTCCCCTGTCCATACACTCGTGCTAATCCTGGAATATTCCTCTGCACTCTTCATTAACCCTCACTTGATGGTTATTATAGAGTGAAGGGTATGTCAGCCCATGAGGTTACAGATTGTGGTTGAATACAGTTCTGCAGCTGCTGATGTCCCACAGTATCTCTTGGATGCCCAGTTTTGATCTGTTCTGAATATATCCCATTTAGCATGCTGGCAGTGTCACCCAACACAATGGATGGCATCCTCAGTGTGAAGACATGGTGCTGTCTCTACAAGGACAGTGTGGTGTTCGCTAATATCAATACTAACATGGGCAGATACATCTGAGATTGGTGAGGATGAGGTCAAGTAGATTTTTTTCTCATGCATTCTTCTACCACTTGCTGCAGGTCAATCTGGCAGATACATCTTTTAGGACTCTGCTAGCTTAGCCAATAGTAGTGCTACTGAGAAATTCTTGATGTTGAACACTGAAATTCTCCATGGAGAGTACATCTGTCCTCTCACTACCCTTAGTGCTTCTTCCAAGTGGTGTTCAACATAGAGGAGGAGTCCTGATTCATCAGTTGAGGGACAGCAGTAGATTGTAATCAGCAGGAGGTTTCCTTGCCAATGTTTTGATCTGATGAAACTTCATGGGATCTGGAGTCAATGTTGAGGACTCCCAGGCCACTCCCTCCCAATCCTATGCTACTGTGCCATCACCTCTGTTGGATTTGCCCTGACGGTGGGACAGAACATACCCAGGGATGGTAATGAAGGAGAGTCGGACGTTAGCAGCAAGATATAATTTGCTGGGTATGACTATGCCAGGCTGCTGCTTGACTAGTCTGTGGGCAGCTCTCCCAATTTTGGCGTAAGTTTCCATGTGTTACTACTTTTCAGGGTAGATTGGGCAGTGCATGCCTTTGTCATTTCTGGTGTTTAGGTTGATGCCAGGTTGTCTGTCCAGTGTTATTCTTATTTGACTTTTCTGTAGTGTTTTGATGAAATTAAGTGGCTTGCTAGGCCATTTCAGAGAGCAGTTAAGACTCAACTACATTGCTGTACATCTGAACTCATGTGTAGGCCAGAATGGATAAGGATGGCAGGTTTTCTTCCCTGAAGGACATTAATGAACCAGTTGGGTTTTTATGACAATCCGACAGTTCCATGACCATCATTACTGAGACTAACATTTTTGCTCCATTTCTATTAATTAATTGAATCTAAATGCCTCCAGCTGCTGTTTGAATTCATGTCTCCGCAGCATTATTCTGGGCCTCTGGACTTCTCCTCCAGTAACACTAGCATTATGCTACCTTTCCTATGGCTAGAATTCTATGTTCCCATGCCGGCAGGTTTTTAGATGAAGGGGGGGAAGCATGGAATTGAAGGGATTGGATTCCCTCTGGGTTCCTACCTGCCCCAACAACACAGCAATTTTATGCTGGAGCGGGCAAGGCCTCAGACAGGAAGCCCACCCTTGCCCCAATTGAAGCCCTTGAGTGGCCAATTATTGGCACCCCCTCAGGCCTTTCTTACCCTCTCTGCCCTGGGACCCTTTGAACTTACCAGGGCCTCTGGTGCCCTGACTTAGGGTCAGACACACTCCTGCATTTATTCTCCTGTCCACTGCAGCGTGGTTGCTCAGGGACTCGAGAGTTGCCGGCCAATCACACAGGTCCATATGTCATTGCAAGTCTTCAATGTCAGGACTGCTCTTCTGATCCACCACTAGAGTCTTCATCTGTGGCCTGTGCAGCTGCCTCAAGATCCTCTTCTTCCAGTGTGTACCTCCTTGCCAGAGCCAGATTATGGAGAGCACAGCATGCAATGACTATCAGTAACACATGCTCTGGAGTGTATTGTAGCGCTCCCCCTGAACGATCCAGGCATCTGAGCCTCATCTTCAGCAGTCCTATGGTCCTCTCAATCACTGCCCTTGTGGAGGCATGGCTCTGATTATACCTCTGCTCTGGTTCTGTTCTTGGGTGCCGGAGAGGTGTCATAAGTTGCCCTTTCAATGGCTAGCCCTTTTCACCCAGCGGCCATCCATCCATTTGAGCTGGAGCCATGAACAGCCTTGGCACCTGTGAGTGTCGGAGGGTGTATGTGTCATGGGAGATGCCAAGGTACCTTGCATAGACTTGCAGAACCTGCGTCTGTGGTCACAAACTATCTGGATGTTTTTGGAGTGGAAGCCCTTCCTATTGATGAAGGCACCAGGCTCACCCGCTGGTGCCTTGGTTTTCATATTGTTATATGTTATACCCAGCACTTCTCTTTGAATGTAAATTTTCATTGTATCACCAGATCCTTTGAGCTCCACCTCTTCTAACAATAAAGCCCCTTTCATAGTCCCAATTTTATTATTAATACAAACATATTGCTTGGTGTCTCCTAGCTAGGTGCAAGATTTCACTCCCATTCTTTAAGCTCTATTCAACAAAATGCAAATGTATCTCCACCTGTTTTCAAAAAACTGAACATCAAAGCACCCAGACTAGCTGGCTTTAATCCAATTAACACACACACACAGACTAAACCTCTATTTAAAAAAATTCTAATAACATTATATGCATTAATAGCTTCATGACAGGAGGAAGGCAGTTCCCTCGTTGCTGAGGGTCAACAAAGTACGCATGCTCTGAATGGACTCCTCCGTGACATAGACCATGGCATGCAAACCCTCAGGAATCTCTGCCAGATCCTCCTGCGCATCCCGCTGAATATCTAGCATCTGCTGCCTAATGGATGACTTCAGAGGATTGTCATCTGCCTCAGACTCAGCATGGTCCTGATTTCCAACAGTCCTCCAACTGTCGGCGACCTCTCTCTGCCTCCACCTGCTCCACATGTGAGTGCGCCGTGCCTTCACTGCTGTGCACTCACATTGTAGCCGATGATCTAATGCCCACTGAGGTGCTGGTATCTGTGCTGATGTCTGGTGCAGAGAGGGGGTGTGATGCATCAAGGCTGGCTCATTGGGGAACTGCGTTTGTTGCCTGGTTTGTGATTCGAGTGGAGAAAAACACCATGTCATTAGTGTTAGTCATCACACTGTCACTGTGCATGCTAGGTGGGCTGGTGAGACAATGGAGATCTGCATCACGGTGCCATCATCTTTCAATGAACACTGGTGACTCCAGGTTTGAGGTTTCCATTACAGAGGAGACAACACAACAATGTTTACACACTCTGGCACTCTTGCATTTGTGTACTGAACTGTTAACTTCATCAGAGACCCTTGCCTCTCCACGACTGGTGGAATCATCTGGGCACTGGCACTCCATCTCTAAGGCATCCATCTTGTACTTTGTCAATATGAGCCGGTTTGGGGGGGCCTCCGCCTGTCCTTGCCCTCTTGATGTTGTTATGGCTCATCTTCTCCTGAAAGGGCAGAGGAGCATTGATTAGTCCACCCTCTACCTGAAGTGCCATGCCAACCTGGCCAACACCACCTGGGGAACACTTTGCAGGGCACATCTGAGTTGTGGCTTTCAACCCGCAGAGCAATCAGGCCAAGCAGCCAGAGCTCACCCTCTTGGCTGCTGCGGATGTCATTCACAGAATCACAGTGCAGAAGAGGCCATTCGGCTCATTAAATCTGCACCGACACATGAGATACACCTGACCTATCTACCTAATCCCATTTACCAGCACTTGGCCCATAGCCTTGAATGTTATGATGTGCCAAGTGCTCATCCAGGTACTTTTTAAAGGATGCGAGGCAACCCGTCTCCACCACCCTCCCAGGCAGTGCATTCCAGACCATCACCACCCTCTGGGTAAAAACGTTTTGCCTCACATCCCCCCCTAAACCTCCTGCCCCTCACCTTGAACTTATGCCCCTTGTGACTGACCCTTCAACTAAGGGGAACAGCTGCTTCCTACCAACCTGTCCATGCCCCTCATAATCTTGTACACCTTGATCTGGTTGCTCCTCAGTCTGCTCTGATCCAATGAAAACAACCCAAGTCTATCCAACCTCTCTCCATAACTTAAATGTTTCATCCCAGGCAACATCCCGGTGAATCTCCTCTGCACCCCCTCCGGTGCATTCACATCCTTCCTATAATGTGGCGACCAGAACTGCACACAGTACTCCAGCAGTAGCCTCACCAAGGTTCTATACAACTCCAATATGACCTCCCTACTTTTGTAATCTATGCCTCGATTGATAAAGGCAAGTGTCCCATATACCTTTTTCACCACCCCACTAACATGCCCCTCTGCCTGTCATTGACAGTTGACACTCAGACTCTTATACCCCCCAACCCCACCGAGCACCACAAGGGGACAGCCAGCTGTTAACACTTCCCTGCACAGATCCATGCCATCTCGGTACTCATCCTTGCCGAGTGCAGCAGATCGTTGAACCCTCTGCGGCGCTTCACTCATGTACGCTGCACAGCATCATGGCCGCTGACCTGGGCTGCCACCTATGCTTTCTTGGTCAGGTACAGTGGCCTCCTCTTGCCATTCTTGGAAATGAGGATGTCCTGCCTGGCTCTGACCTCCTCCACTAGGATTCCCAGGCACTAACTAGGAGGCCGAGTGCCCACAGGGCTTGCCCTCCAGCCTTGCATGCCTAGCAGGTGCAGATACTATTGCAGCTCAAAAAAATGTTTCGTCAAACAACTCCCTGAAGCTACAAAGTGTCCCCTGGCAGCCTCCAAGGAGCTGCCTCTGCTGCTTTTAAATCCCCCACAGGGTTGCTATTGGACACAGCGCCTGACAGGATCCCACCCCAGCCCGGCCCTTCCGACTATTGAGCAGACGCATTTCACACTGGGTGGCCCTTAATTGGCCTCCGAGTATGAAATTGCATTGGAAATGCGATCTTGCCTGGGAGCGGATTATACTATCGCTTCCGGGCCTGCCCATTTGGCGTACACGCCAACATGAAATTCAGGTCTTGGTTGCAAAGCAAATGTTCTAAGATAGTCTTGTAAGTTAGAGAAAGAAAGACTTGTATTTGTATATCATCTTTCATGAGCACCAGACTTCCCAAAGCATTTTACAGAAAATGAAGTCCTTTTAAGTCTAATCACTGTTGTAATGTTGGAAGCTCAGCAGCCAATTTGTACACAGCAAGGATCCACAAACAGCAATGTGACAATGACCAGATATTCTGTTTGTGAATGTTGATTAAGGGATAAATATTGGCCATTGTTATGACACACCAGTTGGTAAAGCTGAGTTATTTAAAATCCCAGGGGGAAACTTTAAACAACTGTCATAACCTATATTTTCAAGTGGTATGTTTGAGATGCAGCTCTAAATTCAGGAATAAGACAACCAGTTCTCGAGAGGTTTTTTTATAAATCAAACTGCAAGAGATATTTATTAATTTACACAAATTAAACATATACACATGGCTACAAATTACTACTATCATAACATTTTAATAAATTCCCAAATTAATCTCCACTAAGGCAACAATAACCAATATACTTAAACAGACCCAGGCAAAGCATTTTCACCTTATGAATTTAAAATGAGGTTCCTTTCACTTTGATCCTTTGCAGACAGTTGTAGGCTTACAGCTGCTTTGATGCTATATGTCTCTGTCCTGCACATAACCCTTTCTGTTATACCCAGCACTTCTCTTTGAATGTAAATTCTCATTGTATACCTGGCCCTTTGAACTCCTTTCATAGTACCAATTTTATTAGTAATATAAATATTGCTTGGTCTCTCCTAGCTAGATTTCACTCCCCTTCTTGCTGCTCTATTCAACAAAACACAAATGTACTCTACCTTACTGTTTACGTCTCAAAACTACGATACATGAAAGCACCCAGACTAGCTGGCTTTAATCCAATTAATAGACACACAGACACACCCACATGCTAGGCCTCTATTTAATGAAAAATAATTTCCAATAACATTATACATTAATAGTTTCATGACAGCCGCACACCAGCGTTAACCCCTCTGCTTTTCTTTAAAATAACGACACTGAATCTTTTACATCAAAGCAATACAGACCCATACTAATCAGGCCTCTGCCTGATTCCATACTCAGTCAGGGTCAGCACTGGAGGACAACATGGAATGCAATGTTGGTGCAAATACAAGGTTTGTAGCTAGTGGAATTTCAGGGCTACAGTGTTCAGAGTTCTCATTTATCTCTCCAACAAAACCTTGTCTTATCTTGGTAAAAACAATTTTATATCAGTCTTGTCTCATCTGTCTCACATTGAAAAATATCAAGTATGTTCAGTGTCTCTCTGGCAATACTGGTTCTTGGTGTAACAGTTCTGACATCACTTGGTTGCTTTACCAAATATGATGCAATCTCATAATTGTCCCAAAGTCTCTTAAAGCTTTTCTAAATGCTAGTTAGGGTAGATGCCATGGTTTCACTGGGAATGACACATTCTTAATAATGGACTAACAGAACAGTACAGTGCAAAAGCAAAATACTGTAGACACTGGAAATCTGAAAATAAAAACAGAAAATGATTGAATTAGAATTGATGAAGAAAGGTCACAGGCCTGAAATGTTAACTTTGTTTCTCTCTCCACAGATGCAGTCAGAACCTGCTGAGGGTTTTCAGAATTTTCTGTTTTTAGGACTGTACAGTGATTGCATTCTCCATGTTAAAAATTTTAATTTTATATTGTAAATGACATCTCAGCTAATTCAATCACACTAAGCAGGTTGCAGTCAATAAATACTGGCCTTGTATTCCATCAGATTAGAGAAAAAATTAACATATTCAGATGAATAATTGGCCCAGTGTTGAAGCACTCAGAGAGCTAAAATGTAGAGATCAAAATTAAAGCAATGAATGTTAGGAATGATTTGCCGGGTTATTCAACATCCGAAAAAGAAAACCAAGTTAATCCCTCAGATGTAATCCCAGTTCAGATGAAAGGTTAATCTATTTTTAATCTAAGATGCGGACCTTTCCAGCACTTTCTGGTCCCTTCTTACCTTTCCAGTTTTCTGGCCTCCTTTCCTGAATGCATATCTCATGCTGGAATGTAATTCTGGCACTGTCTGCACCTTGCCCAGCTAATTATTCTTCATATATGATCCTCTGTGACAAGTGATGCCAGGATATTGTGTGGGGGCAACACAGTCAAAGCTAATTAGGCCCTCACATGCACACACATGCCCTTTTCAGCATGTGACAATGGCCCAAATCTTCTGATCAGAGTCGGAAGCACTGCATCCATCGCTGATCAGAAAGAAACCTGCCCACTTACCTGGATATATCTAAAAAGGCCAGACTTCCAATTTATGATGCAGAATTCCCTCAGCACAGGAATCCACACAAAGAGCAGCAAAGAAAATTGGCGCGGAAGCCACGGTCCCTTTGTATGGGACCTGCTGCCGTAAGATAAGCTTAAATGTCCAGTGTAAATGTTAGTATATGGGTGAATGGATGAATGGGTAGGGCAGGTAGGTGGGTGAGGTAAGTTGGTAAATGGGTAGGGTGGGTGAGGTAAGTTGGAAAGTGAATAGGGCAGCAGGTGGATGAGTAGGTAGGTGGATCAGGGGAGTTGGGAGCTTGGGGGTTAGTTGGGGGTTGGGATGGTCGGGGTTTGAAGGAGGAGTTGGGGGGGTCAGTGTGAGTGAAAGGGGGTCAGGAGTTAGACTAGGATTTCTCTGTCTAACATTTGCTGGGTAACTATTTAGATAAGTATGTGGGAGCTGTCCAAAGTCTCTGACTCTAACTCAGAGTCGGAGACTTTTGCAGAGGGTCCTGGGGAGCAGGGAAATTGTCCATCAGAACATCAAACTTCCCAGGCAATTTTCATGGGGTCAGCGCATCAGGACTTCTGTGGGGTCCCAACAGGGATTTTGGATCATACATCTGGTTTCCAACAATCCAGAGAGTGGAAGACCTGGGCCATTGTACAACAACTTGGGCTGATTTTGAAAAAGGTTCATTTCCTAGTTCAGGGGCACTGAGGCCAAATGTAGAATCCCTTCAGCCACTTTGGCTGATTCAGCACAGACAAATCTGGACTATTCCTTGGATGGAATCATCCCAAATTTGTACTAAATCCGGTAGCGGCAGGAAAAAAGACATTTCACCCGCCGGCCACAATGGGCGGATTTTTGCACCGTGTCAACCCCTTCCCGGCTCGTCCCACCTCATTAATAATGCATTCATGAGAAAAACTCCGAATTGCAGGCGGGCAGGCTCAAACCTGCATGGCACGCCATGACATCAGCGCTTCCTTGCTCCAGGCGCCATATTTAAAGCACACCAGAGCATAGCCTACTTTGTGTCTACAGACCAGGACTGCTCCAGGCACACATGGTCCCGAAAGCAAAGGTGATGGGAGCCCCAGATTTAGTGACACCTCTCTGGGGATGCAGTGGAAGGCCGCTGCAATGTACTCTATCCCTGCTCAGGTCGCAGTGGGTCTACCAGAGTCACCAATCTGGCCTGGGAGGTGGTGGCAGTGGTGGTCAGCACCACCAGAGCACAGAGGAGGTCAGCCATCCAGAGCAGGAAGAGGATGAATGCTCTCACCTGTTCCGTCAGGGTAAGGGAACCACCTCATCACTCTCAACTCACACACTCACAATCCCAACACACATCCACAGGGCTTTCACATCTCAAGAAACAACACCATTAACTCTCACACACCCTCACCTCTCCATCATGCTCATAATATCTGGAGCTCACGTCCTCATTCTGTCCATGGCTCTGCTCACCGCACAAACATTCCACAGTGCCATGTGTCCTGCTCACACTCTCTTCATCTGTTTTCATGCTGGGAAAGCTGACTCACAGCAGGAGGAAGAGGTCCCAGACTGGGGGTGGAGTGGCCCACATTAGGCCCATCACTCGGTTTGAGGAATGTGCCACTGCCCTGACTGGTGAGGATGTGGACCGTGCCTGCGGTGATGGTGATATCAGCAGTGAACACCCACATGAGGATCCTGCACCTGCATCCCTTTCTCAATGCAACTGTGAATGCTCTCTCTCCTGCTTTTGATTCTGCTGCCATGCACTACTTTGGTTCACCGGGGACTCTGCCAAGCGACCAATGCGCTCAGCCAGGCAGCCCCCTCAGCTCCATCCAAGTCCACACCTTCAGCCAAGAAGAGATCTCCTCTGTTGATGAGCTGGAAATAAGCAGCGCTTACCCACACCCTCCACCAGCGCAGAGACACACCTCGGTGGGACCTAGGTCTAGAGCAGGCTCGGGTTCACAATTTAGTGGTCACTGTACAGACATGTGTCCGTAGCAGGAGGTGGTTCAACAGAGCTCCCTGGCACTTGGAGGACTGTTGTGGAAGAGGCATCTGTGAAGTCCAAGTCAGATGACGAGCCCCTAGATTTAGCCTCCCAACTCATCGTGGAGAGTTAGAAGGCGGGGAACATCACACAGAGCTGTCAGAAGCCCTCAACAGAGTGACACGTGAGTTGGAGGAGTCCATCCTCCTGCTCTCTGATGAAGTGATGCCCACATGTGTGCACATAGAGGTCTCCATGGGAAGGATGGCGGATGCCGTGGAGATTCTGGTCCAGCAGAATGCAGAGATGCGCGTAGGTCCACACTCCATCGTGGCAGGCATGGATAAGTTCCTGCAGTGACCATGTGAGGGAGAAAAGGGGCACCTCAAGGAGTCAGGTTGGGGCCATCGGGCACCCGAAGGGAGGAGGAGTAGCAGCTGGACACCCCTGGGTCACCCAGTCAGGAATCTCAGGGGCTGTCCTCTCCTCCTGAGTCCCCTTTGATCCCCTCAACCTCATCCTTTGTCACTACAGAGGGAGCAGTTGTCCCACTGGAGGAAAGCAAAAGCAAACCGGGGCCCTCAAGGCCTCGGCTCTCTGGTAGACCCATGCCAAAGTCATCAGAGGCAACAGGGCCAAACATTGCACAGGCTGTCTCCACCCCTGCTACGGATGTCAGGGCAGCACCTAGAAGAAGCTTTTGGCCTCGAAAAGTTTAGAATTTCTGATTACAAGTGGTTGCACTGGTGAACACATTTTGTCACCTAACAATCGGAAAATATATTCACTTTCACTGAATAATATGTAATGTTGTCTTTCAGTTTCATTTACAGGAATCGTGAGTCCTTCCCCTGCATCCCCACCCCCTCTACCAGTTCAGTTGCATGGAGCCGGACCATGAGTGATACTGGAGGGAGAGGTGTGTGTGTGGTAAGATCTTTCAGAGTCTCGTGCAGGTTCTTTTTCATGCATGTGGAGCTTTCATCCATCACACTCATCTCACTGACCCGAGCATTTTCAATACTGCCTGATGGGGTTCTCTTTCAGGTGTCCATCTGAGCTGACCTGCATCTCCGTCCACCCACTGATTGCACTCCCATGCAGCACCCGTGCCCATCCAACATTAGGCTTCATTCACTTTCAATTTGAGAAGCAAGATACCTTCCTCCTTCTGAACGCTGTCCCTTACACCTTCCTCCTCCCTTATACTTACCTACCCACTTGCAGCATTCTCTCCCATTACACCCTCCCTCCCCCAGTACTCCCTGCTTCCCCATACTCCCTCCTCACCCCAAAACACCCTCCTTCCCCCTCCCACCTCAACCCCCCCAACTCTTTTGTTCCCCCTTGCAACCTCTCCTTTCCCTCCCACTTTTGTCCCCCCACTTTAACCTCCCCCCCACCTCCCCTAGCACATCTCCCTCTCCCATCCACACCTAGACCTTCCTCTCACCCAACTTTTGCAGACCATTGGTGCCAGCCCATGGAGAGCATGGAAGATGGTGTGAGCCGATGGCAAAATCTGTGAAGGTCTGAAGCCTCAGCCAAGATAAAGCTGCTGTGTGGAGACTTCCCACCTTCTATGAGCTGCTTTGCAGTGGAGTCATGTCCATGAGGATCCACCCAGCATGTGACGCACATGTTCCTCCAGGATCCAGTAGCTGTAGGACTCTGGCAACTTCTTCTCGGATGTCCATGATCTAAACAAGGCCCTAGAGGTAAGTCCTGACTTCTGTGTGTCACGCTTGTCTGGATGTGTTCTTGACTGGCATGTTTTCCTGCAGGTGTGGTGGTGAATTAGGTGTTGGGGGACAATTCCGGTCAGGCCTTGCTTGCATCTCATTGGCGGGATGCAAAGCAGGTTCTTGCCAGCCTCCAGTGGGATTCACGATCTGCCATGGCTGACACCATCAGATGATCCCGCTGTGATTTCACACCGACATGAAACCGATTTTTGGCCTTCTTGCCAAATTTTCTGCTCACGCCCGCCGCCAATGGGAATGGATTATTTCTTAGCCTGTATGGCTTAGGATCATAGTAGTCAGTGCATTTACTAAATAAACCACTGTGAGGTTGAAGGAGAATATCAATTGTAGGAAATTAAATAATTTAAACAATTCTTCTTGTAGTGCCAGAGATGGTAATGATATGTGATCATGGAAATTCCCTGGATGTTAACTAAACATTGCTAAAAGAATTCTTACTTACAATTTTCCACAAGCACATTATTTCCCTAACCGAGTTTATTTAGAGTATGACATTCTGGAATTGAAAGTGACACAAATTTATTGTATTAACAATTACCCCAGGCATCATGAATTCTGATTTTACATGAAATTCTGCCTGAATAAGCTGAAAAAGTACACCTAACACTGGAAAACAGTCTCTGAAATTTTTGTGCCAAATTTCATGACAATGATGGTATTACTTATTCAGATTGATCTTGCCTCTGCCTGAGAGGCCGCAGCCTTGCTGTGGCTCTCATGATTACATTGTTATTCTTACTGACTTGATAAGTTTAATTTGAGTTATATTCATGCTACTGAAGGCAGAATCTATTTATAATCCATAGCAGGGCTGGAACCATTCTATGAAGATTTGTTAACCTAATATTGGAAGGTGAGATTAGGTAGATTGTTGTTAGGATTCTATTAACATTTGTATAAAAAAAACTTTGAAGCTGAATGGGCAGTTAGAACACCAGAACATTAGAATGTAAAACATAGGAGCTGGAATACGTATGTCATACATTCCCCCAAGCCTGCTCCACTATTTAATCAGCTCATTGTTGATCCACAACCTCAACTCCATTTGCTGTCCAATTCCCATAATCTTCAAAATAAGAACAGAAGGTGCTGAAAATACTCTGCAGTTTAGACAGCAACTGTAGAAGGAGAAACAGGGTTAATATTTCAGATCGTAATGGCCCTTCATTAGAACAGAACCATATTCCTTGATTACCTTAGACTTCAATAACCTATCAATATCAGACTCAAATACACTCAATAGCTGAGCACCTAAGGCTGAAGAGGTAGAGAGTTCCAAAGAGAGTTCACAATCCTATGAAGAATCTTCATGTCAGTCCAAAATGGCCATTCCTTATCCTCAGAGTATGCCCTCTAGTTGCAGACTTACCAGTCGGGGAAACATCCTCTCAGCATTTACCCTGTCAAGCCCCCTCAGAATCTTATATTCAATGAGCTCACCTTTCATTCTGGTATATGCCCATTCTACTCAATCTCTTCTTGTAGGACAATGCTCAATATAGTGAACCTTTGTTGCACCTCCTCTAAGGCAAGTATATCCTTCCTTAGATACAGAGACCAAAAGTATACACAATGCTTTAGGTGTGGTCTCATCAAAACTCTTGCAGGAAGACTTCTTTATGATCGTACTCTAACCCTTTTGCAATAAAGGCCAGCAGACCATTTGCCTTCCCAATTGCTAGCCATGCCTGCACGCTAACTTATGGGCAGGATTTTCCCCATGTTGGGCGGGCGGGCGGGCCAGGGAATGGCTGCAAAACGGACCGCCGTCCGCGATTGGTCTCCAACTGCGATTTCACACTGGCTGGCCAATTACTGGTCAGCCAGCATGAAATGTGCGCTGAGATCCTCAGACCTGCTTGGGTGGGGGCGGAGGGAGGGCGAGCGCTGAAGTCTGCGCATGCGCGGGGAGAGCGTGCACTGAAAGCTCCCTGAAGGCACAGAGCTGCTCAGGGGGCTGAAGAATTTTAAAATGAAAGAAAAAAATTTTACAAATAATATAAATATGTCCCCACATGTGACTCAGTCACATGAATAGGGACATGTTAAAAATGGTGTTAAAAATTTTTTATTGCTTTTTATTTACTGTTGGAAACCTTGACATGACCGTGCGCTGTTTTACTCCCGATTGGGTCAGGCATGTGCGCGTCTGCAGGACGAAAAGTTCTGCCCACTGTGTTTTGTGTACAACAACACCCAAATCCCTCCTATGGTTTGTAACTCTTAGAGTGCCTGACGCCCTTATCAGAGTGAGAGTCTCGAGTGAGTAGAAGGTAGACTTACCCTGGCGGAGTGGATGAGATCATTTATCTTCTTCCTGCACTGCAGGGCATTTCTTTTTTGTGTGCCATGTGCACAGACCTCCCTGTGACCTCCTCCTAGGCCAGCAAAGTCAGGTTGGTTGCCCTCCTGCTGCCATCCCTTGGCAAGAGGACATCTCGGTGTTTACACACGGCCTGGAGGAGAGTCACCAGGGAGTTGTGCCTGAAATGTGGCACAACAGGGCCTGTTTCTCCTGCAGTGCATATTGTTCAGCCACACCACACAGTTGGCCTGCAGAGACTGAATGTGTGTTTGGGCACAGCTTAAATATGGTGCCAGACCCCATGAGGTAACAGTAGGTGGGCGAATCAGTGCCACCTCGCCACCTGATTCGGCGATCAGCTCACCAATGCATAATTAATGAGCTTTCAAGCAGAAGCTTGGGCGTGAGGACTCACCCCGCTGACTAGCGGAAACATGCCGACCATCCCACCCGTCACCACACTTTGTCCGAAAAATGGATAATTCCACCCTTTGTGTCTGTCTTTATAGCAGAAGACACAAGTTGCTTAGCAGAAAAAGAGGGTAACCTAAGAGCTAAAAAAGAGTGAGGATTAAGGAAATTAATATCAGCAGAGAAATAGTATTGGATAAACTTAAGAGACTAAAATCTGACAAATCCCCTGGACCTGATCCCCTACACCCTACAATTCTAAAAGATATAGCTGCAGAGATAATGGAGATGTTACCTACAATGTTCCAAAATTCTTTAGATTCTGGAAAGGTACCAGCAGATTGCAATTTTGAAAATGTAACACTGCTTATCAAGAAAGGAGAGAGAGTGAAAACAGACCAGTTAGCCTAATAGCACTCATTGGGAAAATGTTGGAATCTCTTATTAAGGAAGGCTTAACAATGCACTTGGAAAAGTATAGTATGATTAGAATAAGTTAATTTGGTTTTACAAAAGGGAAATTTTGTTTGACAAATTTATTAGAGCTTTTTGAGGATGTAACTAACAGGGTAAACAAAGGGGGACCTGTAGATGTAGTATACCTGGATTTCAAAAAGGCATTTGATAAGGTGCCACACAAAATGTTAATAGGCAAGATAAGGGCTCATGGAATTGGGAGTAATATATTAGCATGGATTGAGGATTGGTTAATTGTCAGGAGGCAAAGAGTGGGAATAAATGGGGCATTTGCAAGTTGGCAGGCTGTGACATCACTCTATAATTCTTCCTCATCCCTGCAATCCCCCTGCAGATTTTCTCCTCTATCTCTCTTTCCCTATTTGGAGACCTATAGAATACCACCAGTAGTGTGATCATGCCCTTTTTGCTTCTCAACTCTAATTAAATGGGTTTTGTCCTTTTCCCATCAAAGACGTTCCCTCTTTCCAACACTACAATGTCCTCCCTAATCGGTACTGCCATCCCCACCCTCCTTTTCACTTCCATATCTTTTTTGAACTTTGCATTCGTGAACCTTAAGTACCCAGGCCTCACTATTTTTAAGTCATGTTTCTGTGATTGCCACAACATCATATTAATACTCATGGCCATTTGTGTTTTTAGCTCATCAGTCTTATTCACCATACTTCATGCATTTATATATGCATTCTAAACCTGTCTTTGTAATCCTTGTGGTCCTTCTTAGTCTGCTCCTATATAATGTGGTACTACTTCCTTCTTTATTACTATTCAACACTCTCACCTTAAGCACCTTATTCCTCTTTGCTACTTCTATAAGCTGGTGCCCAATTTAGTTTAAAACATCCCCAACTACAATAATGAACCTCTCCATGAAGACATTGGTCCAAGTCCTACTGGGATGTAATCCATCTCTTTGAATAGGTGATTCCTGCTTCAGAACTGGTCTCCATGCCCCAAGAATCTGAAGACCTACCACCTGCACCAAGCCTGAAGCCATGCATTGATCCTCCCTATGTTCCAATTTCTGCTCTCTCTGGTATGTGAAACTGGGAGTAATCCACAGATTACTACTTTCAAAGTCTTACTTTTTAACTTCCTCCCCAGCTCCTGAAAGTCTGACCTTGGGACTTCAATGCTTACCCTTTCAGGCCCTCTCTTACTCAGGCTACCTCCCTCAGCCCTTTTTCCAGGACACTGATGACTGTTTTGGTGCTGTGTCCTACTATTGCCCAGAATTAGTAAACTTCATCAACTTTGCTTCCAATTTCCACCCTTCTCTAGGTTTCACATGATCCATCTCTGACTTCTCCCTTCCCTTCTTGACTAATCTGAATCCATTTCTGGTGATAGGCTATCAACAAATATTTATTATAAGCCCACTTATTCCCAAAGCTACCTTGGCTACACTTCTTCACACCCTACACTCTTTAAGGAATCCATTCAATTCTTCCATTTCCTCTGTCTCTGTTGCATCTGTTCCAATTTTGCAACCTCCCACACTAGCATTTCTTAGATGTCTTCTTTTTCCTCAACAAAGGATTCCCTCCACCATGGTTGACAGGGCCTTCAACCATGTCCATTTCATTTCCTGCACTTTTGCTCTCACTCCTTCCCCTCCCTCCCAGAATCATGATAAGGCTCCCCTTGTCCTCACCTTCCACCCAACAAGCCTTCGCATTCATAGAAACATAGAAATTAGGAGCAGGAGTAGGCCACTCAGCCCTTCGAGCCTGCTCCACCATTCATTATGATCATGGCTGATCATCCAACTCAATAGCCTGCTCCTGCTTTCTTCCCATATCCTTTGATCCCTTTCGCCCCAAGAGCGATATCCAACTCTTTCTTGCAAACATACAATGTTTTGGTCTCAACTACTTTCAGTGGTACTCACCACTGTCCGGGTGAAGAAATTTCTCCTCATCTCAGCCCTAAATGGCCTACCCCATATCCTCAGACTGTGACCCCTGGTTCTGGACTCCCCCACCATCAGGAACATCCTTCCCGCATTCGCTGCTCACAAGGTAGCCCCTTCTACCCTGGGGAGAACAAAAGCAGATTTGGTGACCGCTTTGCTTCTAGACTCTTGTCCCTGGTGATTTCTTGAATTTCAAAACCACTTTCAACAAAGCAAATGAGGAAATATATTTTCCAATTTACAGAAATTGCACTTTTGCTCACACTCCTTCCCCTCCCAGAACTACTTTCAACAAAGCAAATGAGGAAGTATGTTTTCCAATTTAAGGAAATTGCACAAGTTTATAAGTTATTGACTCAAAACCTAATTCATTATGGTTATTTAGAAAGTTTTAAGAACTTTTTATGAAGTGGTTCTTCTGCGTTTTTCTTATATTTTGAGTATGCTTACAATGAAATTCCCATAACTGGATATGTAAAGTGAAAATAACTTATAATAACTTTTCAAATTCAAATGCGCGAACACCCACAGAGCTTGTAAAGTGCCAACTCAAATGTATATATGGCAGAGCAGACCAGGAGATACATTATGCTGAGAGACATTCCAGGCCAAAAGAGCAGAGCAATCGCAGGCAAAGGGTAGGATGCAAATACTGCGGAAAATACCATACAAAGGAAAGGAAGGATTGCCCAGCATGAGCTGGAAAGAGGGGAGTAATCAAGAAAGTGACAACTCCAACAGACTGGATTAGCAGCATGGTAGCAGTAAACAACCTGGAAAGCTGCGAATTAGCTTAGACCCAAAGGATCTAAATAAAGTGCTGAAGAGATCTCACTACCCCATGTCAACCATAGAAGGACCTTTGCCGCAACTTGCCAAGGCAAAGATCTTTACTGCTCTATGTGGAACAGATGCAACAGAGACAGAGGAAATGGAAGAATTGAATGGAATCCTTAAAGAGTGTAGGGTGTGAAGAAGTGTAGCCAAGGTAGCTTTGGGCTTATAATAAATATTGGTTGATAGCCTATCACTATTTCACTGGCAAGTGAAGCTGAATGAAAGCAGCAGCTTTCTAATGACATTCTGTATGCCATTCAAGAGATACAGATGGTTGTGTATGATGTTTGACATTTCCACAGATCCAACACAGACAGCATGAGATAGTCAGTGATATTCCTGGGGTGGAAGCCACAGTGGATCATCCACTAGTCTATGGATATGGAAACACAATGGAAGAAGCCCTGGCTGACTATGGTCAGAATTTAGTACAGCTCCTGATGAAACTGAAACTGAACAAAAAAAAAACTGCAACTAAAGATGCCTGAAGTCAAGTACATAGGTCATGCACTGATAGCAAAAGGTCTTCACCCAGATCCTGAAAAGGTGAGAGCTGTAACAGCGATGCAGCGACCAACAGATATGAAAGCAGTGCAATGATTTGTTGGATTCATGAACTACATAGCAATACTTTGTCTAAGTTGTCATCAGAGTATGAACCATTACACAAGCTCACTGCCAAGGAGGTGCAGTGGTATTGGGGAACAGGATAAGAATTAGCGTTTACTAAAATCAAACAGCTAGTGATGACGACGCCAGTACTGAAGTACTATGACATCAATGACAAAGTGACCTTGCAGTGTGACACCAGAGAGACAGGTCTGGGAGCAACCCTAATGCAGCTAGGACAACCAGTTGCATTTGCATCCAGGGCACTAGCGCAAACTGAATGATGTTACGTTCAGATTGAGGAAGAGTGCCTGGCTATTGCTTTTGCTTGTGAGCATTTTCATTCCTGCTTGGGAGAGACAAACTAACAGTAGAGTCCAACCGCAAGACACTTCAAAGCATTTTTCTCAAACTGCTATCATCTGCTCTAAAGCGTCTGCAAAGAATGTTACTTTGTTTGCAAAGATATCATTTGGATATGACATACAAGCAAGGGAAACATGTACATTGCAGACATGCTGTGGAGAGCAGCACTCCCCATGAACAAAGTTGAGGATGCTACAACAGAATGCAAAACCTTCTAGATTCAACGGGAAGCAGCAGCTCGACATGATCTGGAAGTCATCAACCCAGCAGAGACAGTGAATTGACAGACAAGCGTCTTGCTCAAATCAAGCTAATGACACAACATGATGCAATTCTCCAAGCACTATACGAAGCAGTGATGAAAGGAAGGCCTGAGAATATCCAGGACACACCTTGGTCACAGAGGATATTGGGCATGCCAAGATGAATTGACAGCTCAAGATGGCACCTTTGGCAAAGGAAATAGAATCATTGTCCCTAAGAAGATGAGAGGAGAGTTGCTGAAGCTCATCCATCTAAGCCATCTAGGAATTGAATTGAATTTGAGAAAGGCAAGAGAAGTGTTCTATTGGCCAAATATGAGCAATGAAATTAAAGATCACATTGGCCAGTGTGATAGTAGTAGTCATTGTAGTCTACTATCCTGACTACTGGGAGTTAGACCACTGACTTCAATGGCAACAGGAGAAACAGTAGAATTCCTGAAAGCCCACTTCAGTTGGTACAGCATTCCGGACATTGTGATGAGTGACAATGGCCCTCAGTTCACGGATGAGGAATTTAGCCATTTCATGAAGGATTGGGAAATTCAATACAACACATAATCTCTGCACTATCCCCAGTGGAATGGAAAAGCTGAGACGGCAGTGAAAATCGCCAAAGGAATCATCAAGAAATTGAGCAAATTTAGCACAAATGTATACGAGACAATCCTTGAGTGGAGAAACATACCGACTGAAGGCATGGAAAGTAGTCCAGTCCAAAGACTAATGCCATGCTGTGTGCAAACTACTCTTCCGGTAGCAAAAAGGCTACTGAATCCAGAAGTATAATAGGCATGAGTGAAAAGCTCAAAGTGAAAGGGCAGAGAGCCAAATTTCAGTTTGACAAAACTATTACCAGGGCTGAACATTGGAGAGCCAGTCAGGGTACAAACATTCAAAGCTCTCAACAGAAGTCAGCCCATGTGAAAACCTGGGACATGCGTAAACAAATTGTCACCTCAATCATACGTGGTGAAGTGAATGATCAAATGTACCGGCGTAACCGCAGGCACATTCACACAACTAGTGAAGCTGTTCCTTCAAAGCAATTGGATGGTCAGGAAGAAGGGATCTCGCCAGCTGTACTGAGTACAGAACTACTATCAATCCCAGAGGACCACCTGTCCTTAAAAAACACAATGGAATAACAACAGATACCATGGCAGCAAATGCCATGGGAACAACACTCTCTGGAAAAGGAACATCACTCAGACGAACAGCTGATGTCAATGCAAACGCATGCCATTAAGGGAACTGCGCGATTTAATGACTATGTAAACAATGCAGGTGTAGAAACTGACTAATAGAACAAACAATTGTTAATGCATGAGAACAGTGGATATATAGGAGGTAACTTGGGTACTTCAGTCACACATAATCACGCATGCAAATTTGTCTTTTGTTTGGTAGGAAAAAGATGATGTTTGGATCTTTTGTTTGTTATGAAAAGGGGGATACTTGGGTTTTCAATTACAACAGTACTACATGTCCTATCTGGCTTTCCATAGTCAGGTAACCTCCGCCTCGATGCAGTCTCTATAAGCAGACATCTTGAGATCAGTTCAATAAAGACTTAAAATGAGAAAGCACTGAGAATCTCTGCTGTCTTTAAACATAAAACCAGCAGCAGGGGTAAACAGATAGCCTGTGAGAGCAGCAACAAAAGATGGGGTGGAGTTTTAACTGGGTCCAAAAGTTGGGAGGGTGACTTGGGATTCTGGAGGGGAGATCCAGGTGGCTATCTGAAGAACCTCCGTAATTGGCAACCTCCATGACCTCCTCCCACCCTTCCCCCCGCCAAGGCCAACAAACCATGTGGTTCCTAATCCCCATCTACCACAAAGCCTCCAATGCCTCACATGCCCTTCAGTTGCACCAGCACCACCACTCAACCCCCCCCCGATCCACCGAGACACCTGAATTGAAAGAGCACCCAGTTGATGCAGACCTCCTCCCCAATTCTCCTTTTGTCCATTGGAAATTAGAATGCAGCAAAGGCGAGGTTATGCAAACAAATACTTTCCTCATACCATTTCACGAATGAAACAACATTGGCAAAGTTACAAATACCCAAATGAATCCTCTTGTGCAACTAAGAGGACTTTCTCCACTGCGGTCGATTACTTCCACATAGTTTCAGTAGAACTGAATGTGGGTCGTATGTTCCGCTATTCTGACAAATGAGATGTCCATGGAAGACGTCTTCTTTGTTTTGGAGCCATCAGGGACCTGTCAAAGACTCCCCAAACAAACTGTGAAGGGGCAGACCATGTCATTGGGGCAGGAAGTCATATGGGGCTCATTCGGAGGTGGAGGGGGGCTGAAAGGTATAAGAAGTGGGAGTGCCCTGAGAAGAGTTCTGGCCTCTGTGTGTTGTTTTTCTACCCTCCCTTTCAAGGCCTACCTGCACATTTCTGCTAGCAGGTAAACGAAGAGAACTTTGCTGCAGTTCAATGAGGCACTGAGCAAATGTGGTGAGGTTTTCCCCTATCCTGTTTAAAAAGGCAGACACTCTGTTGCCTGCCATGTCTAATGCTCAATGCACGTGATCATTCTTTCCATGGAGATGGGCATCAGTACGAATGCCTGAAAGATTGTGGCAGTCATGCTTGAGATGGACTCCTCCAATCTCTCCCTAATAGTGTGCAATGGCGCAAGAAATGTTGACAGAGCCATACTCATTTCCTGTTGCTGCTCCAGAGTTTCCCTCCTTGTGAATACTTTCTCCTGAGGGTCATGTCTGTGTCCAGCTGAGCATTGTTTGGAGTGTCCTGCACCCTCCAAAGGGGATTCTTCACTGCTGTCCTTGACTTCAGCACCTACTCCTGCTCAAATGTGATATGTGCCTCACCATGTGACTTGCCTACTATCTCTATTCCTGTCTCCACCGAGGCCTGCGTTTTTTCACTGGTGGAGTGTGTACATGAGTCCAGTGATGGCAATCCCTCAGAATCCATGCCTTCCTCTGAGGATTCCTCAGCTTCTTCATGCTCCATCTAATCCCTCACTCTAGAATGACTGACAGGAGAGGAAAGATGTTTATTAGAATCATGGTAAGTTTATAGCACTGAAGGAGGCCATTTGGCCTCTTGTGTCTGTACTAGGCCTCTGAAAGTGTAAATCAACTATTCCCAATACCCTGCCTTTTCATTGTACCCCTGCAAATAATTTTTTGTTCAGATACTTATCCAATTCTGTAAATAATTTTTTATTCAGATAATTATCCAATTCCCTTTTGAAAGTCACAAATGTATCTGCTTCCATCACACTCTCAGGCAGTGCATTCCAGATCCTAACCATTCACTGCGTAAAGGGGCTTTTCTTCACATCATCATTGCTTCTTTTGCCAATCACCATAAATTGGTGTCCTCGGTTTCTCAATCCTTCTGCCAACAGGAGTAGTTTCTCCCTAGCTACTCTACCTCAACCCCTCATTATTTTGAACATCTCTTTCAAATATCCTCTTAATATTCCCTTCTCCAAGGAGAACAGCCCCAGCTTCTTTAATCTATCCATGTGATTAAAATTTCTCATATCTAGAACCATTCTTGTGACTCTTTTTTGCACCTACTTTGATGCCTTCCTATCTTTCCTAAAGTGTGGTTCCAAAATCTGGTCACAATGATACTCCAGTTGAGGCCAAACCAGTGTTTTATACAAGTTTATCACAACTTCCTTGCTTTTGTACTCTACAAAGTGAAGGTTCCTGAATTCTTTACTACAGAGGGGGGGAAACCTACGGCCCATGGGCTGGATCCGGCTTGTTGCTCAATTTCATCTGGCCTGCAGCAAGATTTCTAAAAATGTAGACCTATGACAGTAGCACCTTCAAAATTTATCATCATCATTACGAATTTTCTTCAGATAAATTACTATAATAATATTTAATAATATAACACTCAAATTCAGCCATTGCATTAAAACAGCGGGTAAGTTGAATGTTTCTGTATTCTCTAAAAAAACTAAATTAAGTTTATTTTTATGTGTCTGTGGCCCACAACCGATTTTGGTTGTGTGTGAATGACCTGTGATAAGAAAAAGGTTCCCCACCCCTGCTTTACTAACTGTTTTCTCAACCTGCCCTGGCAGCTTCATTAAATTGTTTATGTTTATCATAGAATGATCGTGTGGAAAAGGTTCAATGTCTACATTGTACAAATCTTGACATTTCAGTTCACTGTGACAACAATTACAATTAACAGAGTGACTAAACTGTACCAGTTGGCAACGAGAAAAATCTTTCCTCAGCTCCATCCTATCTCTTACCTACATGCTGACTCTCAGCGACGCCATTCACAAACGCATTAATTTCCACATATTTGATGATGACAGACAGCTTTACCTCACTACCACCTGGCTTGACTCCTCCACTGTCTCTAAACTGTCAGACTGCTTGTCTGACGTCCAGCATTGGATAAGCAGAAATTCTCTCCAATTAAAAATTGGGAACGCTGAAGCCAATGTCTCCGGTCCTTGCTGCAAACTCTGTTTCCTCATCACCAACTCCATTCATCCTCCTGGCAACTGGCTGAGGCTGAATCGGACTGCTTACAACCTTGGTCTCATATCTGAACCCAAGTTGAGCTTTCAACTTCATATTTGTGCTGTCTCTAAGGCTGCCTATTTCCACCTCTGTAACATCACTCAACTCTATCACCAGTTCAGCCCTTCTGCTGCTGAAACCTTAATCAATGCACATGTTACCTCCAGATTTGACTATTCCAATGCACCGCTCACTGACCTCCCATATTCTATCCTCTGTAAACTTGAGGCCATCCAAAACTCTTCTGCCCCTGTCCTAACCTGCACCAAATCCTATTCAGTCATCTTCCCTGTGCTCGCTGATCTACACTAGTTTCCAGCCAAGCAACAGCTCAATTTTAAAATTCTTATCCTTATTTTCAAATCTCTCCATGTCCTGGCCCCTCTCCATTTCTGTGATCTCTTCCAGTTCCACAATCCTCCGAGATATCTGCACTCATCTAATACCTTGAGCATCCCTGATCTTAATCGCACCATCATTGGTGGCTGTGCCTTCAGTTGCTTAGGTCACAAGCTCTGGAAGTTTCTCCCTACATTTCTTCACTGCCCTATTTCACTGTCCTCCTCAAGATGCTCATTAAGACCATCCTCTGACCAATTTGATTATCGGTCCTTAAGTGGCTTGGTATCATATTTTGTTTTATAATTCTTCTGTGAAGTACCCTGGGAACATTTCTTTATGTTAAAGATGCAATACAAATACAAGGTATTGTTGTTGAGATATTAAAATCTGTCGACAGGTCTTTGTAAGGCTTCCATCTCTCCATTGCCTAAATTGACAGGTTGGCACAAACACAATCTCCAAAGCGGCATTCTCCACTGATGTCAGGGTGGCCTTGGATGCAGGGCCACCCTTGGGTGCTCAGTCTCTACCTGGAGTAGTGAGCTCTCTTTTACTGCAAGGAGAAAAAGTAGAGAGTTCTAAGGGAGGGAAATGGGATTTGTAGAGAGGCTGGAATGACAATATTTGTGGAGGGTGGCTGTGAGGAATGGGTGCAAGATGGCACACAGACAAGGGTGAGTGTCAGTGTTGGCTGTTCAGGTGGAGATATGTGGCTGTGATTCATGACAGAAGTACAAGTGGAAGTGTAAGCTATGTTGGTCAGAGAAGTGTTATGCAGGACAATGATGGGAAATTCATAGAGTGTTGGTTGGGATCTGGTATTGGAACATCACTCACCTTGCTTGACCTAATGAGGTAATTAAACCTTTCTCAGCATGCTATCCAGGTACAAGGCATGGCCCTCCTGCTGCTCACAGCCCCAGCAACCTTCCACCTTTGTCAGAATTTCTGGCCTTCTCCATTCATCTTCTGGAAACCAAACTTCCCTTCTTGTCTAAATGGCCTCCAGCATGACCTCCAAGGAACAGCCCTCCTTCAATGTACATACCTCCTCCAGACAACACAACAAGTTTTTCCTGCAGCCATTCTGACCTATGCTGAGATACCTTTAAATCGAGAGCACTTCATTGACAGATATGTGTTGTCGTCATGTCCTCTGATGAACTTGGAACTTTTTAATTTAAAATTAAGTGCAACGTAACTGATATGATAAATGCACTTGCAATTGTAGGCATTCTGGTTCTTTCACTTTTAAAATCCCCTCCTGTTACACATTGTAGAACAGGACATTACTAAGCTGCAAGTTATGGAAAATTCAATGGATGATGTATTTTTGTCTCTTGCACACATATCTGCATCACTTCTGGTGGGAATCCCAGAAATGACAGGGGAGAGTAAGGATCCCATAGCATTTAGCACCCAAAATCTCCTCAAGTTATGCTTAGGAGACAGTGTAGTTTAAATGTAAAATTTAAGATGATATTTTTGCTCGAGTCAGAGCCCTATTGTGGAGAGAGGCAAGGGGAGTAAAAGATTAGCCAAACAAGAAGATAAAAATAATGTGATCAGTTAGAGTGTTCAGGATTAATTAATAGAATGTTCCACATTGTAAACAGTTGCAACACCAAAACAACTTTTGATTCAAACCAAATGGGCAAATGCCAAGAACTGAGCTAGAGATTACCATATAAAGCAATGCACAGTAAAGCAGCCAAACAGTGAATAGAAGGGAAAATTTTCAGCTTAATGAGAAAAAAATAGTGCTTAAGAAGAAGCATTTTCTTTCTTTTAGTTAGTACAATGAGAACAGTGCATACTTACATTTAATTGTACTCTATCTGCTAATAATACTTTGCTTCTAAGTTGCATTGTGTGCCGAAGAATATAGTGCAACCAGAAGCATTGAGTGATTTTGTAACTCCTCAAGTGAAACATGCAAGTTATTTCCTGAATAACAACCCTATATAATCTGAACTCATGCAGTGCACGCACTTTTCCAGAAGGCATTGGCAGGACTTAGTCAGAAGGCAACTGCTAGGATGTTTCTCTTCAGCTTCCTACAATCTTGTTCACTTTATTCCCACAGAGTTATCTGAAGAAATTATAGAGGACAAATTTTTAAAGCTTTGTTCCAATCAAACTTATATTGAGCACTTTAAACAACGAGGTTTTATATGGCCGGAATTTTCCATGTCCTTTGGCGTCTGGCATCATGGCTGGTGTGAGCAGACAATTTGGCGGGAAGGACAAATACTGGTTTCATGCTATTGTGAAACCAGTTTACAATCGTCTGCTCCACCCATTAATGGCCAGATGCATTTCCCTCCGCCACACATCAGGAACTTCGTTTTCATATCATTTTAAGCCCTGTTCTCTGGAATCATCCCCTATGTCAAATTTACCACCCACATTATCGAGAATTCACATTAATACAAAACACGTCTTGACAAGTGTGACATGCAGAAGTTGGGACTTTCCGCCAGGGCCTTGCTCACAACGTGGACATCCGAGGAGCAGAAGATGCTGGAACCCTACAGCAACTGGAGCCTGAAGGAACATTCATCGCTTGCTTGATGGATTCTCACAGATATGTCTCCTCTGCGAAGCAGCTCACAGAAGGTGGAAGGTCACTGTTGAGGGTCTGCTTCAGGACATCAGTGTCTTGGCCATGGTCATCTATGAATAATGGTTGAGGGGGTGGAGAAGAAGGTGTCGGTTTGACTGGGAGAGAAAGGTGGACCGAGGCAGGTAGGAGAAGAAGGTCTAAGTTTGACTGGGAGGGGAAGGTTGTTGGATCCCGTGCCCTTAGGTTTGTCGGGGCTAAAGGATCTGGGTTACACGCTTGTAATCGGGTGACTGAGCTTGTACAGAGACAGAGAACATCAGGAGATCGTTGTTAGAATAAACACATGCTGTTTATCTATAAACTAAACTCTGCAGCTACACACACGTGCTCACAACATAAAACTCTGTCTTTACTCATCAGTGGCTAACTCAAGGCTACAGCACATAGAGTAGCCTGTGCTACTCTACTATTGGGTATTAGATCATGTGACCTTACATTACAATATTTGTCTTAAAGGTATGTTACATCTCAGATTACCATATCCCTCCACCTTTACTGAAAAATATATTTTTCAAATTTTTAATATATCAGATAATTTACACAGATCAATTATTCTCTCTGGGGGCTTTCCTCATGTAGTGTCTCAACTCTACAGCTTCTGAAGTTTGCTTTGGAGTCTCTCTTACTGAAGTCATCTGAGCATCAGGTTCTACAACAGGTACCTGTATACTTGTTTCTTCAACTCTTTCAAGTACAGTAGGCCCTTCAAATACATTTGTACTTGTCTGAGTTCTTTCAAAAGGAAATGTTGATTCAGTCTCGAACACCAGTGGAATCCCTTCTGGATATTTGGTTTCTCCTCTTCGTATGTGATCCACATGTCTCCTTATTATATAATCTCCGACTTTCAAGTGGTAGGATAAAGGTCCCATTACATCACTTATTTCTCCGAACAACCATGCTGGTCCTTCTCTAAAATTTTTCATAGATACCTTCTTTCCTATATTAAATGTTCTGTCCCGACTGTGACAATCATGTCCTTATTCTGATTTTCCTGCCTTCTTTTTAGCTTCTCCCCCAAGTTTGGCATGATTAGGCTCAGTCTTAATCTTAGATGGCGCTTCAATAATGATTCTGCAGACATGACACCTGTTGTTGAATGAGGTGTGGTTCTCTAAAGGAAGAGGAAATGTGTTCATTTAGTCGCTATAGAATCTCCAGGCAATTTCTTCATACCAGATTTGAACGTCTGAACTGCGCTTTCAGCCAGTCCATTTGAAGAAGGGTAGTATAGAGATGTTTTCACATGAGCAATATCATTGAGACCTGTAAATCGATTAAATTCAGCACTTGTGAATACTGTTCCATTATCTGACACTAGCACTTCAGGTAATCCATTTATAGCGAAGCTTTGTCGTAGCTTGCCTATTGTTGCTGAAGATGTGGGTGACCTCACTTCATATATGTCCATCCATTGTGAATGGACATCTATGATAAATAGAAACATTGTTCCAATAAAATGTCCCACGTAATCGATGTGTACACTCACCTATGGCCTTTAGCCCCTCAATTTTACCAAGTCCTTCCTTGAAAACTAGGTACATTTTTGTAGTAGCTGTGATAACCCATTGTTTCTCAGTTAGAATATTTCAGTCCATTTCAATTTGATTTCTTTAAGCCAGTTTCATCAAAGGAGATTAGGGCCTTCACCTGCTACTACAATCAAGGGTAATCTTACTGTTTGATCTCCATAGTGTACTGTGACTTTAGATACACCCTTGACTTGTATATCTTCTCCTGTGTAAGTTTTTAATTTTTCATCAGTTTCTTCTAAATTCAGCTTACATTCCCCATGATTCAGGTATTTGAAAGTATGCTAACCAATCACCGTAGTGGCTGCACCAGTATCCACCTCCGTTCTGACAGGCTTCTCATTCATTCTCATGGTTACATAGACAGGCTTTGTTCTTCCTACCTTTAAATTATATTGCGAATAAATATCAGCATCTATTATTTCAGGCTTTTCAACACTGTTTATCTCATTGGGTTTTTGCTTTCGTCTGAAAGTCTGCCTGGTTCTATCTTTACAATGTCTCATGAGGTGTCCATTTCGATGGCAGAAGAAACATTCGATTTCAAAAATTGTGGTTCACTACAAGGATGCCTGCTTCCACCTCTGTTACTATTTTGCCATGTTTTTGCTGCTAAGTTATCCCTTTTAATTTGTCTGCTAGTTGTGGCTGCATCCCGCTTCATAACAAAGCTTGGCACTTTTGCGCTCTTTTTGGTTGAGGCTCCCTGCACTCGTTGAATGGCTTTTGAGTCTCGCACTGCACCTTTCATTGCCAGAGAGATCTCCAATGCCTTCTGAAAATCTAAATTTGGTTCAGCAAGTAATCTCTTCTGAATTGCATTTTTGTTTATACCGCAGACCAAACGATCTCTAAACATATCATTGATAGATGAACCAAACTCATAGTATTTTGTTGATTGTTTCAGACTCACCACATAACAAGCAACTGTCTCCCCAGCGGCTCTATTTCTTGAGTTAAATTTGAACTGGTGCAACATCACCGAAGGTTTGGGCTGGTAATGATTCCTTATGAAGTTCACTAAATATCAAAACTTCTTGAGTCTGGGGCACTAGGCATCAACAGATTCCGAATTGGTCCCTTTTGTCTTACTCCCACACATTGACAGAAGGATTGCAGGCTTCTTCTCCTACCCCGCAATGTCGTTCACCTGGAAGAAGAGCACGAGGAGAATGTGGGGAGAGTTCAACATACTGAGACAAGTCATCCGAGGTTGGATCGAAAGGCTCTACTCTTCCAAGTTGCGGCATGCTCTGAGGGGATTGCTTCAACGCTCAGGAGGAAATTTTCTTTTATTTACAACAACCATGTGAGGTACGGCCCGATTTAAGTTATTCTGATTTCTTTTGTTGTTTCTCGCTTTTTACCTGATCTTTTCTGTGGCTGTTCTTGCTTTTACTCGTCGCCAGTTTGTTGGATCCAGTGCTGTTAGGTTTGTTGGGGCCGAAGGATCCAAATTACACGCTTGTATCAGGGTGACTGAGTTGCTACAGAGACAGAGAACATCAGGAGATTGTTGTTAGAATAAATACATGCTGTTTATTTACAAACTAAACTCAGCAGTTACAGTCGTGTGCTCTCAACATAGAACTCTGTCTTCACTCATCAGTGACTAACTCAAGACTACTACACATAGAGGTAGCCTGTGCTACTCTGCTATTGGGTATTAGATCATGTGGCCTTACATTACAACACTTGCCTTAAAGGTATATTACATCTCAGATTATTACAAAGGTGTACCGGGCTATGGTGGTGGTGGGTGGTTGTAGGGGTGCGGGGGTAAGGTTGGGAGGGGAGATCAACAGTGTCGGTGAGGGTGAGATTGGGAGTGAGGAAACAATGGTGTTGGTGATTTGAGGATGGGAGATGGGAGACAATAGTGTCAGGGGTATAAGGTTGGGGAGTGGAATGATGGTGTCGGGGGGTTGAAATTTGGAGGTGGCGAATGATGGTGTTGGAAGGGAGAGAACTATGGAGTCGGGGGGTGTTGAAGTTGGGGGGTTGAGGGAGCACCGGGAAGGAGGGTGTAACGGGGAGAATACAGCAACTGGGGAGGTAGATGTAAGGGGGAAGGAAGGTGTAAGGGAAGGATTTTGGAGGGGGAAGGAGTTCGGGGGTGGGAATCACTTTGGGTGGAGGAAGGGGGGCAGCAATCCAGGGGGAGGAAGGGCTCCGAGGGGGGAAGTAGTTCAGGAAGAGGAAGGAGTCCATGGGGAGGAAGGAATCCAGGGATGGAAGAAGTTTGCAGAGGGTTGGAATCTGGGGAGAGGAGGAAGCCCACAGAGGGGGAGGAGTCCACGGGGATGAAGGAGTCCAGGGAGAGGAAGGAGTAAGGGTGGAAGAAGGAGTAATGGGGGATGCAAGGGTTGGGTCTGAGGAGGCAATGACTGCCTCCTGGGAGTGAAGTGAGATTGGACTTGGTAGGAAGGAATGGTGAGAATGAAAGCGGGCAGACTGCGCCAGTAGGGTGGGAGTACGGTGGTAGCGGCACAAGGAACGGCGAGGGTGGTTGGTGGTTTTTCAGAGGCAGACATGGACCCGGGGGGTGGGAAGGAAGAGGTCGGGAAGGTCAATGTGGATGAGGGTGGGATTCTCAGGAATGTAGGGAACATGCACGTTCACCTGGACATCCCAGAAAGAAAAGGGTTCTGGTTGGTAGGTGATGGTGGGGAGGTCGAAAGTGATGCCAGGAGGGTCAACAGTGAAGGGGGAAAGGACATGGGTGACTGGGGGAGGCGAATGGCAGGGAGCTGAAGTCATACTTCACCAGTACCATGTTTCTAAAATTGAAAGCGAAAGGTTTTGGGTGGGAACAGGTGCTGCATGGGAGTGCGATCAGTTAGTGGGCGGAGATGCAGGTCAGCTCAGATGGACAACTGAAAGTGAACCACAGCAGGCAGCATTGAAAATGTTCATGACAGTGAGGTGAATATGATGGAAGAAGGATCCATGTGTGTGGGAGAGTGCTTGTGCAAGGCTCTGAAAGATTCCATTACACACACACTTCTCCCTCCAGAATCCAGTTGCACTACATGCAACTGAACTGCTAGTGGTAGGGTGGGGTGGGGGTGGGGGTGGGGGTGTGGGGGGGGTGTGGGGGCGCGGGTGGTATGTGGGGGAAAGGATTTGCAAAGCCTGTAAATGAGCTGAAAGACACCAATACACATTATTCAGTGAAAGTGAATATACTTTCAGATTATTAAGTGACAAAATGTGTTCACCTGTGCAACCACTTGTGATCAGGAATTCTTAACTTTTCTATGCCTACCACTTCTAGGTGCTGCCCTGACATCCGCAGCAGGGGTGGAGACAGCCTGTGCAATGGTTGGCCCTGTTGCCTCTGGTGACTTTGGCATGGGTTCTCTGGACAGCTAAGACCTTGAGGGCCCTGGCTTACTTTGGCTGTCCTCCTGTGGGCCAGCTGCTCCCCCTGCGGTGACATAGGATGATGTTGAGGGGGATGACAGACAAAGGGGACTCAGAAAGTGAGGACAGCCTCTGAGATTCCTGAGTGGATCACTCAGGGGTATCCAGCTGCTGCTCCTCCTCCACTGGGTGCCAAGGGCCCTGGCCTGACTCCTTGAGGGGAAGGAGCACCTGGAGGGAAGTCAAGGTGCCCCGTTTCCCTCTCAGATTGCCACTGCAGGAACTTACCCATGGCTAACAAGATGGAGTGCAGGTCTGTGCACATCTCCGCGTTCTGCTGGGCTAGCGTCTCCATGGTATCCGCCCATCCGCCCCATGGAGACCTCTATACGCACACATGTGGGCACCATTTAATCAGAGAGCAGGCAGACAAGCTACTTTGACTCGCATGCCACTCCACTGAGGGCTTCCAACAGCTCTGCGTGATGTTTCCTACCTTCTACTGACTCTTCACGTTGAGTTGGAAGGCTGAATCCAGAGGTGCGTCATCTGACTCAGATCTCACAGATGTCTCTTCCCCAGCAGTCCACTTAGTGACAGGGAGCTCTGCTAAACCTGCCTCCTTCTGCTGTGGACACGTGTCCATGCAGTGACCGCCAGATTGCGAACCCAAGCCTGCTCTAGATCTAGGTCCCACTGGGGTGTGTGTCTCTGCACCGGTGGACGGTGTGGGTAAGCACTCTGATGGGTCTTCCAAGGTGCTTATTTCCAGCTTTTCAATGGAGGAGGTGTCCTCTTGGCTGGAACTGAGGGACTGGCTGGCTGAAGGTGTCAGTCACTTGGCAGAACTCACTGTGAACCAAAGTAGAGATAATTAGTGCATGGCAGCAGAGTCAAAAGCAGGAGAGAGAGCACTCACAGTTGCGTTGAGAGAGGGATGATGTAGTGCAGGATCCCCACGAGGGTGTTTGCCACAAGCACGATCCACGTCCTGATCAGTCAGCATAATGGCATGTTCCTCAAAGTGAGTGAGGGGCCTAATGTGGGCCACTCCACCACCTGCCTGGGACCTCTCCCTGCTGATGTGAATGAGCTTCTCCTGCATGAAAACAGATGGAGAGAGTGTGAGCAGGACACATGGCACTGCGTGAAATGTTTGTGTGGTGAGCGGAGACATGGATGAGATAATTACGTGAACTCCAGAAGTTAGGAGCCTGATGGAGATTTTAGGGTGTGTGTGAGAGTTAGTGGTGTTGCCCCTTGTGGTGTGAGACCCATGTGGATCTGTGATAGGTTTGTGAGTGTGAGAGTTGAGAGTGATGAGAAGAGTGAGTTAACCTGGCAGAACGAATGAGACCATTCATCCTGTAGTGGCACTGGGAGGTTGTCCCCTTTTGCAGGGCATTGGCGCTGACCACAGCTGCCACTGTCTGCCATCCTGAATTGGTGGCCTTACTTGCTGGTCTTCGTCCAGAGCGGAGGGGAAGAGGGCTTTGTGGCGGGCCCCCACTGCATCCAATAGGCGCTCGAGGGAGGCACTGCAAAATCTGGGGGCAGCAAGTTTCCTCCTTTTGGCAGCCATCAGTTTGAAGAGTGCCAGCCCTTTGCAGGGGCGGCTTTTAAATATGGCGACCGATTTACTGAAGGCCTGAGGTGGTGGCAAGGTGGGTGAATCAGTGGATTTCCAGCCTGCGACCTGGTGTGTTTCCTGAGAATGCATTATTAATGGGTCAGGATTGGGACGATATGGCGTGAAAAGCCGCCATTGCGGCCAACGAGTAAATCGTCCTTTTACCTGGCCCCTACTGCCCTTAGTGCAATTCTGGGATGATTCCGTACTAAGTTTGTGTGTGTGTGCGTGCTTGGTGTGTTTGTGTGTGTGTGTGTGTGTGTGTGCGTGTGTGTGTGTGTGTGGTGTGTGTGTGAGACAGAGAGAATGAGAGGAAATATGCAACTCTGTTGATTAACTGATTGATGTTGATTAACATAAACAATCTTTTCCTGATTTCTGCAAAGAGGTCAGCTTATGGTTTCAAAAATGATTTTTGTATAAATCAGTCTATCCTGAGTTTGACAGAACATTTAAATAAAACATTTTACTGCTTTTTTCGGAAGCAGAGGAACAGAAGATGCTGGAACCTGACACCAATGGTGCACTGGAGGAATGGCCATGGCTTACTGGGTGGATTCTCATGGACATGCCCCTGTCGCAAAGCAGCGCATGGAAGTTAGTCACCATTGATGCTTGGGGGTGTGGGAGAGGAAGGGCTAGGATCAGCTGGGAGGGGAAGAGGTGTCGGGGGTGGGGTTTGGTGGAGGAATGAAGGTGACAGGGTGGGGAAGGTTGGGAGTGGGGAATGAAGGTGTCAAGGGGAGGTTGCGGGGGGAGGGAAAATGGGGGAGGAGGGGGTAACAGGGGAAAAGATGGCAACTGGGGGGGTAGGTGTAAGGGGGGGTGGAAGATACAAGGGAAGGAGTATGGAGAGGAGAGGGTGTCCCGGGAGAGGAAGGATTGCAGAGAAGGGATGGTGTCCAGGTTTGGAAGAGTTGCGGAGGGGGAAGGGAGTAAGGGTGGAGGAAGAAGCAAGAGGATGGAGTTAGGAAGTGGGTTGAAGTAATGCTGGAGGAAGAAGTGAGGCTGGAGGAAGACGTAAGGCTGGAGGAAGGAGTCGGAGGGAGGGACCAATTGTGGCGGAAGAGGTAAGGGTGGAGGAAGGAGTCAGGAAGAGAGAGCGACTAAGTGAAGGGGGTGGAATCCTGGTGGGTGGGAGGACTGGGAGGGGAAGGCATTCTGGGGGGTAGGGATTCCGGGGGGGGGAAGTGTGTGAAGTGGGGGAAGGGTTGTGGAGTGGGGAATATGCAGGTGAACATGAACTAGAGGGGTCAGATAGATCCATGTCTGCCTCCAGGGAATGAACTGAGGGTGGACGTGGTATGGAGGAAGGGTGAGAGTGACCAAGTACAGTGAGGCAGTGCAGTGGGAGGGTGAGGGTTCGACAGTAACAATAGAAGGGACAGTGAGGGTGATTGATGGGGATGCAGAGGCAGACACGGACCCTGGGGGTGGGAAGGAGTTGGTCGGGAAGGTGAATGTGGATGGGGATGGGATTTTCAGGAGGGAAGGGAACGTGTACGTTCACCTGGACAACACCAAAGGAAACGGGTTATAGCTGGAAAGCAACGGAGGGGAGGTGGGAGGTGATGTAGGGGGGTGTCAACTGTGATGGGGGAGAGGAAATGGGTGACCGAGGAGGGCAAATGACAGGGGAGCGCACAATGCAGTGAAACCAGATCGTGCTTTCTAAATTGAAACTGAAACGAGAATCGTGGTGTGCGAGAGCATGTGTTGTATGGGAGTGTGATTAGTGGTTAGGCGGAGATGTAGGTCCGCTCAGATGGACAACTGAAAGTGAACCCCAGCAGGTAGCATTGAAAATACTCAGGATGCTGAGAGGAGTGTGAAACATGAAGGATCCACGTGTGGGTGAGAGTACTGAAAGGCCCTGCCACACGCACACTTTTCTCGCCAGAATCACTCGTGGGCCGGCTGCTCCGTCTGCAGTGACGGGTCTTCCAGGCTGCTTATTTCCATCTCTTCACTGGAGGAGAAGCCCTCTTGGCTGCAGATGAGGATGTGGATGGAGCTGAGGGACTGGCTGGCTGAGGGTGTTGGTCCCTTGGCAAAGTTCCCTCTGAACCAAAGTAGAGATAATTAGTGCACAGCAGCAGTATCAAAAGCAGGAGAGAGAGAGAGCACTTACAGTTACACTGTGGGAGGGATGATGTAGTGCAGGATCCTCAGGTAGGTGTTTGCCACTGACCTCACTGCAGGTCGCCCCAGGCAGGGTCCACATCCTCACCAGTTAGCACGATGGCTCACTCCTCAAAGTGTGAGGGGTCTAATGTGGGCCACTCCACCACTGGTCTGGGACCTCTCCCTGCTGTTGTGAGCCAGCTTCTCCTGCAAGAAAACAGATGGAGAGAGCGTGAGCAGGACACATGGCACTGCGTGGAATGTTTGTGTGGTGAGCGGAGACAAGGGCAGGATGAGGACGTGAGCTCGAGAGGATATGAGCCTGATGGAGATGTGAGGGTGTGTGTGAGAGTTAGTGGTGTTCTCCCTTGAGGTGTGAGATCCCTTTGGATGTGTGATGGGTTTGTGAGTGTGAGTTGAAAGTGATGTGAAGAGTGAGTTAACCTGGTGGAAAGGATGAGACCATTCATCCCGTAGCAACACTGGATGGCTGTCCTCTTTACTGGGCATTGACACTGACTAGCACTGCCATAGCTTCAAGCCTGATTGGTAATGCTGCTGCCCATCCTGTGGCTAGAGTGGGGGTAGAGGACATAGCAGTGGGCCTCCACGGCACCCAAAAGGCATTCCAGTGATGTGTCACTAAACCTGGGGTTCTGCAGTCTTCTTGCCTTTCGTAGGCACCTTTCCTGCAGTAATCGTGGCCTGGAAGCCCTGAGATGTGTGCGCGCAGCTGCACTTTAAATATGGTGCCCTGCATGATGAAGTGGCGAGGTGATGGCGTGGCAGGCGAATGAAAGCCCGCTCAGCATGGAAGTGGCGTGTTTCCCAGGAATGCAGACATAGTGTGGTGGAATTTGGACAATACGGCATGAAAACCCGCCATTGTGGCCACGGGTAAAGCGTAGTTTTACCCACTCAGTACCATACATAGTGCAAATTTGGGGCAGTTCCATCCATTGTGTCTCAAAGGAATATACAGTAAATGTTTCCTTAAAAGAATGTAAATATGTCATCTTAATATATTTACAGGCACATATAGAAAATGCTAGCTGTAGAAAATGGAATTGACTTAACTTCACACTGTACCTAATAAGTGATTATTCTGTCAAAGGCATTGTGTTATTTTGACAGCAGGAAAAACGTACATATGACCAGTAGGATGGGAAGGCTGTTAGTGGATTTAGGGGAAAATCAAGTATACATCAGTACATCCTAAGTCAAATGCCTGGTACTTTCCAGTTCAGGCTGCACCACTGGATAAGAATCTGTAGCTCATTCAGATAGCCAGAAAAGGCAATTTTGGCCAAATGGCCCCTTTCTTCACTGTAAAATTGTATGCCTCTATCAGTAAAATGCAGCTAGCAATCGGTAAGTTAAGCAAGGTTGTTAGGAATCTCAGATATTTACCTCAGATGTCAGAAGCTCCAGTTTCCTGAGGGCCTCAGGCCTCCTGCGTAAGCAGAGGCCAGGTAGTGGCCGCACATGTGCAGTTGGTGTCTTTTACTGTGTTTAGGCTCGGAGTCAGCCCTGCGCATCTGAGCAGAGGCAAGGAAGAACATAAGGCATGAAATACAGGTCAGGTGGCTTGAACTGGAGCATTATTACTGAGGAAGGTGTCCCAAGGAGCGGGACACACAGAGGAGGACTGGGAGAGGTCCCGGAAGAAAATTCCAGGCAGAAACAAAGACAGGGGTCAGAAAGAGGTCCTAGGAATCAAATTACAAGAAAGGAGCAGAGCAATAGGCTCCAACAGAGCTGCGAGGAGCAGACTTGAAGCAAAGTGGGCTTGCGAGAAGCCCTGAAGATTCAAGGAGGCAGCTGAAGGTTGGTGACTCCTTACTGCAGGCCTTTGGAGCAGTTCTGTTCTACTTGGCACTGTCAAGGATCTGAAATTGCCCTTGGAAGGTGAAATTTGAGTGTACTCAGAGTTTCAGGGGAAAGAACTTCAGAAGGCAAGATTAAAACCCTGCGTGGTGGGCCATTGTTGTAGCTGTCCGAGTGGGAGCAGTGTTTGGAGAAAATTCCAAGGTGAGTTCTTCAAATGTGGAGATTGGGAACCCTTGTGAGAAAGACAAAGTTTCCTTGAGACTGGTTGGCTCACAATGTGACAAATGTCTGGATGGGTTATTGAGGAATCTATGGAATCTGCTTTGGTCGCATCGTCATTTACTTTGGAGTGTGGTGTCTGACCACAGTTCGCTTGCTAATTTACATGTCCCTCAAACTCACCCTGAATATTGGAGTGTAAGATAGATATTGTAAACTGTTTTATCTTTCTGAATTTGTATGTGTCTGTCAAGATATTGCTGGGATAAAGGAACAGTGAATATTTGAATCATTTTCTTGTGTTTGTACTGAGATATTTTCCAACCTTTTTGTCTGGTGTAAAATAATTCATTTTTCTTGTTTAATAAATATTTTATTTTTTGTGTTAAAATTTCATCAGCAGGGTCCTGTGAATTTGTTCAGTAACTTTCCTCCATGGTTTCTAAAAAAAAGTTAGGCTCTATCAAGCCAGTTTCACTCTGGGATCTGACTTGTAAAGTATTAACATCAGCTGGGATCACATTGAGGTGATTCAATAATGGTGGCAAGTATAGCATATTCATTGTTACACGATAAAAACTGTACTGATGAAATTCATGTGTCCATGATCACAAAACTTGCTTTGTTTGTTTACTTGTTGTGAATAAGATATTGCAACAATTTCTATCTGGCCTCTTCTCACCTCTCCATAAAAAACACACACAGGGATAAATTTCCATCTTCACCCTATGAAAGTTAAGTGCAGATCTTTTAAAAGTATTACATAAAGTGCATAATAAATACATAAATTACATAAATTACACCAACAGCCAATTTAAGATTATCAGTTGGGTTTGCAATGTAGCTCACTTATGCTTGCTAGAAGCAACATATGATCATATACAAGGACCTGTCCTCTGCAGGCAAAGGGAATATGATTAAGCATTGCACCATTTTTGAATAAACAAAAGCATAGGGGACAATAACTCATAGGTGCATTAGCCATGGCAACATCTCGACCAGTCTGAGCTGACTTGCCAACCAATCAGCACTCCTTTTTTCATGCAGTATAAGTTGAGTATTGCTGAAAAAGATTAATTTTTTTTGTTCCAACATATCATCTTTCACTCACCAGGACAATTCGCAAGAATACCATAGGCAAAGGAGACAACAATTTATACTATATGAGTAGAGAGTGCTGATTGGTTGGCAAGTAAACTCTGATTGGTAGAGGCATTGCCATGGAGAATGCACTGATTGATGTTGACTGACAGTTAACTGCCAAGCATTGTTCAAAATTTAAACCAGGCAGCTTGACTCTGATTGGTCAAGGCATTGCCTTGAGGACTGAATCAGAGGATGGCTGTCACTTATTTTGTTTAGCTGAAACATATTCTTTCTGTGTGCAAAGACCTGTGTATTAATATATGTAGCTTCCAATACATGCATATGTGCCACACTGTGAGCCTAACTGACAATCTTAAATTGATTGTCAGCGTAATTCTTACCACTGAGGATTATTTGGCAAGTGTTGTCCAATTGCGGAATCACATCTAATGTTGGACACTATGTTTTGAGATTTGCAAGCATGGTTGGAGGGGTACAATCTGTTCCTTGCCTGCTGTGAACAGCGGAAGGGGCATGCTGTTTGATACGATCCACTAGTCTTTGGGGTATATGACCTACATACCTAGCATTATACTGGCACTGAAATTCATATACCACAATACTCATTTGTGTGATAGACCGAACATCCTTCTGGCTTTACAGCAGCATCCCGTTAGTGATGAATGCCATTCATGTTGCTACTGTGTAGTAGCAGCGTGAAACAGCTAGTTTCATCTGTTGGTCAATTTTTTGAGATATCTTGTCCTTTTAGGGCAACCTGAGGTAGACTGGGCACTTTTCAGTGCTAAAAGTAATGGCCTTAGGTCCCTTCATGAGTTGGCGTGACATACAACATGAAATGATCTGATCAGGGTAGCCATTATCCTGCAGGGTGCCTTTGATGTGCCCTATTTTGGCATCAAGCTTGCATAGTGAGCAAATGGCTTGGGCCCAATTTGTGAGGTTACCAATAAGACCAATCTAATAGTATGTGGAACTGTAAGAATTCCAACGCGTAGATTGACCAGTGAAGGTAGGCTTATAGGACACTGTGGTAGGAAACCCCCTGGCAGACTTCTTAACTGAGGGAGTTCATTTGACTGCTCCATTTCAAAGGTGAATTTGAGTGCAGGATGGAGCCCATTAAGACATGCAAGGAAATTATTACATGCAGCTGCAGATTTAAATATTGTAAACATATCATCCGCATATTGGAAATATGCAAGGTGTAGGAGGTTAGATGTCACTCCATTGAAGACATGTTTCTCATGGAACCAAAGAAAGATGTTTGTGAGAGCTGGGCCTAGAGGGGATCCCATGGTGTCATTAAAACTGAACTCGACTGTGCGAGTTGCCGAGTTCATAAGTTTGATGAATACTGATTTAGCAATGGTGGTGGGTCTATATCGCCATGATATAGTGCTGTAGCACAAATATCTATGGGCTTCCTTAAGTAGAGCATTGGTGAATAGGCTAGCCATGTCAAATGAGCACATGGACACAGCATTGCTATCAATATGCAAGTCCTGTATAGTCTTCACAAATGTGAAGGAATCCTTCAACATGTGGAAAACTTGCTCAAAACTGGTTGTAACAATTTGCCCATCTGGCCAATTCAGATGCAAAGGAACACAAGCTCCAACAACTCATCGACACCAATGCCCATCCAGGACCCTCCATCCCTGCTCGTCCCTCTGTCCCCATCCCGTCTTCCATTCCCAGCCCTGGCCGTGTATTCACCATACCCTCTGACCTTCCCCTCTCTGTTGGCTGAACGTTCAGTGCTCAGCAAAGGACTCAGTTTCATACCTTTACGCCCCTACCTCAATGAATTTAGGGCTCGGCATGATGCTGAACTCTTCTTCCGCTGCCTTCGTCTCCATGCTCATTTCTTTGGGCAGGAGTTCTCTCCCCATTCAAAGGATCCTTTTACCCTACTCCAATATTTTCCCTCCACCTGGACCCCTCCCTCTGCATTTTCACTTGATTTTGATCTTTTCATTGAGAACTGTTAGGGTGACATCAGTCGTCTCAATTTCTCTGCTCCTCTCACCTGCTCTAACTCATCTCTTTCTGAACTTGCCGCATTCCGTTCCCTCAGGTCCAACCCTGACTTTGTCATCAAACCTGCTGACAAGGATGATGCTGTTATTGTCTGGCGCACTGACCTCTACCTCTCAGAGGCTGAGCATCAACTCACAGACACTTCCTCCCTACCTCCTCCTGGACCATGACCTCACCACTGAACATCAAGCCATTGTTTCCAGGACTGTCACTGACTTCATCTCCTCTGGAGAACTTCCCTCCACAGCTTCCAACCTCATAGTGTCCCAACCTCAGATGGCCCGCTTCTACCTCCTACCCAAAATCCACAAACAGGACTGTCCCGACAGACTGATCGTGTCAGCCTATTCCTGCCCCACGGAACTCATATCTTGCTATCGTGACTCCATTCTCTCTCCCCTTGTCCAGTCTCTTCCCACCTACATCCGCGATTCCTCTCACACCCTAAATCATATTAACAATTTCCAGTTCCCTGGCCCCAACTGCCTCCTCTTCACCATGGATATCCAATCCCGCTACACCTCCATCCCCCACCAGGATGGTCTGAGGGATCTCCCCTTCTTCCTCGAACAGAGGCCTGAACAATCCCCATTCACCACTACTCTCCTCTGTCTGGCTGAACTTGTTTTCTCACTGAACAATTTTTCCTTAAACTCGTCTCACTTCCTCCAAATAAAAGGTGTGGCTATGGATACCCGCATGGGCCCCAGTTATGCCTGTCTCTTTATGGGGTATGTGGAACATTCCGTGTTCCAGTCCTACTCAGGCCCCCTCCCACAACTCTTTCCCTGGTACATCGATGACTGCTTTGGTGTCACTTCACGGTCTCGGCTGGATCTGGAAAAATTTATTAATTTTGCTTTCAATTTCCACCCCTCCATCATTTTCACGTGGTCCATCACTGACACCTCCCTTCCCTTCCTTGACCTCTAAGTCTCAATTTCTGGTGATACACTGTCCACCAATATTCATTACAAGCCTACCACTTACACAGCTATCTTGACTACACCTCCTCACACTCCGCTTCCTGTAAGGACTCCATCTCATTCTCTCAGTTCCTGTGCCTCCGTCGCATCTGTTCTGATAATGCCACTTTCAAAAACAGTTCCTCTGATATATCTTCCTTCTTCCTTAACCAAGGTTTTCCACCCACGGTGGTTGATAGGGCCCTCAACTGCGTCTGGCCCATCTCCTGAGCATCCACTCTCACACCTTCCTCTCCCTCCCAGAACCATGATAGGGTCCCCCTTGTCCTCACTTATCACTCCATCAGCCTTCGCATCCAAAGGATCATCCTTCGCCATTTCCGCCATTTCCGCCAACTCCAGCATGATGCCACCACCAAACACATCTTCCCTTTACCCCCCCGGCGGCATTTTGCAGGGATCGTTCCCTCTGGGACACCCTGGTTCACTCCTCCATCACCCCCTCCCATGGCACCTTCCCATGCAACTGCAGAAGCTCCTTTACTTTCCCCCTCCTCACCGTCCAAGGGCCTAAACACTCCTTTCAAGTGAAGCAGCATTTCACTTGCACTTCCCGCAATTTAGTCTACTGCATTCGCTGCTCCCAATGCGGTGTCCTCTATATTGGAGAGACCAAACGCAGACTGGGTGACCGCTTTGCGGAACACCTTTGGTCTGTCCGCAAGCATGACCCAGACCTCCCTGTCGCTTGCCACTTCAACACACCACCCTGCTCTCATGCCCACATGTCTGTCCTTGGCCTGCTGCAATGTTTCAGTGAAGCTCAACGCAAACTGGAGGAACAGCACCTCATCTTCCGACTAGGCACTTCACAGCCTTCCGGACTGAATATTGAGTTCAACAACTTTAGAACATGAACTCTCTCCTCCATCCCCACCCCCTTTCCGATCCCCCATTTTCCAATAATTTATATATATTTTTCCTTTTCCCACCTCTTTCCATTATTTTTAAATGTAATTCCATCCATTGTTTTATCTCTACATTTTAGCCTATTTCGATTCCCCCACCACCCCACCCCCAGTAGGGCTATCTGTCTCTTGCTCATCCTGCTTTCTACCCTTAATGTCACCTATTAGCACATTACTTAGATAATATCACCACCGTCAACATCTCTTTGTCTTTTTGTCTATGACATATTTTGGCTATCTCCACCTATCACCATTCCTCTATCCAGCTCTGCCTGTCCCACCACCCACCCCACCCCCCCCCACCCCCCCTCCACTTAAACAGCTTATATTTCACCTCTTTTCTATCTTTCCTTAATTCTGATGAAGAGTCATACGGACTCAAAACTTTAACTGTGTTCCTCTCCGCAGATGCTGTCAGGCCTGCTAAGTTTTTCCAGGTATTTTTGTTTTTGGCAAATTCATGTTGTGCAGAGCTGGTCATAGGTAAGATAGGACAAAAGGGACCTTTGTGTATCTCTGGCAGCCCATACATGTGTGGTTGCAGCAAGCCGTGAGGATGAACCCTATTATAAATATCACGTGGCAGCTCATCGCTCTTACACAAGTCCAGCAGGCATTTTTAGCTTACTTTTGAGCAAGGCAGTCCTGTCATGTTAAGAATGGCATGCATTTTGTTGATACAGTCACACTTGTTTAGGATGACTATTCCCAACCCTTTGACAGGTTTACTGATGTGTATGTCTGTGTTGGTCAATGCTGTAAGGCATTCATGTTGCATGTGAATATCAGACAGGTCATTCGGAATCCCGTAACATGCATGCACTAGATCAGCTAGGTGCACTTTCAAGGATTCAGTGTCTTCAGTGGATGCTAGTTTGTGACGGGATAGTTAGGAGCAGAGGAGTTCAAACTCAGCAAATACCTCTTCCTGTTTGATTTGGGATGAAGGCACACCAAAATTGAAACCATATGCAAGGACAAACTCCTAGCTTTGTGAGAATACATGGTCAGAGAGTTTTGTTACGTGTTTACTGGCATTGTTAATTGCGTTGCCAAACTGCTTCTGCTTAAGTGAGTTTATGGTGTGGATGTGTTTCAAATGGGTACTGTTTATGGTGCAGTCATCTATTGAAGCAATATGCTGGTATAAACAGATCAAATCAAAAAATGAAAACAAGGTACTCTTGTGAATTGTCTCTTTTTTTCAGCAATACTCAAGTTCTGTACTACCAAATGACTAGCAGTATAAATTGTTGTTCCTTTTGAAATTTGGCATTCTTGCATCTGTCCTGATGAGTGCAAGATGAAAAGCTTTGACAGCATGTCTCTTTTTTCAGCAATACTTAAGTTCTGTAATACTAATAACTATTAGTTCTGCAGTCTAAATCTATTGTTCTAGTTCTCTGTCCCAGCCTGACTTGTTTTCTGAACGAAAGGATGAAATGTTGTTAATTAAAGATTTTGTCAAATTCATAATTGAAATTAATGGAATGGAAATGAAAATCAGCTGGGTTGTATAATGGAGTCAATCTACTTCACAATTCACTGAATTTATCCCATGATCTTTCAAATGAATATCTAGTTCAGATGCCAAGGGAATATTTCTGTTATACACTGGGTTACATTATCATATAGACATTGGACAGTATGGGAACTCCACTTAAATGTAAGACACTCAGGCCACTTACAGAAGTGATATGCATTACTCTATCTGAGAGAATACCAAAGGCAAAAACTCCTAAGTGGTATTAAGCTGCATTGGGACTGAGTAGGATGAATCATTTTTCCACCTTTTGATTTTACATGTATTACATTTAGCTTGGTAAAATTTTTGTGGCCTATTGCATTTGTATTGTTTATTGAGGGATAAATGTTTGGCAGGACACAGGACACCAGGAGAAACATTGCCATGGTGTCATTTTACATTCAACTGAAAAGGCTAATGGGATTCTCAATGTCTGATGCAACACATAGCATCTTCAATAGTTTAACATTCCCTTAGTACTGCACTGAAACGCCAACCTAGAATGTGCACTCAAGTCTCATTTGAACCCACAACCTTTTAACCCTGTGTAGCAAGCACTACCTATCACTGACACATGGCAGGAACTCCTGCACATCAACATGCAGCAAGCAGCTGGGTTGTGTTATAATTACTTGTGATGCCCTTGGAAACGTGGCAAGGCTTTCAATTGTACAGTGCATCTGGGGGGGTGTACCTACCTAAGTCTGCTTGTGTATGAAATGCAAGATAAGGCCTGGTGGTTTGTGTGATGGCATGGCTTGGGTGAGAAGTAAATATGATACAGTTTGACATGCAATGTCTTGTGGGATGTAGTCCTGAGTTGTACCCCATATATGATACAGTTGGATAGCCTTAGCAGGAAAGATTCCTTAAAATTTGCAGTCTTCTTGTGCACCTCTTCCTAGTCTCTGGAGGCAGTGTACACAGCACTGAATCTGCTCACCACTTGATTCTTGGAATGGTGTACTCTTGTCCTTTGGGGATGGTGTCCTGAAGTCCCAAACAGGCCATTTACTTCATACGGCTGCACATCCATTTTGCCAGCCATTAAACAGTGGATGGAGTACATGCTGCATGTTGATTTGGATAGAGTACTATACTACTTTATCTTTCTTCACAGCACCCAGTTTGATCCTCTACCTCGAAGTAAATTATGCTTTATTTTTGGTATGTCATCTCTTCTACCTCACTTCTTCTCAAGGTTATCAAATGCTGACACATTTTTATATTTCATTTTGAAACTTGAATGAAGCTTGAAACAATATTTGACCCCGTACGTGGCCAAGAATTCAAATGCACAAAATTCATTTGTGTAGCAGGCTTACCTTCATTCCACAAAGGCTGCTACCTGCATGTTTTGAAGTTGTTTTGGTCTATTTGCTGAGAGTGTAGGACAGGGATGACAGAGGAGTAGTTGACCTGTCTGCACAAAGCCTGCAATAACTATGGGGACAACAGTAATAGTACTTCTGGGTCTGCAGCATGGCGGGGAGACGGAGCAGGGACCATAGAGAAGGCAAGCTCTGTGCCATGCCCACTGCTGGGTTTATCCATGCTCACTGACAGGGCCAGGAAGCTACTTGGCAGGCCAGACAAGGCACCCTGCATAGCAGTATGCCTGCCCATTCAGCGGTCTCCTGTATGCCACTCCGTCATGGTTCGCATTTTACCCATCTGCCATTGCACAATGGTAAGATGACACACAAACTATCCTTCAACCCCAGCCTGCATGCAGCCCTTTTGTACCAGGTGACTCATCAAATGTTGATCCCAACTCTATAGTACTCTCTAAAGTAAGTGCAATATCGGTATCTGAGCTGTGGCTGTGCCAGATCAAGGGACAAGGCCTTCTTCATTAGTGTTGTGCTGTTCTTGAGTATCTGACAGCAGGAAATCAGAAGGGGAATGCTGCTACGAAGGAAGAGGGTTGACGTGGGAAGCAATCGGCCCATAGGCACATCACTAGCAAAATGCTCAGCATGTCAAATAGCAGAATGAGTTTGTGCTGGGAGTTGGGAAGGCGCCTAAGGCAGAAAATTGCCATCACCCTCAATGTTCTCAACAATGCAGATCTTGAAGGTACCATTGCAGTCACCACATAATGCAGAGACCTATCCCCTCCATAGGGCTTAGGAGATGTGGACAACCTTGTCCCCTGCTAGCTTTGCTCTGTTCCCTTCTAATGTATGCTACCTTGTTCTGCAACAGAGAAGGCAGAATGCCAATGATTGTATAGCACTGTATTTGGGTGAGGTGCATGCCTTGATGAAGGCTGGAGGCTTGTGGAAGCAGTGCAATGTGGGTGAGAGGCAGGGAGTGTTGGTAGATGCATGAGGGAAAAATGGAGTACCTGGGTGTGAGTGAGTCAGTCCTGAGTGCCAGGGAGTGCTCTAGGATGACTGGTGGGGATGTGGTGCATTGAACAGTAAGAAAGGTTGCTGCAGAAGTGAGCAGAAGATGTTACATGAAGATGCGTTCACTGACATTGACCAATCTTGTGAAGTCATCGAAACTGTTATGACACTGCTGCCAGGTACTTGGGTCCAGGCACCAGCAGTTGACCTTTCTGTTCACCTGCTACCACTCCCACCTGATGATGATTCTCCAGGATCTCCTGCCATCTCTCCACCTCTTCTCGAGGCTGTGGCATCTCTACTCCGGCCAATCAGCACCACGAATGGCTCCAGCGATGCACCTGTCAGTAATGATTCCTCCATGTGCCCTGGTGTTCACTTTGCAAGAATTTATAATGCATCAATTTTTTCACCTCCTCTTCAAAGGGAAACCTGCCTTTAAAGTAAATCAGAATCAGGCTTTCCTGTGCCAGGTGCAACTCAGGGAACTTTGGCTCAGAGTTGTTGAGCTGTAAACATTGCATGGCAGCAGGGAGGGGGAAGAGTTACCTGAATATTTTGTTCAGGAGACAGTCACAGTCCTAAGAGTTGCTCAATAGTCAGGAACTGGAGGACGTGGTCCAAGTCAGACAGACACAGGGATACAGGATGTAATGAGGGAGGAGCCTTGACTCCTGACTGTGGCCAGCAGGTACAAGGAATAATATCTTGTGGGTGTAGGTGACAACAAGGACTGCAGGGTGGATGGGCAAATTGACCAAGCATCAAAGTGCAGGAGGCCATTCAAGCTGTGGAGGCAGGGGGTGGGGGGGGGGGGGGGGGGGGGGGTGATGTGGGGAGGTGAAAAGGGATGTCATAGTGATAGGAGACGGTATAGTCATAGATATGGTTCTCCACCGTTGCGACTGGGAGGTCTGAATTTTTTGGTGCTTGCCAGATGGCAGGATTAGAGACACCTCCTCACGGAGATGAACTTGGAGTGGGAAGTGGAGGATTTAGTTGTCGTAGTCCAGCTAGGAGCCAACTACATAGGTAGCACTGCTGAGTGAGTTTGAGAAGTTAGGTTCCAAATTAAAAATGAGAACCTCAAATGTAATAATCTCTGGACTATTGGCATAGTGCTAAGCAGAAGGTTAAATGTGTGGCTTAAGGAGTCATGTGGGATGCAGGGTTTTGCTGCATGGGCTACTGGCACCAGTACTGATGAAAGAGGGAGCTGCTCCTTTGCAATGGGTTCCACGTAAACCGGGGGTTGGGGGGGAGCTGTGGTGGGGTGCGGATAACAGTGTCCTGGCAAATCGAATAGGAGGAATTTCTTCTCTCAGAGCGTAGTTAATCTGTGGAATTCTTTACCGCAGAGGGCTGTAGAAGCTGGGTCATTAAGTATATTCAAGGTGGAGATAGACAGATTTTTAATCAGTAAGGGAATCAAGGGTTATGGGAAAAGGCAGGAAAGTGGAGTTGAGAATTATCAGATCAGCCAAGATCTCATTGAATGGTGGAGCAGACTCAATGGGCCGAATGGCGTACTTCTACTCTTACATTTTATGGTCTTATGATCTTAACTAGGGCAGTAGACAGGGCTTTAAACTAATAAATGGAGCAGCCTGGAGGTTTCAGCAAAAGATAAATTCAGAAGCAGCAAGGAAAATACCAAAGCTCTGAAGCAGCTTAGCATTTTGGGTTAAAATAAGCAGAGAGAGTTAGGATGAGACAGAGAATGTAACATAGGTAATAGGGCATTAGTGACTAAGGTGATGAATTATTAGACATTTACATCCCTGTTATTTTTGACAAAAGTGCATAAACATGCATACACTCTACCATTGCTTCATCGGACAAATTAAAATTATCCTGTAAACTGAAAGACAAATATTGTCTGTGAAAGTCACTGCAGGTATTATTAAGATTATTTTGGCTCACAGAAAAATTATCTAGCATCAATGTAGATTTATGCAGTAGTTCTTTATTTTTTTAATAATTTATTGTGTTTTATAAGTTATTTCAACTGGGACTGCACAGTATTGTACTCGTACAAAACATTATTTCAACTTGCACCACAGCTTCTTTTGGATGTTTCTTGCCCAGACAAACTAAATTCCAATTTTAACATTGATTACTATGAGAATATACGATTCACTGAAAGTAGTTTCACTTAAAATTGCGATTTCAGAGAAGGCAGCTAGGACGTGAAGTGAGCAATTAATGTACAAATACTTTTCTAATCAGCATGTCAATAGCCATTTAGGGAGCAGGCTATTTTGGATCTGGTATCGTGCTATGAGAAATGATTAATTAATAACCTTGTTATAAAGGGGCCTCTCGGGAAGAGTGACCATAATATGAAGAATTTTATACTGAGTTTGAAAATGATTTAATTCAGACCCAAAACTAGGACCTTAAATCTAAACAAATCAAACTATGTAAGTAAAAAGGGCAAGTTGGTTAAAGTACACTTAAAGATATAGGGATAGTTGAGAAATGTTTAGCATTTAAAAAAAGTATTTCATTTGCAATAAATATAAATACCTTTAAAGCAAAAAAAATTAGTTAAGTGGTCCAGCTGTGGCTAACAGAGGTGTTAAAAATAGTATTATATCAAAGGAAGAGGCTGCCAAAAAGAGTAGTAAACCTGAGGATGGTTAGGATTTTAGAATTCAGCAGAGGATCAAAACATTTATAAGGAAGGAGAAAAGTGAATATGAGGGTAGACTAGATCCATAGAAATAGAAAAGTTACAGCACAGAAGGAGGCCATTTGGCCCATCTTGTCCATGCCCGCCCGAGGACACCCAGGTGCTGTTTCTAATCCTGCCTTCCTGTGCTTGGCCCATAGCTCTGCAGCTTATAGCTCTTAAGGTGCAGATCCAGGTACTTATTAAAAGAGTTTAAAGATTCTGCCTCTACCACCAACTTGGGCAACAAATTCCAGACACCCACTACCCTCTGCGTAAAAAAATTCTTCCTCATATCCCCCCTACACCTTCTGCCACTTATCAAGATCTATGTCCCCAGTTCTCGAATTCTCCACCAAGGGAAACAATTTTATCCTGTCCACTCTATCTATTCCTCTCATAATTTTGTACACCTCAATCAAGTCACCTCTCAGCCTTCTTTGTTCTAAGGAAAATAACTCCAGTCTATCTATTCACTCCTTGTAGCTACACTTTTCTAACCCTGGCAACATTCTTGTAAACCTCCTCTGCACTCTCTCCAGAGCCATTACATCCTTTCTGTAATGTGGTGACAAGAACTGCACACAATACTCCAGTTGTGGCCTCACCAATGTTTTCCAATTCCAACATTATATCCTTACTTTTATATTCTATTATATTCTCTGCCAATGAAGGAAAGCATTCCATATGCCTTCTTTACAACCTTGTCTACTTGAATTGCTGCCTTCAGGGACCTCTGTACTTGTACGCCAAGATCTCTTACTTCAACTACCCTTCTTAATATATTCTCATTTATTGTGTAATCCCTGTAACTGTTTGACCTCCCTAAATGTATGACCTCACAATTCTCTATGTTAAAATCCATCTGCCACTTTACTGCCCACTCCACCAACCCATCTATATCGTTTTGGAGATTATGGCTATCCTCTACACTATCCACTACTCGGCCAATCTTTGTGTCATCTGCAAATTTCCCAATCATGCCCCTCATGTTCATGTCCAAATCGTTAATATATAACACAAGGTCCCAACACCAAGCCCTGTGGAACACCACTTGAGCCAACTTTCCATTCGCAATGGCATCCATCGACCATTACCCTTTGTTTCCTGTTACAAAGCCAACCTTTTATCCAGTTTGCCACATTACCCTGAATCCCACGGGCTTTTACTTTCCTGACCAATCTGCCATGTGGGACCTTGTCAAATGCCTTGCTAAAATCCATGTACACAACATCCACTGCACTACCTTCATCAACCCTTCTTGTCACTTTCTCAAAGAATTTAATCAAATTTGTGAGGCAAGACCGTCCTTTAACAAATCCATGCTGTCCATCCCTGACTAGTCCATGCCTTTCCACATGACAGTTAATCCTATCCCTCAGGACTGATTGTTCTAATTTGCTCACCACCAATGTAAGACTAACTGACCTATAATTGTTTGGCATTTCCTTTGATCCCTTTTTAAACAATGGAACTACATTTGCATTTCTCCTGTCCTCCGGTATCTCCCCTGTATCTAGTGAAGATTGGAAAAGCATCCTCAGAGCATCTGCTATGTCCTCCCTGACTTCCTTCAGCAGCCTCGGAAACAATCTATCTGGCTCTGGTGACTTATCAACTTTCAAGGATTTCAACCCTTCGAGTACTTCCTCTCTCTTTATGACTATCCTGTCCAATATCTCGCAGTGTTCCTCCTGGACTACTATATCTACATCCTCCCTTTCCGTTGTAAACACAGAGACAAAATATTCATTCAAAACCCTTCCCACAGCCTCTACATCTACACACAAGCTTCCATTTTCATCTCTGATAGGTCCCACTTTTTCCTTAACTAACTTTTTAGCATTAATGTATTGGTAAAACATCTTTGGGTTATCTTTAACTTTACTTGCTAATCTTATTCATGCCCTCTCTTTGATTTCCTTTTTTACTTCGTCACTGCACTTCCTATATTCATCTAGGCTATTTGCAGTGCTTAATTCTTTATGCCTATCATACGCTTTCTTTTTCTGTTTGATCTTCCCCTGTATTCCTCTGGACAACAGAGGGGTCTAGATTTGGCAGTACGAGTCTTATTTTTGAAGGGGACATGTCTACTTTATACAATTAGGATCTCGCTTTTTAGTGCTTCCCACTGGTTTTCCACTGTTTTATCCTCCAGCAGTGCTGTTCAGTCCACCTCAGCCAAGTCCCTTCTCATTTCTGCAAGATTTACCTTCCCCCAGTTCAAGACTTTTACCCCTACCTTATCTCTGTCCTTTTCCATGGTAATGCTAAATCTGACTGAATTGTGATCACTGTACCCGATATGGTCGCAAACTGTCACTTCACCCATTTGCAAGAGACATGACAACAGATTATAAACTTTTCTATAGTTATCTAAATAGAAACCAATTAATGAAGGTAAACATGGGCCTATTAAGGTAGAGGCAAGTAAAATAATAATGGGAAATAAGGAAATTCCAGGAACATTAAAAAAATTACTTTGCACTGAATTGTGCCATCCCGTTTTGGGGCAAACCGGAAATTTGAAAATTGTGACCTGATTACCGCCAGCCACCATTTTGACTGGTGCAGGAAACATGGAGGATCATGACCCCAAATGCAGGCAAACAGATGTCAGGACTTCCATGCTGCTGTCTAACTCCATTTTCTATTTCCTGTAGTCTGAAAGTTTCAGTGAGGCAAGTTGTTTTCTGAAGCCTGAATGAACCACATCAGAACTGATGTTCATGAGCCATGGGGGAAGACTGTTCTGAAATTTGGAATCTTTTGACAGGTAAGTTAAAAAGTTTTTAGCAACATCAGGTCATAATTAGATGCTGCATGATAAGGCAGAATTTTTCTGGTGTTGTACAGGGGGCGGGATCCGCACACCATCACGATATTTTGCTGGGCAGGTGCGCAACGATGTCCGTTGCGCGCCTGCCAGTAATTACCGGGCCAATTAAGGTAGTTGAGACTCCAATTGTCATGCACTAAGGCGCCCGTGTGATATTCAGCTCGCCGCACGGGCACAACGGGCTTGCGGCTATCCGAAACTTCAATGATCCTCATGCACCGGTGGGAAGGAAGGATCATTGTTTTTGAAAATCCAGACATTTAACAGTTAGTGCTCAGAAGTTATTGAAAGTTGCGTGTATGAGGTGGAGAAATCTCATATGCATAGCAACTGCTTGGACTGCACTCATTACCTTCAGGTCAGCGCTTTTCAGGGAGGATTTGTTTTGGTGCCTATAGGTTTCAGCAAGCCTCCCTGAGCCTGGGAATGGGAGGTGATCTTTTCACTGAAGGCACCTTGCCTGAAGAGGAAGGGTAGGCTCAAAGGGATAGGAGGCCAGGAGTGCACATTCAGCCTCCAGGGGAGCCACCTTTGGGAGGTCAGGCGCAGGCACAAGGGGTGCAGGGCCAAGAGGTAGTCCAAGGTGGAAGGGGCTGCAGAAGACACCAGTATCCTGCTGCCAGGGTCCACAGAGCGCGAAGCATCTACCTCAATATGTCTGAGGTGCAGTGCCGAAGGAGGCTCCGTCTGTCAAGGGAGACAGTCAACACTATCTGTCAGATGATTGGTCCAGAAATATCAGCTAACTGTGTGGGTGGACACCCCATGCCCATGTCTTTAAAGGTCACAGTTGCCCTGAACTTCTATGCCTCTGGCTCTTTCCAGGGCTCAGTGGGTGATATCTGCAGCGTCGCCCAATCAGCTGTCCACACTTGTATCAAGCAGGTTACAGACACTCTGTTCAGGCGTGCACTGACCTTCATCCACTACCGCTGGGACAGGGCCAGCCAGACACAGGGAGCCAGAGGCTTTGCGGCCATTGCTGGCTTCCCCCACGTCCAGGGTGCTATAGACTGCACACATGTGGCCATCAAGGTGCCAGCAGGTGAGCCTGGTGCCTTCGTCAACAGGAAGGGCTTCCACTCCATGAACGTGCAGATAGTGTGTGATCACAGGATGCTGATTCTACAAGCCTGTGCAAGGTACCCAGGCAGCTCCCACGACGCCTAGATCCTCAAATGCTCCCAGGTGTCGGGGCTCTTCAGTGCTTCAGCCCGGCTGGATGGATGGCTGCTGGGAGACAAGGGATATTCCCTCAGAAGGTGGCTCATGGCACCTCTCTGCCATCCAAGAACAGAAGCTGAGCAGTGGTATAATAGAAGTCAAGTCTCCACAAGGACTGTGGTGGAGAGAGCCATCGGTCTTCTCAAAATGCACTTCAGGTGCCTGGACCGTTCCGGGGGCGCACTCCAGTACCCCCAGATCGAGTGTCACTTATAGTGGTTGCATGCTGTGCTCAGCACAATGTAGCTCTGCAAAGGGGGGACACTGTGGGTGACGAAGATGTAGACGGAGTGGCTGGGGCTGAGCACGATGAGTCCAGCAGTGAGTCTGAGGATGAGCACGCACAGGGAAATGCTGAGGCTGACCAGGCATGTTCCAGGGAGGCAGGGATACCCAGGGCGCTCTAATCCAAGGAACCTTTAGCTAGCACAGCACATATGGATCACTATGTAAGAAGGCACAGATTTGAGGAGGTTTGCGGTAATCATTGTCATGGGTGTGATTTTGTAGTAGTTTTAAGAAACGTGTTAAGTAGCAGATAGCAGTAACAGGACCCGGCGGCGATTGCCGTTCTGCCTGCATCCGTCCACTCCTGCCTTCCCTGGGAGTCCCCAAACACGCTGGGCAGGCCTTAATTGGCCAGCCCGCACAAAATGGCGGAGCTATCCCGATCACTGGCGGCGATCAGGACCACGACTGCCAGCGTCTGCTCCCGCATGCCCCGCCCAATATGGGGAAAATTCTCCCCATAATTACCTCCACCACTGAAGGTGGACGAAGATAATGTTTTCACTTGTTAGTTTGTTTGAAAACAATAAATCTCAAAAACTGATGGACAGATTTCAATGAAATTTGGAGCACAGGTAGGATATGGCCCAAGGATGGACTAATGAGTCTTTAGTGAAGATGCAGATCCAGATCTGGATCTTGGAATCTTTTAGAGAATCCATCAATGTTGGGAGATAGGACAAATTGACTTTTTTAGAATGTTGTTTTTTCTGTTTAGAATGTTGTTGATTGCTTTAGAACATTTTGGATTGTCTCAAATGCTGTGTTGGAATTTGTCAAAGATGTCAAAGCATGAGCAGAGTTTTCAGAGCTGGTTATTGGATGTGGATTTACCTGAAACCTCTTCAGTGAGATGAAAGGTCTTATTTAAAGAAAATTCTCTTTTCAGCTTTGTAGTTACAGAGCATCAACCAGGCAGGGAAAAGCCTCGAGGAAGATGTTGACGTTGAGTTAATACAACATGGTGGAGATGTGCACTCTGCTGAGCGCCCTGTGCATTTGTTTAAATGTTTTTAATGCAATGATTGATGATTCAACTTTCAAATGCTTTATTATTTCTATTATGATTTTCAAGGTCATTTCAGGTGGTGGTGTTCCCATCTATCTGCTGCCCTTGTCCTTCTGGAATGTAGTGGTTGTGGGTTTGGAAGGTGCTAAGGAACCTTGGTGAATTCCTGCACTGCATCTTGTAGATGGTGCATACCACTGCTACTGTGTGTCAGTGGTGGAGGGAGTGAATGTTTGTGGATGTGGTGCCAGTCAAGCGGGCTGCTTTGTCCTGGATGATGTCAAGCTTCTTGATTATTGTTGGAGTGCACTCATCCAGGCAAGTGGGGAGCATTCCACCACACTCCTGACTTGTGCCTTGTAGATGGTGGTCAGGCTTTGGGAAGTCACGGTTATGTCCAATTCTGGGCACCACACTTTCAGAAGGATGTGAAGGCATTTGAGAGGATGCAGAAAAGATTTACTAGAATGGTTCCAGGAATGAGGGACTTCAGTTACATAGATAGATTTGAGAAGCTGGGGATTTTCTCCTTCAAGAGAAGGCCAAGAAGGGATTTTAATGGAGGAGTTCAAAATCGTTAGGGGACAGGACAGAAGGCTTAAGAACCAGAGGACACTGCTATAAGGTGAATGATGAATGACATGAGGAAACACTTTTTTGCACTTCAAGTGGTTAAAATCTGGAATGCACTGCCTCAAGAGTGTGTTGAAGGCACATTCAGTCATGTCTATCAAAGGGAATTGGATAATTATCTGAAGAGAACAAAAATTGCAGGGCTTTGGGAGAAGGTCAGGGAAGTGGGACTATCTGATTCAGCACGGACACATTAGGCTGAAAGGCCTCCTTCTGTGCTTTAACTATTGTATGATTTTAGCAAACAGGTTACAGTTTGCATGTATGCAAAGCCCCAGCTCCACCAGCAAAGTCTAGCAAACGGTGATGGACTGTTAGACAATTACAAATACTTTGCCTGCAATTTTCCATCCATTCAATTTAATAGATGGAAAATCAAGGACAATATACTCAATTTTCTGATCAGCTACCCAATGTGTGTGCAGCCTTGTGGGTGAAAATTTCTGCTATTCTGAGTTCCTAGTTAAATGTCTGCTATTTTGAGCAAGAAGCTTAACAGTGCCTATAGGTTTTAATATTCTTTTGCACTCCCCCTCCCACCACCTATATTTCACAATATGACCTGGATAAAATATATTACTAATGGATATGATTCTATTAGTATGTAGGTAGTGAACCAAACCTCCCCTCTTATACTCCTAACTCTAAGGTTCGGACTGAACCTGTCCAGGTGGAGAAAATGGTCAAGGCTCACAACTCTTCTTAATAATTTATTGTGACATTGATACATGTACAGACATCAGTACCCTGCTACCTTTAAGTTAAACTGGCACCATACAAACATTGTTCCCACAACTTCTGAGCTGCACTCACATTGCTAACCTTTAAAGAAAATGGTTGCTGAAAAGTTGCTGCTTCAGTCCCTGTTGTTCCTTTAGCTTACTTCATCCAATCCCCTTATTAAACTTATTTTCTGAGAAGCTCCAGACTGTGTTCTGCCACTGCCCTTTCTGCTACTGTCTTTTCTGATGTGTTAGTCCTGTTACTGCTATCTGCTACTTAACACGTTTCTTAAAACTACTACAAAATCACACCCATGACAATGATTACCGCAAACCTCCTCAAATCTGTGCCTTCTTACATAGTGTAACAATCTCACATCCTGGTGCATGAATAGTCCATTAACATATGAAGGTGATTTCAAAAGGGAGGACCCTGGTTATCATGTCAGACACTGTAATCAAAAGTTCTCTGGGATTTGCATTTCCTAGGAATGTGGGGATACATTCAGACAGTGGCTTCAAATCTCCAGGTATTATTTACAGTTCTATAGTTTGGCCACAGGAGTTCAATGGTTAAGACAAGTCATTTAACTGGATATGCACTGACCTATTGCTGTGGTCTAATGGCTTCATTAGTTGTCTCTTGACTAGTACATTGAAAAATGTATTGTGTTCAAGTCAGGTTTCAATGTACTGTGGAATGCTCGGAGGCAAAGTTCGGCCAATTTCTGAAAATGGTCCATTACAAACGGCCTTTTTGCCATACCTTCTTTTGGGCTTTTAAATGTTGACTTCTGTTAAATGAAATGCGTTCTTGCTGAATTACTGACTACAAGTATTAGACTGCCAGTAAACAGTATTACATGTCACTGGATCAAGAATTCATTTGGTCCTTATAAATGCATTCATAAATATTTCCTCTGATATTTGTAGCAATGTTCTGTCTTGTTGAAATACTGAACAAGGATCATCTTCACAACTCCATTTGAGGTTAATATGCAAAGCAACCAGAGGGGTTGTTACTCTTATGTTGTACTCACCTTAATATAACAATCAAGATATTCTCTCTACTTCCCACCCTGCGACTTGAGGCATTTGCTCCAATGTGGGTAAAGTAGCTTTCTCAGAAGTTGCAAGAGTTTCAAACATACTGCAGATCTCATTAAACAGAACATAACTAATGATACTTGAAGCAAAATGATATTCAGAATTTTTGAAATCAATCCTTTAATACTGTGATCTTGCAAGTATATTTTTATCTGCATACCAATTTAAAAAAAAAACCAAGGATCACACTACTTATATGTTGTTAATGAGGATCACTCAGGACATGCAACCCTAGTAGGAAAACATGAATTAAAAATACTGCGGTTTGGTGAAGGATCTGCAAAAAACAGCAGTACAAATCAGACAAAAGAAATGGGCAGGGCCTCCATTCCCACAATACATAACTTGCAAGTGACATTCTTCCAATGAGCAACATGCCAGAAGTACAGTATATACTTACAAACACTAAGGGTGGAATTGTCCCAGATTTGCATCAAGTGTGGTAGTGGGTGGTAAAACGATGTTTTATCCAGCAGCTGGGATGGCAGATTTTCATGCCATATTGTCCCAAACCCACCACATTATTTATGTATTCCCGGGAAACATGCCATTTCCACAGTGGGTGGGCTCTCATTTGCCCGCCCACCATCACCTCGCCGCTTCAACACACTGGGCGTTATATTTAAAGCCCAGCCACGCACACATCTGTGCTTCCAGCCCACGACTGCTGTAGAGAAGACATCCACGAATGGTACAAAGACTGCAATCCCCCGGTTTAATGACGCATCACTGGAATGCCATTTGGACGCCATGTAGGCCCACCGTGATGTCTTCTACCCCGGCTCTGGCTGCAGGATGGGCAGCAGCAACACCAATCCAGTATGGCAGACAGTAGCATCAGTGGTCAGTTCCAATGCTGTATAGAAGAGATTGGCCATCCAATGCAGATACAGAATGAATGATCTCACCTGTGCAGCCAGGGTATGGCACCCATCACATCACCCTAAACTCTCACATTCAAGCCCATCACACATTCACTGGCATCTCACTCACTGCCAGCTCAAGGGCCATCACCACCCACTCTCACACACCTCTTACAATACATAACTTCACATCTGGTGGTTTCATCTTAACTCTCACTATCTTGAGGCCACTTGTACAGCTCAACATGTGCCCCCACATACCCTGGCTTACCCTCCTTCCCCAGTACAGGTCTTTACCTGCAGCCTCTTCTCTTGCCTAAGGCCACTTCCCCCCCTTCCCCAAGCAAGCCCTAGCCCTGCAGCCATTGAAAAGCTAGCCACATATGGCTGATTTAGTAGGCAGAGACCTGCCCGTGAGCCCTCCCTAAAAGTGATGTGGTGCTGCCTGTGAAGCTTGGTGCTGATGACTGTGAGTGCTAATCGAAGCAAAGTAAGCAAACAAACCTTGAAACCCTGAGCAAAGTATGGCCTGCCAAGTGCACGCCGCTTATTTGCTGTTGTGAAACGCTTTGGTGTGTTTTCCCGCCAACGTGGGTGGACAATCCGAGGGGTGTGCGCAGGGATGAGTCTGGTGGGCTGGCCTTATTATATGCTGATGTATTACAATAAGGTTCCTGATGTCTGATTGCAGGAAACGTGGCCTGCCATCGGTGGGCGGAGCAGACGATCGCAAGCTGGTTTCATGCTGTCATGAAACCAATTTTTGGCCTTCTTGCCATATTGTTTGCTCATGCCACCGAACATGCCCAACGCCAACAGGCATGGAAAATCCCAGCCTAAAATTCTGTGGCTGCCGAAAATCTGAAATATTAACAGAAAATGCTGGAAAACACGTAGGAAGTCAGGCATTGAGAGAGGAACAAATGTAATGTTTCAGGTTGATGAAGAGCCTGGGTATTTCCAGCTTGTTTTTATTACAGTATATGATTTTTTGTTAAGCTCTTTGAATGAAATTTTCTTGGTGTAATTGCATTTGTAATCTTGGTGAAGATGTTCAAGAATTCTACAGTTATTGTAAACACAGTTGTATCACCTACATACTTGGCAAATTTGGATATTGCTTTGAAAAGTTAGCTTCAGTTGACTGTGCCAGACTACAGAGGAAAGCATCTCTAAACTGTGTCTTCAAGTGGGGAAAATACTGGTTCATGACTAGTTCATGACTTCAACTATGCAACAGTCAAGAGTTATGTCTTTAGATTCTCATACTGAATACTTCCCTTGGATTCAGCATCACCACCCACTTCTGTAAGTGGACTTTGCATTTCCCAATAATTAGAGTGTGTATTCATTTGCTCAATATTTGGGTAAATGCAGCATGATGCCAGGATCAAAATAAAAAGAGAATGTTTGTCACAATGTCTTCCATAACCAAAAAAAATGTCAGGCTATAAATTAGCAGAAAAATGTATCTATCATTAAACAGCTGAATGAACTATATTCTGCACAAGCAGTACATTTACAGTAATTACGAACTAGACTATTTTCTTTAATGTCTATATAACAGACATTTCAGCTGTGCTGTCACCATAAAGTAGTTTCTTGAAACATGATTGCTCACGTTTTCTGTGTTAAAATGTTATCATTGAGCCACTGACTTTGGCTAGCCATTCTGCTGGCTTCGGAATGATTGCTGCTTGGGATGAACTCAGCAGATGACCTGAGACTGAAGCGGGGATGGAAGCATTTTTTTACACAAGGAATAGAAGACGAATGGAATTCTCTCCCCGTAAAGCCTGTGAATGCAGGATTATTTGAAATTTTCAAACAGATTTACAGGTATTTGTTAGGTAATGGATATGAGTAGAAAAGTTAGTTAAAGAGATCAACCATGATTTATAGAATGAGGGAGGTGCTGAATATAGCCTACTCCTGTTTTTAAGCCTTCTATTCTTCTATCTCTGTAAACTCCTCCCATTCTACAGCTCGCCCAAATGTTCTATTTCTCTGAATCTGTCCTTTTGCTCATCCTCCTGCTTCTTTCCCTAATGGCAGCCTTGCCATCAATCATCTAGGTTCTATACTCTAGAATCTTCCTCCGAATCCCTTTGCTTCTTCACATCTGTCCCTTGCCTTCTTTACATCTGTCCCTTACCATAAGACTCTTCCTAAAACCCATCTCCTTAACCAACCATTATTCCTGATAATATTTCCTTTGTTTCAGCATTCATTTCTTTGAACACACCTCTGTGAAGTGCCTTGAGAAATTTTTCAGTGTTAAAGAAACTGTAGAAATGCATGGTGGCGTTAGATGCTGGTACATACAGCACTGAAATTCATTCAAATAGTCACTTGGTAGTACAGAACTTGAGTACTGCTGAAAGAAAGACATGTCTTAGCTTTTCGTCTTGCACTCAGGATGCTAGCAAGATTACCAACATAAGGGGAAAGCAACAATTTATACTATATGTGAAGAGACTGCTGATTGGTTGGCAAGTGGCATTGCCATGGAGAAAGCACCAGTGATGGTGACTGAAAGTTAACTGCCAAGCATTTGTTCAAAACTCTTGGAAACTTGTGGTTTTATTCTCTTAGTGTCTTGGATCTCAAATTTTGTCTACTTTAAACAAAAATTTACTAGTTCCTAGTAAACCAGATTGTACCAAAAACTTTGGAGTCTGCTCTTAGAAGTGCTTAATATTGGGCACAACAGCTTCCATTTAAAGTTGGGTGAAAACAACTTGTAATCTCAAAAAGAAATATCGAGCACACTTCCACTGCTTCACTCCCATTTCTTCCCATCAAGATTTGTATCCCCAATTATAAATGCAAAGTGTTGTTTAAGATGAATTATCTGAGGTCAATTAATCCAAGGTTTTCTTGGATTTTATTTTTCCACATCACTAAAGTATAATAATTTTCATAATATCATTGTGACTTATTGTAAAAGTAGGTTAATAGTGGGGTTTGGATAGTTTCTGTGAGTGTGTGTGGGATTTAATTGAATTGGAGGCAGCTGCTCTGGAGGTTTGGAAACATCAAAAGAAATTAGGTACAGAGGGGTTTGAAATGCTAAATACGTCAAAATGGCTGGTCTTAGAACATGAGGAGAATTTGCATTTTTAGATAAATTGGGGCAGTTTGAATTTTGAAGAGATAGTCGGATGTTTACATCTAACAGGAGAAGCTAGGCCAAGCAGTGTGTTTATTTTTCAGAAAGGTAACTGACAATATTAGCACCATGGAAAGTTTTATATTATGAGAAAGTGCGTTTTCAAGGACATACAGAACAATGGAATTTACAGATTAAAAGAGAGAAAACGTATATACGGGAGAATGAAAGGCTATGGAGACAGGCCTGGTGACATCCAGCAAAACATCCTCAGAAACGCCTCCAGCCATTTCTGCATGGGTAGAAATTTTGGGTCGGCAGGCGGCCGTGATCGGCAGGCCCAGGAGCGTCCGGGGAACGGGCCGCTGACCACGATTGGCCCCCGACTGGGATTTCATTCTGGTTGGCCAATTAACGGCTAGCCAGTTTGCAAGTCGCGCTGAAAGGCTCAGCACTGCCGGGGTGGGAGGAGGGCGAGCGCTGAAGTCAGCGTGGGCGCGGGGGAGTGCGGAATGAAAGCTCCCCGAAGGCAGGGAGCTGACAAATTTAAAATCAATAGAAGCAGAATGTAAAATTGGGAAAAAATGTTCATGCGTCAGAATGAGACACCTCAACATACGGAGGATGAAAATTTTTTCAAAACATTTTAATCTTTTTTTAAAGTTAATCATGGAAACCTCATCCCACCCTTGGGTGAGGTTTCCCCAAAAATGCAAAGGCCGCCTGGCAGATTTGCCCGCCCACTATCCATTATGTTGGACGAGCAGTGAAAAATCAACATCAGTTGCTATTTTAATGGCCTCAGTAGGCCTCTTAATTTTCAGTGGGTGTGCTGCCAACTCTCACATGCATGTGTTTGCTGACAGAAATATCGTGCAAGTATGTGATGACGTCGGGACGCTCGCCCGATGTCATTGCGTGCTATTTCACGCTTCAGCATGTTGGGCGCGTGCCCGCACACTGAGCAGAAAATTCTACCCCTCAAGTCTGTTGCATCCAGCCCTTAAATGTGAAAATTGTGCAGGCCTTTTTTTTTTTTACTTTAAAGTCTAGTTTGGACTGTTGCCTTACAAGGGGTGCATTTGGGAGTCAGCTTAGGTCAGAATTTTAGTATTGACTATAGTATTAAGTAACTGGAATCTTACGTATGTGTTTGACATCTTTTCTTTTATTGATAAATATTTTAATTTAGTTTAAAAAGAATCTCTACAGGTCTCGGTGGATTTATTACTTCTGAATTCAACGCACACATTTCAAAATAAACACAAATTGTAAAATCGTTGCGATAGCGGGATCAAGTTTCCCTCATGGAATTGATCTGCCTGCCATGTCATAACACACAAAAGTACCTGTTTCTAGGCTAGCCCCATAACCTTCTCAGCAGATGCGCTTAATAATATTGGATCAGAAATGGTTTACAATTCCTCTTAAAGGAGGAGACACCTCATATTTTGAGCATCCAGGAAGGACAGCAATATTAATATAGATTTCAACTGGGAATATGTATTTTCTGTGCCTTAAAAAAATTGAGGCACTTGAAATTTGGGAAGACATATTTCAGGAAGCCTTAAGGTACGTGAGCAAAAGCAGGACATAATCATTGCATGGCTGTAATTTTGTTTGTACCTACCTTCACCTGCAGACACTAGAAAGGCTATGATTTTCACTTGGATACTTTCTACTTTCTCTGCTACCTGATGGAATTCATTATTAAAGAATCTCAGAGTCCCAAGTATTTAAGTTCTGCTTTTCAACGAAACTGACACTCTGTCATCAGTATATGTAGCCATCGTGAGTACAATAATTAAAACACATTGATATTATCAGGTCTTTAGGACCAATAGCAAATATAAGTGTGGACAATGGGCATATTAAGGGATTTTCTAAGTTATAAAAATGTGTCGACTTATTTAAGAATTGTATCACTTTGCAAATGGTAAAAGTAATTTTTGTAGCCGTTATATATTGGAGATAACTTAAATTACAATGTTATGCTCAAGGATGCTTGGAATATTCAAGATAGATCCATTAAATTTATGGATATAATTTTGACTTTAAGTAAATAAAGGCATGCAGCCCAGCGGCGCAGGGACAGCAATCTGTTCAAACAGCAAATGGCGGGATTCTGGTACTGAGCCTTCTGGATCTTTTCTCAGTTGGTTGAAAAACTTAATTAGGTTGATTTTCTTTCTCCCTCTAGAGATCCCACGGAAATAAAGAAGGGCTGAAACATGCTCTTCGCTGTAAATTAGAGGGAACACCAAAAATTAGGAGAATCTATACATAAACTATGGCAAACAAAAAAAATTTACAGCTTGGCTGAAAATACATTTATCAAGGTACAAAGGGTAACAGTTCAAAGGAAATTCAAGGTGATGGCAGCGGAAGTAGTAAAGGAAGCTAAGTTGGAGTGGGATAAGAATTGGGTGGAGCAAACACCTGAAAGGAGGAGCTGAAAGGTGGCATAGAGATGAGCAAGGATAAGGGTAAGTCAAAAGAGAAGCCTATCATGGGAAGAGGGGAGGAGGTGGCGTAGTGGTAATATCACTAGACTAGTAATCCAGAGGCCCAAGCAAATGGTCTGGGAATATGGGTTCAAATCTCACCATGGCAGCTGGTGGAATTTAAATTCAATTAATAAATCTGAAATTAAAAGCTACTCTCAGTAAGGTCGATCTTGAAACCATTGTTGATTGTCGTAAAAACCTAATGCCCTTTAGGGAAGAAAATCTGTAGCCCTTACCTGGTCTGGCCTACAGGTGACTCCAAACCCAAAGCACTGTGGTTGACTCCTGAAATGACCTAGCAAGCCACTCAGTTGTATCAAACTGAGTCAATAAGGAGTGAAACTGGATGGACCACCTGACATCATTTAGTCACCAAAAATGACAATGGCAAAGTCTTCCTTAGTAACATCTGGGGGCTTGTGCCAAAATTCCTAGTCAAGCAACAGCCTGACAGAGTTATATTCACTGAATCATACCTTACAGACAATGTCTCAGACACCATCACCATTATCTCTGGGTAAATCCTGTCCCAATGACAGGACAGACCCACCAGAGGTGCAGGCACAGTGGTATACAGGTTAGAGGGAGTTGTCCTGCGAGTTATCAACATTAACTCTGGGCCTCATGAAGTTCAGGGCATCAGGTCAAACATGGGCAAGGAAACCTCCTACTGATTACCACCTACTGCTCCAATCCCTTCAGCTGATGAATCAGTATTCTTCCACGTTGAACGTCACTTGGAAGAAGGGTGGTAAGGGCACAGAATGTACCCTGAGCGGGGGACTTCAATGTCTATTGCTAAGAGTGGCTAGGTAGCACCATTACTGATTGAGCTGGTAGAGTCCTAAAGGTCACAGCTGCTAGACTGGTTCTTTGGCAGGTGGTGAGGGACCAACAAGTGGGAAAAACCTACTTGGCTCAATGCAAACTGGAGGAACATCACCTCATCTTCTGACCAGGCACTTTACAGTCTTCTGGAGTTAATATTGAGTTCAACTATTTCAGATCATGAACTCTCTTCTCCATCCCCACCCCCTTTCCAATCCCCTTTTCCCAATAATTTATCATTTTTTACAAATATATTTTTCTTTTCCCACCTATTTTTAAATTTATTTCAATCTATTGTTTCATCTCCACCTTTTAGCCCATTTCGATCCCTTCCCCCCACCCTACCCCCACTAGGGCTATCTGCTACTAGCTTGTCCTGCTTGCTACCATTAATGTCCCCATTAGCATATCCTTTAGATAATATCACGACCGTCAAGACCCCTTTGTCCATTTGTCTATGACATCTTCGGCAGTCTCTTCTTGGCCTCCACCTATAACTGGCCCCCTATCCAGCTCTACCTGTCCCACCCACGTCTACCGGCTTATATTTCATCTCATTTCTATATTTTTTAGTTCTGATGAAGGGTCATACGGACTCGAAACGTCAACTGTATCCCTCTCCGCAGATGCTGTCAGACCTGCTGAGTTTTTCCAGGTATTTTTGTTTTTGTTCTACTTGGCCTCATCCTTACCACCTACCCATCGCAGAGTCATCTGTCCATGACAATATTGGTAGGAGTGACTACCGCACTCTCCTTGCAGAGATGACATCATGTCTTCACACTGAGGATACCATCCATTGAGCATGGTGGCAGTGCCAAGCAACACAAAAGGATATATTCGGAACAGATCTAGCAACTCAGGACTTGGTATCCATGAGGTGCTGGGTCATCAGCAGCAGCAGAATTGTACTGAGCCACAACCTGTAATCTCATGGGCTTCACTCTATCATAACCATCAAGCGAGGGGGCCAACCCTGGGTCAAAGAAGATTGCAGGAGAGCATGTCAAGAGCAAAACAGGTCATAGCCAAAAATGAGGTGCCAACCTGGTGAAGCTACAACACAAGACTGCACAAGGGGAGCAAAGTGCAATAGACAGAGCTAACCAATTCCACAAGTAATGAATCAGGTCAAAGGTCTGCAATCCTGCCACATCCATTCATGAATGGTGGTGAGTAATTAAACAACTAACCGAGGAATGTGTCATCGTAAATATCCCCATATCTGTGCAAAAGACAAGACTGAAGCATTTTTATCCATCTTCTGCCAGAAGTGCCCATGGATGATCCATCTTTGCCCTTGCCTTCACACTGAGGATACTCTCCATTGTGCTAAATGGGAACAGATTTTGAACAGATCTAGCAATTCAAAACTGGGCATCTATGAGGCACCATGAGTCATCATCAGCAGCAGAATTATATTCAACCACAATCCGTAACCTCATGGCCCTGAATATCCCTCATTCTACTACTGCCATCTAGCCAGGAGATCAGCCACAGTTCAATGAAGAGTGCAGGAGGGCATGCCAGGAGCAGCACCAGACATACCTAAAAATGAGATGTCAATCTGGTAAAGCTACAACACAGGACTACTTGCATGCCAAGCTGAGGAAGCAGCATGCGATAGACAGAGCCAAGCATCCCACAGCTAATGGATCAGATCTAAGTTCTGCATTCCTATCACATTCAGTCGTGAATGGTGGTGGACAATTTAATAACCAACAGGAGGAGAAGGCTCCACAAATATCCACATTATCAATGATGGGGTAGCCCCAACACATCAGTGCAAAAGACAAGGCTGAAGCATTTGCAACCATCTTCAGCTAGAAGTGCTGAGTTGATGACCCATCTCAACATTCTCCTGTGATGCCCAGCATTGTAGATACCAGTGATTCACTCCATGTGATATCATGAAACAGCTGAAGGCACTGCATACTGCAAAAGCTATGGACCTTGATGACATTCTGACAGTAGTCCTAAAGACTTGTGCTCCAGAAATAGCCGTGTTCCAGTACTGTATAACACTGGCATCTAGCCAGCAATGTGGAAAATTGCCCAGGCATGTTCTGTCCACAAAAACACGGCCAATTACCACTCCATCAGTCTATTCTTGATCATCAGCAAAATTATGGAAAGGATTGTTGACAGTGCTATCAAGTGACACTTACTTAGCAATAGCCTGCTCATTGATGTTCAATTTGGGTTCTGCCAGGGTCACTTGACTCCTAACAGTCTTGGTCCAAACATGGACAAAAGTGCTGAACTATGAGGTGAGGTGAGAGCCTTTGCTGCTTTCGACATCAAGGCAATATTTGATCGAGTGTGGCATCAAGGAGCCCTAGTAAAACTGATATCAATGGAAATCAGGGGGGAAACTCTCCACTGGCTGAAGTTATATCTAGCACAGAGGAAGATGGTTGTGGTTGTTGAAGGTCAATCATCTCAGTCCCAGGTCATCACTGCAGGAGTTCCTCAGGGTAGTGTCCTAGGCTCAACCTTCTTCAGCTGCTTCATCAATGGTCTTCTCTCCATCATTAGATTATAAGTGGGGATGTTCGCTGATGATTGCACAATGTTTGACATCACTCATGACTCCTCAGGTACTGAAGCGTATCCATATGCAGCAAGACCTGGACAACAATCAGGCCCAGGCTGACAAGTGGCAAGTAACATTTGCACCACACAAGTGCCAGGCAATGACCATCTCCAACAAGAGAGACTCTAAGTTCTCCCTTTGACATTCAATGGCATTACACATAGCTGAATCCTTCACTATCAACATTCTGGGTGTGATTATTGACCAGAAACTGAACTGGACTAGCCATATAAATACTGTGGTTACAAGATCAGATCAGAGTCTGGGAATTCTGTGGCGAGGAACTCACCTCCTGTCTCCCCAAAACCTGTCCACCATCTACAAGCCACGAGTCAAGAGTGTGATCGAACACTCTCCACTTGCCCCGATGAGTGAAGCTCCAACAACACTCAAGAAGCTCGACACCATCCAGCACAAAGCAGCTTGCTTGACTAGCACCGCATTCATCAGGTTAAACATTCATTCCCTCCACTACTGGTGTACAGTGGCAACAGTCTGTATCATCTACGAGATACACTTCAGCAACTCACCAAGGTTGCTTTGCCAGCATCTTCCAAACTTGTCTTTTTCGATGGTAGAATTGCAAGGGCAGCAACACCACTAACTGCAAGTTCCCCTCCAAACCACACATCATCCTGGCTTGGAATTATATTGAAATTCCTTCAGTGTTGCTGGATCAAAATCCTGGAACCTCCTTCCTAACAGCACTGTGGGTGTACCTACGCCACATGGGCTGCAGCAGTTTATGAAGGCAGCTCACCACCACCTTCTCAAGGGCAATTAGGGATGGATGTTAAATTCTGGCCTGGCTGGTGATGCCCACATCCCATGAAAGAACAAGTGAAGAAAAAGAGAGAAAAGTATTGGGCTCAGGTTCAGCGCAGCAGCCAAAATCACATGCAAAGGAAGTTCAGGCTACGTGACAGAGATTAGGTGCAGTGTTAATAACCAGAGGGCAGGGAGCAGACAACATGAAACCTTACCTATATGTGAATGTTTATGATTAATTATTTATTAACAAAAATGATCATAAATAATTTAAACAAATGTAAAATTGATGTCCATGCATCAAACATGTGCCTAAATTCTCAATATAAACTTTCAGCATACAAACTTCCATGTTGAGAGAGCTAAAGACAAAGAAATCATTAAATACCCTCAAGTCTTAAAAGCATATAAAGATGAATGGTACTAAGCAGACCAATTTACCCAATATCTGGAAAGTCCATATGTAATTTGTTCAGTTTTGTCTCAAGTTCATTTTTTTTTGAACCAATAAAATCAGACAAATCTTGAGTTACCGGAAAAAGCCACAAAGCAGTACTGCCCTGGAAAATAAAAGGTTTAGTTCACACATCCACACCTTAAAATTTATTACTTGTACTGATGCACTCTATAAGCAATTTTAAAATATTTGGCTTCTATCACACAGCTACTGATGATACTAAAACTTACAAGGCAGTAATTTATACGTTTCTGAATCAACATGACAAATATCTATACTTTTAGAATCAGCTTTTTACCAGAAGTTGTCACGTGACTACTATGCTTTTTAGCTGATTGAATCATTTCCAAAAATAGTTATTTTATTCTGAGGAAGTATATTTATATATTTGTTCACTTCCTAACAACTCACTTGTTACTGTATTGTAATGATCAAATCTGCAAAGATTTCCCTATTTTCCTTTAGTTGTCTGATACATTCTTTTGGAATTTCAGACAGATGTCTTTGAAGAGTCAATATTCGCTTGGGGTCTCTAAAAGCATGTTAATATTTTGCAAGGAGTTCCCCAAACAAAAAATGTTCGTAAACTACACCTTTCATCAGGTTTGGCTAAATTTAGGAGTGGTTTAATTTCAAAAATTAAAGGAACAATCAGATATACAAAACTAGCAAATTGTAAATAAGGCTAGAGTTTAGAACAGTATGAATATGTGAGCTAAATACAGGTTAGATTATTTAAAGCACTGTTTATTAATTACTTCATAATGCAGCTAACTGAATATCAATAGCCATCATAAATTCCTGGAAAAACTCAGCAGGTCTGACAGCATCTGCGGAGAGGAATACAGTTGATGTTTCGAGTCCAAATGACTCTTCATCTGAACTAAAAAAGAGAAACGAGGTGAAATATAAGCTGGTAGAGGAGGGTGGGACAGGTAGAGCTGGATAGGGGGCCAATGATAGGTGGAGGCAAAGAAGAGATTGCCAAAGATGTCATAGACAAAAGGACAAAGGGGTGTTGACGGTGGTGATGTTATCGAAGGGATATGCTAATGGGGACATTAAGGGTAGCAAGCAGGACAAGCTAGTGGCAGATAGCCCTAGTGGGGGGTAGGGTGGGGGAAAGAGATCGAAATGGGCTAAAAGGTGGAGAAAAAACAATAGATCAAAATAAATTTAAAAATAGGTGGGAAAAGAAATATATATATTTTTTAAATGATAAATTATTGGAAAAAGGGGGATTGGAAAGGGGGTGGGGATGGAGGAGAGAGTTCATGATCTGAAATTGTTGAATTCAATATTAAGTCTGGAAGGCTGTTAAGTGCCTAGTCGGAAGATGAGGTGCTGTTCCTCCAGTTTGCATTGAGCTTCACTGGAACACTGCAGCAGGCCAAGGACGGACATGTGGGCATGAGAGCAGGGTGGTATGTTGAAATGGCAAGTGACAGGGAGGTCTGGGTCATGCTTGCGGACAGACCAAAGGTGTTCGACAAAGCGGTCACCCAGTCTGCGTTTGGTCTCTCCAATGTAGAGACCACATTGGGAGCAGTGAATGCAGTAGACTAAATTGAGGGAAGTGCAAGTGAAGTGCTGCTTCACTTGAAAGGAGAGTTTGGGCCCTTGGACGGTGAGGAGGAGGGAAGTAAAGGGGCAGGTGTTGCATCTTCTGCGGTTGCATGGAAAGGTGCCGTGGGAGGGGGTTGAGGTGTGGGGGGTGATGGAGGAGTGGACCAGGGTGTCCCAGAGGGAATGATCACTGCGGAAAGCCACCAGGGGGTGAAGGAATGATGTGTTTGGTGGTGGCATCATGCTGGAGTTGGCGGAAATGGCAGAGGATGATCCTTTGAACACGGAGGCTGGTGGGGTGATAAGTGAGGACAAGGGGGACCCTATCATGGTTCTTGGAGGGAGAGAAAGGTGTGAGGGCAGATGCGCGGGGGAGAGGCTGGACACGGTTGAGGGCCCTGTCAACCACCATGGGTGGAAAACCTCGGTTAAGGAAGAAGGAAGACATGTCAGAGGAACGGTTGTTGAAGGTAGCATCATCAGAACAGATGGAACAGAGGCGAAGGAACTGAGAGGATGGGATGGAGTCCTTACAGGAAGTGGAGTGTGAGGAGCTGTAGTCAAGGTAGCTGTGGGAGGCGATAGGCTTGTAATGAATATTGGTGGACAGTCTATCACCAGAAATTGAGACTGAGAGGTCAAGCAAGGGAAGGGAAGTGTCAGTGATGGACCATGTGAAAATGATGGAGGGGTGGAAATAGGAGGCAAAATTAATAAATATTTCCAGATCCAGACGAGAGCACGGAGCAGCATCGAAGCAGTCATTGATGTACCGGAGAAAGAGTTTTGGGAGGGGGCCTGAGTAGGACTGGAACAAGGAATGTTCTACATACCCCATAAAGAGACAGGCATAACTGGGGCCCATGCGGGTACCCATAGCCACACCTTTTATTTTATTTCTGGTGATAGACTGTCCACCAATATTCATTACAAGCCTATCGACTCCCATAGCTACCTCAACTACAATTCCTCACACTTCCTGTAAGGACTCCATCCCATTCTCTCAGTTCCTTCGCCTCCGTCGCATCCGTTCTGATGATGCCACTTTCAAAAACAGTTCCTCTGACATGTCTGCCTTCTTCCTTAACCGAGGTTTTCCACCCACGGTGGTTGATAGGGCCCTCAACCGTGTCCGGCCCATCTCCCGTGCATCAACTTTCACGCCTTCCTCTCCCTCCCAGATCCATGATAGGGTTCCCCTTGTCCTCACTTATCACTCCACCAGCCTCTGCATTCAAAGGATCATCCTCCGCTATTTCCACCAACTCCAGCATAATGCCACCACCAAACACATCTCCTCTTCACCCCCCCGGCGGCTTTCCGCAGGGATCATTCCCTCTGGGACACCCTGGTCCACTCCTGCATTACCCCCTACACTTCAACCCCCTCCCATGGCACCTTCCCATGCAACTGCAGAAGGTGCAACACCTGCCCCTTTACTTCCCTCCTCCTCACTGTCCAGGGGCCCAAACACTCCTTTCAAGTGAAGCAGCACTTCACTTGCACTTCCCTCAATTTAGTCTACTGCATTCACTGCTCCTAAAGCAGTCTCCTATACATTGGAGAGACCAAACGCAGACTGGGTGACCACTTTGTAGAACACTTTCGGTCTGTCCGCAAGCATGACCCAGACCTCCCTGTCGCTTGCCCTTTCAACACACCACCCTGCTCTCATGCCCACATGTCCATCCTTGGCCTGCTGCAATGTTCCAGTGAAGCTCAACGCAAACTGGAAGAACAGCACCTCATCTTCCGATTAGGCACCTAACTGCCTTCTGGACTTAATATTGAGTTCAACAATTCAGATCATGCACTTTCTCCTCCATCCCCACCCCCTTTCTGATCCCCCTTTTTCCAATAATTTATAATTAAAAAAAAGTTTTCTTTTCCCACTTATTTTTAAATTTATTTTGATCTATTGTTTTATATCCACCTTTTAGCCCATTTCGTTCCCTTCCCCACACCCCACCCCGACTAGGGCCATCTGCCACTAGCTTGTCCTGCTTGCTACCCTTAATGTCCCCATTAGCACATTCCTTCGATAAGATCAGCACCATCAACACCCCTTTGTCCTTTTGTCTATGACATCTTTGGCAATCTCTTCTTTGCCTCCACCTATCACTGGCCCTCTATCCAGCTCTACCTGTCCCACCCCCCTTTACCAGCTTATATTTCACCTCATTTCTCTATTTCCTTAGTTCTGATGAAGAGTCTGATGAAGGACTCGAAATGTCAACTGCATTCCTTTCTGCAGATGCTGTCAGACCTGCTGAGCTTTTCCAGGTATTTTTGCTTTTGGTTTGGATTTCCAGCATCCGCAGTATTTTGTCTTTATCTATAGCCATCATGCCTGTTTTTGCAAACAACCAGAGAAGAGATTGTTTTTTTCACATAAATAAAATGGGATGGAGGACATGTACCTGGCTTTCAGCTGTATAGTTTGAGAGAATGTGATTTCATTTGTAGCAAAACTATTAACAGGATATCATGTTGAACCTTCAATAAAAGTCTATTTATGCTTGTCAAAGGACTAATAAAGCACTTGACCACAGTAAATGTCAAGCCTTGAAAATCAAGTTGTGTAGTGAACCATTGTTTAGGAAAATGGCCGAACGCTGACAAGAAGGATATTTTGCTACTTCTAAGCATAGTAATGGAACATTACAAATATATTTTAGTTAAGGGAGGAGGCCTTCAGCATGCAATGTACATGAATATATGACAGACAGGGTTACTGCTATATTTATGACTGGTAGGTGTTCTGAAGGAAGGTTCATCCTTGAAAGTAAACAAAGATGAGGCATAAACTGGCCTGTATATGGTGGATGAGTAGCATTTGAAGAGGCTTTGGTTCACCAGGGGAAGTTAGGACGGAAGCATGCCAATTGGTGCATAAAATCTTTCAAGGACTACTCAACAATAAAAACAAACATAAAATAGTTTATGTTACTTACATGTTCTTTATATACGCTATGTATTGCTCCCAATTCTTCTCTTATCTTATTTGCTGCTGTGTCACGTTGTCTAGATGATTTGCAGTAAATACGCTGTTTCATGATTTGTGTAATGTACTCCTTAACAAACTGATAGTGGACACTAGATATCAGGACCTTTTATTTAAACAGATAATTAATTTGTACTTATTTATTATAGTCATTCTTTTTACAACATTTATTAATTGAAGTGTTTGATATTTGAAATATTAGCAGTATACCTGGCAATTGGCTTGTTTCATTTTCCTGAACTCTTCGCAATACTTTTCAGCAATGCTTATTATCTGATTAAAATCCTGATTACTGGAAAGCCATTTCTTTGTCATGAGTTTCTTAAAACAAAGCTAGAAAATAAAATTTCCAGTGCAGTAGCATATTATTGATGTATGAATGATTTGAGAACCCCCTTCCCAACATACCTTCACTTGAAGCAGAATATCATCTGAGAGAATTTTATTGAGTTCTCGTACAACATTGTTCAATGTTTCTTCTACTTTGCCGGCGTGTACAGCATTGTTTTGCTTAAGTGACCTTACATATTCCCTGTGGTGGAGAAGAAGGGAGATAAAGACAATAAGAATTTCATGTGTAAAAATGACCATAATTGAGAGTTCAGTTGTTGGGTGTGGAGAATGAAATGTAAAATGTAATAGGTAGGCTTTATTCAATAGGTAGTTTTAGGTGTCAGCCTATGCTTTTGAGTGCCACCTGGTGTACATATTATGTTGCAACACCAGGTTGGATTTCCCTCTGCCTTTCTGCTAGTTCTTCCAACATGCACATTTTATTGCTTTTGTTTGAGATTAAGGGGCAATTTGGTCGAGGTATTTAAAATTATGAAGGTACGTGTTGGATCTTTTGGATCCTCGCCGCATGCTTGTTGTAAGTGATGGCCAAGTTGGTACTATAGACAGAGTTGACCAGCAGACACTTCTTAGGCAGAAAACAATATGTTTATTTACCAAGGTACTCAGCAGCAACTACTTGCGTGCTTTCATTTCTAACCCAACTCTAAACTACTGACTACTAACTACAGAGATAGCCCGCACTACTCTTCTATTGGTTACTAAAGATCATGTGATCTTCCTTAGCAGCATTCTTCTTAAAGGTATATTACACACTAGATAAACCCATAATTACCAGTGTGTGGAACAGGGTTGATAGAAACAGCATGCTTCCAGTAATTGAAAAAATGAGAACAAGGGGACATAGATATGTTAAGTGTAAGAGATTTAGAACAACAGCAAGAGGAACATTTTTACAGGCAGTATGATAAAGTTGTGGATCATACTACCAGAATTAGTGCTGAAGCAAAGACCTAGTCAACATTTAATAGATTATATGGCCACTTGAAAAATAGAGGATAAAAAGAATGACAACAGGACTACATGCTGAGGGACACACTAAAGCTTGGGGCAGCCACCGCAGAGGCGCAATGGGGAAGGGTCGCTGCTTAAGACCTTTCTGCCACAGTGCACCGAGGGGCTGGGAACTGTAAAGAGCCCCTCGGGATGTACAGCTCAAAATGAATGTCCGCCAATGAATGTAATATTCATTGTTTGTACTGATACACCTTGTGATTCATGTTGTAAAAGTTGAACCTGATTGTATTTTTGTGATGGTGATTTTGAAATGGTTTAAATGTTGTTGAAGATTTATGAATAAAGTATATTTTTGCAAAAAAAAAATAAAAAGAATGACAACAAAGTTGGCACTTGGGATTCTGACTACTGTTCATTTGGAAGATAAAGACCAACATAAAGTGGTTAGGGTCAAAGGCCCTGCAATGTTTTTAGATATAAATGAGAAGGTAGCAGCAAGATGAAAATTTCCCTGGAGACATCCAAGACCTGAATACTGTCCAGAGAAGAACCGTACCACTGATCCTAGTGTTATTCAGCTAAGAAATGAGGGAAGATTAGAAAAACTTAGACTCTTCTGTTTTAAATGGAGACAAGGAGGGAACCTTTTAAAAACAAATGGAATAAATTAGGCTAATCTGAAAACTGTTTCATTATACACCACAACCGCAGGACTTGGGGATATACATGCAAACAGGTAATAGATAAGTTCAGGACTGATGTCTGGAAGTATTTTGTCACTTCTTCACACAAAAAAAGAGCTGGAATGGCCTTTCAGGTAGAGTAATGGAAACAAAACCTTTGCAGTCAATAAAAAGACAGATGCTATAATGGGGGATTGTAGTTTTCTCCAGAAGAATGGACTACATGGATTGAATAGCATCATTCGTCCACACCTATCTACAAGAGCTTTATCTTTGTAATACACAATATGCACATTGGCATCTACATGCCAATGGGGAAAATTCCCCAGGTATAGCTGTATACAAAAGCAGGACAAGTCTAATTCAGCCAATTATCACTCCATCAGCCTACCTTCAATCATCAAAGTAATAGTAGCTGTTGCTAACAGTGCTATCATGAGGCACTTACTGAGAAACAACCGGTTGACTGATGCTCAGTTTTGGTTCCACCAGGGCCACTTGGCTCCAGGCCTCATTATGGCTTTGGTCCAAACATGGACAAAAGAACTGAATTCCAGAAGTGAGGCAAGAACAACTGAATTGACATCAAGGCAGCATTTGATCAAATGTGGAATCAAGCAGCCTTAGCAAAACTGAAGTCAATGGGAATCGGCTAAAATTCTTCACTGGTTAGAGCCATGCTTAGCACAGAAGGAAGATGGTTGTGGTTATTGGATCATTTCAGCCCCAGGATATCCCTGCAGATGTTCCTCAGGGTGGTGTCCTAGGCCCAACCATCTTCAGTTGCTTCATCAACAACCTTCCCTCCAAGGTCAGAGGTGGCAATATTCACTGACGATTGCAAAGAGTTCAGAACCATTAACAAATTTTCAGTACTTAAGCAGCCTGTGCCTATATGCAGAAAAACCCGGGCAACATTCCAGCTTGGCTGATAAATGACAAGTAACATTTATGCCAATGCAAGTGCCAGGCAATTGTCATCTCCAACGAGAATCTAACCAGCTCACCTTGAGTTCCTCTCTTTGACATTCAATGGCATGAGCTTTGCTGAATTCTCCACCATCAATATCCTGGAACTTAACACTGACCAGAAACATAACTGGACCTGTGCATAAATACAGTGACTACAAGAGCAGGTGAAAGGCTGGGAATTCTGCAGCAGGTAACTCATCTCCTAATTCCTGGCTACAAGACACAAGTCAGGAGTGTGATGGAATACTCTCCACTTGACTGGATGAGTGCAGTTCTAACAACACTCAAGAAGCTTGACTCTATCCAGGACAAAACGGCCTGATTGATTGACATCCCATCCACAACCTTAAACATTTACTCTCTCCACCACCAGCACATGGTGTCAGGGTGTACCATCTACAAGATGCACTGCAGCAGCGTGCCAAGGCTCCTTCGGTAGCACTTTACAAACCCGTGACCTCTACCACAGAGAAGGACAAGGTCAGCAGGCGCATGGGAACACCACCACTTGCAAGTTTCCCTCCAAATCACACATCATCTTGACTTGGAACACTGTTGCTGGGTCAAAATTGTGGAACTTCTTGCCTAACAGCACTGTAGGTATACCTACACCATATGGAGTGCAGCAGTTCAAAAAGGTAGCTCACCATTACCTTCTAAAGGGCAATTAGAGATTGGGAACAAATGCAAGTCTTGCCAGCTATGTCAAAAAAATTAAGCACTGCTCCAGGATTTGTAAAGACATGCCTGGCAAACCTAATTGAATTATTTGAACAGGTGAATAGAGCAGTAGACAGAGGAATGTCTATGTATGTAATTTATATGGACTTCCAGAAGGCGGTTGAGAAAAGTCCCTCATAAGAGACTGTTAGCCAACATTGAAGCTCATGAATTTGAGGGCAAGTTTGTGATCTGGTTAGGAAATTCTTTGATTGGCAGAAGGCAAAAAGTAGAGATAACAGGCAGGCACTCTAATTGGCAGGATGTAATTAGTGGTGTCCTACAAGGATCTGTGTTGGGCCCCAACAATTCACCATATTTACTAATGATGTAAATGAAGAAATAGAAACACACATATACAAATTTGTTGATGATACAATGATGGGAGTCACCGTAAGCAGTATTGGGAAGCATGAAATTATGATGAAATATTGAAAGACTTAGTGAATGGGCAAAATTGTGAAAAATAGATTTCAATGTAGGAAAAAGTGAGGGAAAATAGAACAAAGTATTTTCTAAATGGTGAAAAGCTAGAAACAGTGGAGCTCAAAAGGGACTTGGAGGTCCAGGCATATATATCATTAAAATGTCATGAAAAGTTACATAAAATAATCGTGGAAAATGAATGGAATTTTGGCCTTTGTATTTAGAAGACTAGAATGTAAGTGGGGCAAAAGTCATGCTTCAGCTGTACCATGTCCTGGTTAGGCCACACATGGAATACTGAGAGTAGTTCTGGGCACCACACCTTAAGAAGGATATATTAATCTTGAAGGGAGTGCAGCGAAGGTTTACCAGAATGATACCTGGGCTTACAAGGAGAGGTCTCGCAAATAGGATTGTATTCCCTGGAAGTTAGAAGTTTTCAAGGCATTAAGGGGAACAAATTAGAAAGAGAAAAATTATTTCCATTGTTTGGGGAGTGTAGGGCTAGGGGACTCAGTCTAAAAATTAAAGCTAGACATTTCAAGAGTGAAATTAGGAAACAGTTCTACATACAAGGGATAGCAGAAATTTGGAACAACAAACTGCCAACAATTGATGATCGATTTTTTTTTGTTAACCAAAGGTATTAAGAGATATGAAGCAATGGGCATATTGAATGAAGTTGCAGATCAACCATAATCTCACTGAATGATGGAACAAGTTTGAGGGGCTAAATGGTCCACTCCAGTTCCCATGTTCCTAGAGGCTTGATCATATAATCCTGACACACAATCCAGTGCAGGACTTGGGGAGCGTTACATTCTTGGAGGTCCAATATGCTCCCTCAGTTAGACGTAAAAGATTCCAAGGTACTATCTGGAGCAGTGGAAAGACGTTCTACAAGTGTCCAGGCAATAGTTATCCCTCAATCAATATCAGCAAAAATGAATTATCAGGCACATATTTCATCATTCTTTGTTGGACCTAATAGTGCTAACTTTTCTCCAACACTGGAACTGCAACTATATTTCAGAAGTAATAAAAACAGAAAATGCCAGAAAAACTCAGCAGGTTTGCCAGCATCTGTGAAGAGAGAAACAGAGTTAATGTTTTGAGTCCGTATAAGTCTTCTTCAAAGCTGAAGAGGGGTAGAAATGTTTTTTTTTCGTTCATGGGATGGGGGTGTCGCTGGCTAGGCCAGCATTTATTGCCCTCAAGAACTGAGTGGCTTGCTAGGACATTTCAGAGTCAACCACATTGCTGTGGGCCTGGAGTCACATGTAGGTCAGATCAGGTAAGGACAGCAGATTTCCTTCTCATTAGTGCACCAGATGAATTGACAATGGTTTTATGCTCATTGTTAGGCTTTTAATTCCAGATTTTTTATTCACCATCTTCCTTGGTGGGATTCGAACGCGGGTCCCCAGAGCAATACCCTTGCTCACTGGATTACTAGTCCTGTGACAATAACACTCTGCTGATGGGTTTTTTACTGTTTAGGAGGGGGTGGAGCAGGTGGAGCAGAATAGAAGGTCAGGGATAGGTGGGAGCTCAGAAGAGATTTGATAAAGATGTCATGGACACAAGGCAAAGGGAATATTAATGGTAGTGTTAAAGACTAAAGGCGGCACCGATACTGGCATAAACATAAAGCAACAGAATGTGTTAATAGCAGAACAAGGGTCAGCGCTCTGTGAAAACACAATGTAGAAATAAGTGACAGATGGCCCTGTCGAGGTACTTAATTGACCATGAAGTGCTTTGGGATGTCCTTAAATCTTCCTTTCTTTAAAACTGCAACTAACATGAATATATTAGAAAATTGTTTATGCTGTTTATATCAATCACTAAAAAGATTTACCTTAAGTCAATGCAGCTGTTGATGCCTACTATCAAAAGTGGCAGCGGGTTTGAAATGCTCTTTTTTTTGTCCTTCAGATGCTGTTGATAGCTTCAAAAAATGTCCAAATTAGTCATTGTTTAATTCTAACGAAAATATATTGTGTAAAGTAATAATCACGTTTAAACGAAATTTCACTCAAGTATGGTTATCTTTAGTAAGGATCTAATTCACTAATAACAACCCTTATAAAAGTGAAATAAATTATATAAACACAAATAAGTGATTAAATGGAATACTACTATTCTGATAGCTGGAAACACTTATTTAATTCCAATATAGAATGGATTAAAAATCCTGAATCTATATCTTTTTCCCCCTTTTCACAAGAATAATTGGTGTTGAATTTTGTTTGATAAAACTAAGTAGCAGCTTAGGGTGTTTTATTACGTTAAAAGCATTATATGTTGTTGATGACGATACTACCAAGACCATAAACATGCAAACAAAGCAATTGGGGTTAATTTCTGGAGGAACAGAATTGAAAAGCAGGAAAGAAATGTTGAACCAGTATAGGCCTTTTGTTAGACCACACTTACTGTGTACAGTTCTGGAATCCATATTAAAAAAGGGTAAAGCGGCACTGAAGCTGGTGTAAAAAAAAAATGATACCAAAACTGAGAGGTTCTAACTATCTGGAAAGGCTGGACAGTTTGCACTAGAAAAATTAAAGGTGACCTACTGGAGATCTTTAAAATTATGAAGGGGTTTGATAGGGTAGATATAGAGAAGGTGTTACCCACTTGTGGAAGAACAAAATCTAGGTGCCATAAAAGTAGGACAGTCACTCATAAACCCAATGGGAAATTCAGGAGGAAAACTTTACCCAGAAAAAGTGGTTAGAATGTGGAACTTAAGCTGAATAGCATAGATGTCTGTAAAGGAAAGTAACTACATAATGGAGAACAGAATAAAAGAATATGCAGACAGGGTTAGATGAATTAGGGTAGGAGGAGGCTCGTGTGGACCATAACACCAGTACAGACCAGTTGACCAAAAGGCCTGTTTCTGTGCTATAAATTTATTTCATTGAAACATAGAAATAGAGAAAGATTTATGTGCCCATACCAGCCAAAAAGACATAGCCTGAATAATCCCACCCTCCAGCCCTTGAGAGGTATGGAACCTCGAATGCATGTACAAGTGTCTTTTTAAATGTGATGCAGGTTTCCACCTCTGCTACCCTTTGGACAGTGAGTTGCAGATCCCCACCACACTCTGGTGAAAAAAACACTCAAACTTCATAGCACTCAAATGTGATTCCATTATTTAATGAAGTTAAGGCATTGTCCACAAAAAAGTAACATAAAAATGATAATAAGACTGAAAGTATGCAATCAGGATTAAAAAGCTTTCAATAAGAGTATTCAAGATTTCCTGTGTTTCTAGCAGGGTAGCCACACTCATAGGGAGTATGGGTCAGTGATAGGGCTACAGGATTTTCACCTTAATTCTTTTCCCATGTAGGAGTACAATCTCTCTCCTTTCTGTCCTTTACGAACTGCTGCAAAGTCCCTGGCTGAACTTCCATACTGGTTCAGTAGCAGCATACGCCAATCATTGTGGTTTGAACAAGCACCTTGAGAAAACTTATTGTAGCTATACTGGTACAAAATCTCCAGGGTCATTGATGGTTGTAAACTTATGACTGTAAAGCAGGCTACAATGGACTTAATGTTATTATAAACATTACCAGTGTATTAAATCTGTTAATTCATCCAAGGAGATTTGTAAAGCTTTGTCCTTCAGTTTATTGCTGATGTCACCTGATTTACTCACGTATTCATGAATCATCTGCAAAATAAAATCACAAAGGAATTAAATTACATATTATTGTGCAACCATACATTACCTTAATAGAGCTCACTAAAAACACAAACTTATATACATACTTATTGATTTTGTGGATCAAATTTAAAACTTTTGCCTACTATACGAGAAACCAGACTCTCACTTATTATGCTGGCTCTAAATTGCATTAACAGCATTTTCTATATTGCATTCCATCAGTATAAGGTGAACAAATCGGTCTCATGTGACACAGATAATTTAATAGGAAAAGAAAAACAGGAGAAAAACACTAATGACCTTGGAGGCATGTTGAAACCATTGGTTCCATGAGGTTTCACCTGACTTTGCCCATCTCAGCTCATCTGCTGCTGAAACCCTCATCCATGCCTTCATTACCTCTAGACTTAACTATTCCAATTCACTCCTGGCTGGCTTCCCACATTCTACCCTCTATAAACTTGGTCATTCAAAGCTCTGCGCCCATGTCTTTACTCACAGCAAGTCCCAACCTCTTATCACCGCCATACTTACTGGCCTACATTGACTCCCAGTCAAGCAACATCTTGGATTTTAAAATTCTCATCCATGTTTTCAAATTGCTCAATGGACTTGCCCCTCGCTACCTCTATAATCTCCAACCCTACAACCTTCTAAGATATCTGTACCCCTCTAATTCTGGCCTCCTGTGCACTCCCAGTTATAATTACTCCACCATTGGTGGTCGTGCTTTCAGTGGCCTAGGTCCCAAGCCCTGGAATTCCGTCCCTGCACCTCTCAGCCTCTCTACCTCATTTCCTCTTTTAAGAGGCTTCTTAAAACATACCAGTTTGACCAAGCTGTTGGTCATCTGACCTAATATGTCCTCATGTGGCTCAGTGTCATACTTTGTTTTATAATGCTCCTTTGAAGCACCTTGGGCTGTTTCAGTGTGTTAAAGATGCTACATATATATAAGCTGTTGGTGTTGTTCAAGATAAAATTCTCCCTTTGCTTGGTTGTGCTACTTTTATTTCACTCCTAGATGGCACTGTGGTGTTGTAGATTTTAGTTAGTTTGACCAAAAATGAATAAATTTATACTGACAGCCTTTTAGGTGCCGAGTTAACATTGCCTCTGCTTCCCAAATGCTGCACATCACATGTGAAAGAAAGGAGAAAAGTGTTTAAAATAGGGTAGATACATTTAAGTGCAGAATTAAAACAGAGAATGCTAGAAAACATTCAACAGGTCAAGACTTATCTGTGGAGAGTCAATGACCTTTTTTCAGAGCTGGAAGATGTTAGAGATTAACAGACTTTAAGCACAATGCAATGGAAAAGTGAGAGTGGAGGAGAAACAAGGGCAAGAGCATTAAACAAACAAAAAGCGATGATGGTGCAGGGTAAAAAAGGTTCGCAATGGGACAAGTAACAATCACAGAATCATGACAGTGGAGGTCATTCGGCCCATCAAGTCTGCACTGGCTCTCTGAAAGAGCGTTCTATCTAGTTCCACTCCCCTACCTTACTCATTTCCTCTTTTCAGATAGCAATCCTACTCCCTGTTGAATACCTTGATTGAGTCTGCCTCCATCACACTCTCGAAGTTTGTTCCAGACTCCAATCACCCTCTGGGTGAAAAAAACATTTCCTCACATCACTTCTACTCCTTTTGCCAATTATTTTGAATCCGTGTCCTCTAGTTCGTGATGCTCTCTTGAGTTGGAACAGTTTCTCACTATTTACCCTGTCTATACCACTCAGGATCTTCAATTCCTCTATCAAGTCTCCTCTCAGCCATCTTTTCTCCAAGCAAAACAGTCCCAACCTCTCCAATCTATCCTCATAGCTACAGTTCTTCATCCCTGGATAAAGAAACAAAAGGTGGAACCAAAAGAGCAGTAAGTGACAACAGCAGAAGAGCAGTGGGGAGGGAAACATGGAAAATTGGGCCGTTTAACCTGGAATGTGAACCTGGGTCATCAACCTGGAATGTAAATGCTTCTCTCACTGCAGATTCTGCCTGATATAACTTACTCTTTCATGGGATATGGACATTGCTGGCAAGTTCAGCATTTATTGCCCATGCTAGTTACTCTTGAACTGACTGGCTTGCTAGGCAGTTAAGAGTCAATCACATTACTGTGGACCTGGAATCACATGTGGGCCAGCCCAGGTAAGGATGGCAGATTTCCTTCCCTTCAGGGCATTAGTGAACCAGATGGGTTTTTGCAACAATTGATAATAGTTTCATGGTCACCATTACTGGGACTTGATTCTATTAATTGAATTTACATTCCACCAGCTGCCCTGTTGGGATTTGAACCCAGAGCATTAGTCTGGGCATCTGGATTATTAGTCCAGTGACATTACCAGTTCAACAACCTCAGACCATGAATTCTGTCCTCCATTTTGTAAGATCCCCACCCCCCCCAACTCCCCACCACCACCCCACCCCCCCACCCTCCCCCCCCCCCCCCCCCCCCCCCCCCCCACCAACCACCTCCCCAAGTGCCAGTCTGCACCTTGTTTTCATGTTTTGCTTTCAAACAGCATTGATCTTTATCCTGCCATTAACATCTACTCTGGACCAATGCTTTGTTCCTTTATTACTACCATTCCCACTCCCTCTGTCATTTGTTCCAAGACATCTTTATTACTTAATCACCCCTGCTCTCCAACCTATCCCTGACCCTCCCTCCTTTTCCAACAGCATTTTCCATCACACTTCTGCCTCTCTTCAGTTCTGATGAAGAATTGTATTGGACTTGAAACTTAACTCTGTTTCTCTAGCCCACAGATGTTGCCAGACCTGAGTTTTTCCAGCACTTCTGTTTTTATTTCAGTGACAATACCACTATGCTACCATCTCCTCTCTGCTGAGTGCTTTCCAGCATTTGCTTTTGCTTTCATTTAAGTATAAACTTTTTTCTCTGGTGGGGGATCCAGAACAAGTCAAGTACAGCATTCCATTATGCTCCCTCTATCAGCTTTCCCCCACCAAAAGAAATGGATCCTATTGACTTACCCCATTGGATTTCTTAATCATTTTAAACTTTGACCAGGGAAAGCCCTAAGATATGGAGTTAATTGTCAAGGACGAAAGGTTCCCAATGTTTGACTTCAGGAAATGACATCTCATCTAAGACTGGATATTGGAAGTTGGTCCTTCTAGGACATCTATTTTTATGTAATGAAAATAATGTTGGTCCTCTGAACCATTCTAGCCACCCAGCTATTAATCATATGTCACTCAGAAAACATTTAGATTAGCAGTAGATTAAGTGTTTGAACAAGTTACATAAATCGTCGACACAGTGATAAGGAGTAGTCATGGATAGAGTGGTGGTGATTCTTGGCACTTGTTGAGATAATATGCGAAGTTAACATAGCTGGTGCACATAGTTTGAAGTTCAATTCTGTGTATTTTTTTCAATTTTTGCAGGTTGAGATGATGGCACAGGAAATGTAGACTTGTATCACATGAAGTAACTTGTCAGAAATCTTTGACAGTGATGAATTTTGTGACGGCAGTGATAGAGAACAGGCAGCTGAGAATTATTTCATCTGGTGACTGAATATGTGGTTATTAAAAGCACCGGGCTATCAGTTATACTCTCCTTTCTCTGGCTACTGTCTGTCCTTTCTCGGTATCTTTCTCATGCTGAACCAGCAGAACAAGTCTTGACTGAACTTTCAAAGAAATATATTTGCTACCAAAATAACACCTACCTTCAGCAGTAAATCAGAAAATGGCCTTCCCATATCATTTACATCTCAAGGAACCTCCTTATACACTGGTTACTTATACACTGGTGGTAATTATTTGGGAAGGAAGTTGGGGAAAATGACACTACACCCTGGGTGGTAATGTAAAAGAAAATTCAGGCTAATATCTTGGCTTTGAGTATTAGAAGTATTAGTAATACCTCACATACTGAAATTTGAAGCATGATAAAATTAAAATTAAGGAAACGGTAGACTTTTTGAATAATTATTTTGGGCGGGATTTTCACAACCAAGACTGGTAGTTTTCCCAACTCAGCATGCCTGCTTTGGTTTAAAGGGCCCTGTTAGACCCGTTTACTCCAGGCAGGCAGGGGTGGAATAGAACCAGGCCTGCCAATCCCAGAAAGAGATCCTAGGTGGCAAAGGGGGTAGGCTAGTGGTGAGCTGGGCTGGTTAGAAGATCTGCCTTGGTTCTCTGGGTCTTCATCCCAGTTGTTTTATACATTGTTAGACCCTCTACCTCTCATCCACCACCCCCCCACCCCTTGGCCACTCATTCACTCTGCCACCTCCATAGGCACTCACCCAGTATCCACCATAGGCCGACCTCAGAGGTCTTGTGGAGATGTAAAACAAACTTCCAACAATCGAATACAGCTCTCATACAAACTTGATAGTGAAATAACCTCTCAGTCAAGAGAATCATTCAAAGTTTTTGAATCTAATTGAGTGGTTAATCTCTTATAAAAATAAACTTTTATTCAGAACCCATAACAAGGACAGCTAATCCTTTAATCACCTCTTTAAATTGCCAATTAAACTGTGAACTCAGAATGCCTCTCTTGGGATAGTTGTAGATTTTAAAACTCAGCCAAGCATTCACAATGACATAATAATAGCCATTGGGGAAATGGCTACAAAGACCTCTATTGAAACTGCATGATCAGATGGTAATATTTTATTCTAACTTATACTAGATGGCCTGTCAATCAAAGCAATCAGGCAGAGGGTTTTTTAAAAAACTCTCACTGACAGTTTCAGCCTTTTCTTCACATTTAAAAAGTGGGGTATTTAAAAAACTTCAAATCATGACACTTAAACAGGCCTTACCCACCCTTTTAAGAGTGTTTATGTCTACTCCCACATTGCCAGTTAAGGCCCTTGCAACATCAAAATGTGGTCTGTTGGAACTCAGCACTAAGTTCAAATGGCTCTGCTGAGTTAAGGCTTCTCTCCTTTGTGAGTCACATCCTGCCCCCTCCCCCTGCTAACAAAAATTGGATGTCAAAAATGGGAGCAAGGCTTCCACATCCAGATCCTGTCAGCCATTTTTAACATCTGTGGAGTCTTCCCAATTCTGCGAAAGTTTGGCTCTCTGTGTCTGTCTTCACAATATAGGAAGTGAGTAAAATACAGTTATTCCCTTGAAATTAATAATAATTCAAGGACTGGAACTCACTAAAGTTAATGCTAGCATGAAAATAATATTAAAAAAATAATGGCACTAGAGATTGAAAAAATGCCCCAGATCTGATGATTTCCAGTTACTGGTTTTAAAGGAAATAGGTGTGGAAATTACAGTGGCTTTAACCATAATCTTCCAAAGTTCTCACAATTCAAGAATTGTTTCTTTAGATTAGAAAACTGTAGCAAATGTAGCTCCATTATTTAAGAATAGTGAGAGGGATAATCCAGGAAATTATAGACTAGTTAGTCTAACATTTGTTTTGTGGAAGTTATTGGAATCTACAATTAAAAAAAGGATGACTGAGTACTTAGAGAAATGAGAGTTGATTAGAAAGTGCTCTAAAGGATAATAGAAAGCATAGAACATGCCTAAGAAACCTATTTGAATATTTGAGGAAGTAACTAAGCAAGTCAAGGAATTGTCTGTAGGTGTATTTTATAACAGCAGGGCCCAAACTGCAGCTTGCAGACTGCTGGGGTGCTGTAGAGACTTTCCTGGGATCCACAAAATAATGTGAAAGTGCTCACTGAGCAGGTCCAACCTTGCAGGTGTACGACGTGGACGGCCACTCTGGGCACCACGGTTAGAAGTAAGTGAATGATCAGCAACTGGAAGCAGGCTTGGTGCGAGCCACGAAGCAGAAGCATAGTGTGGCCACAACATGTTCAGCACAGAGTGAACTAGCTGTCTCACACAGGAATGGAGCTTGCATGCTTACACAGGGTGATATGAAAATCAGCAGAAAGACCCATAGTTACCAAGGCTGGTGGTGGGCACCTCACGAGTTTAGTCTTGTTTGAGAGAGTATTTCTTTAAATATTTAAATACTACATGCTTAAACTCAAAGAAAAGACACCAAAATAGAGGCCATTTGATCCAACATGCTCCATTCAAACCTATAGTCTTTCCAAATTTAAAACCACCATCATAACTCTCTATTCCTCTCTCTCTCACATGCTTATCTAGCTTACCCTTAAATGTATCCATACTACTCGCTTCAAGCACTCCCTGACGTAGTGAGTTCCACATTCTTACCATTCTTTGGGTAAATAAGTTTCTTCTGAGCCCCCTACTGGATTTCTTAGTGACTACTGTATACTGATGGCCCCTACTTAGGCTCTTACCCACAAGAGGAAACATTCCCTCCTAATTTAATTAGTAATGGTTATGGGGAGAGGGCGGGAAATTGAGTTGAGGTCAAAATGAGATCAGCCATGATCGTAATGAATGGCGGGGCAGGCTCGAGGGGCTGAATTGCCTACTCCTAGTTCTTATGTTCTAATCAGCTCTATCAAAGCCTTTCATAATTTTAAAGACTTCTACTAGTTCACCCCTCAGCCTGCTTATTTTAAGAGAAAAGAGACCCAGCTGGTCAATCCTTTCTTGATATGTATACCCAAGCAATTCTGATATCGTCCTTGTAAACCTCCTCTGCACCCTCTCCAGTGCCCCGATATCCTTTTTATAATATGTGACCAGGACTGCTTGCAATACTCTAAGTGTGGTCTAACCAAGGTTCAGAACCGCTTTCGCATAACTTCCTCAAGATGATGAATGGAAACAGCTCTGTAATCAGATTGTCAAGATTCAATAGATGCCAAGACTGGTTGGATGAGAATAATGAAAACATCTCTCATCTTTTCAAACAGAAACCATTTGGTACATGCAAATCTTCTAGCAGCCCCACAGTCATCAACTATCAAGCCTATAAAAATGCTAAACACAAGCTCCAGTATGCCTTAAAAGAAATGCAGAATAACTGTTGGAACACAAAAGCTGATGAGCTGCAACATCTGAGAGGCAAGATTCATGTTTTTACAATGTAGACTCTATATGGCCCAGCTATGAGAAAATTATACCTTAAGAACTACAATTTATAGAAGAATTAAACCATGTATTCAAATATGTAGCTTTACATGTCTATATGAGTTTAAACACTATAATGTAGAATTTAAGTGACCTTTTGTAACCATGCCTTGCATACTTGCTCCTAACTACATTAAGCTGCACCAAGCTGGTTAGAGCTGGTATAAATTGATAAGGTGTTCTGGATGTGCGAGAGTCTTCTTAGGAATGTAATAGATTAGGGGCTAACATTAGATGCTCAGGCACAATTTCATGTCAATTATGTGCCCTAGTAACTGGTCAACTGGCTCAAATGGTTTGTAGAGGAGGAAACTAATTACAGTTTAGAGTATAAGAAGAGGTTGAAACCATGTCCTTTGCAGTGAAGAGTAAATAGAATGAGCAAAAAGTACCTCTACCTAGGATCCAAGAAGTACAAGAAACTCCAACAGGATACAGAAACCCAAAGAGACTACAAAAATTTAAGAAGATGTCTGAGTCCAGGAAGGACAAGAGAGAGAAATTTACAAGATAAATCCAGTCCTGGTTTTTGTCCGCTCCATTGTCTATAGATGAGACAGGAAGTATAACTTGTTAAGCAGTGTTAATTACTGCCTATGCTTTCTCTGGAAGGCATTCAGTAGCTTGTTGATGCTTTGCCTCAGGACACTATGGCCTGACAATAAGTATGAAGAAGATGGAGGTCTTTTATCAAGCCGCTCCTGGCTACAAACTCCAAGACCCCACAGTTACCATCAACGACACCACCATTCCATTCAGTACAGAAGTTTTGTTATCTTGAGAGTATCCTCTCCAATAACACTATGCTGGATGATGAAATCAACCAATTGCCTGGCAAAAGCAAGCTAGTATTTGGCCGAATCACTCACAGACTTTGGAAAGAACATGGAGTTTGTCTCAGAACAAATTGCCACAGTCTTTCAGGCAGTGGTTCTTATATCACTTCTATGTTGGTGCAAGGCTTGGACAACCAACCAGCATCACACAAAGCAGCTAGAGGCATTCCATCTTTGTTGTCTGAGATCTATTTACAACATCAGGTGGCAGAACAAAATACCCAACACTGAGGTTTTTGCGAAGTCCTGCATATCTTCATCAACAGCATGCTCATCAAAGCTCAGTTTTGCTAGATTGGTCATATGGTTCGCATGGAGGAATATTTGTAATTATATCTTTGTTTCCAGATGATCTTCTATTCTCTCCTTTAGTAGGAATTCTATTATTTTTCCTACCACCAATGTTAAGTTGAGTAGCCTAGAGTTCTCTGGGCATGTTCTATTTCCCTGCTTAAAAACAGGAATTATTTAGCTATCTGTAAATCCCCTGGGCACTGCACGTTTGTCTAACAAATTATTAAGTATTTGTAGTGATACCACTGCTATCTTTTCCCTAGATTCTTTTAATACGTGGATGCAATCCACTTGGATCGGGGGTTTTATCCTCTTCGAGTTTGTGTAGTTTATTCAATACATCACCCTTTTTATTTTAAACGCGCTTGTCCCATTGTGCATCTCATTACAGTAGTCCTGCCATTCACGGGGGTTACATTCCTGTGATTTCTCGCAAAGGGCGAAATCACAAACAACGAACACACTTTATAATGGGAAGGAATTAGATAGGTTCCAGTCATTGCAAAATTACTTGCCTGCTGTACATCTGAGCTTTGCTCTTCCATATGCGGAAAGCTCTCCAACTCTTTACCTACCTCTCCTGAGCAGTGACAACCCTCAAATTCACACCCCAAACATTAAAAAAGCATGTCCTTGAATGCAGTTATCATAAACAAAAACACTATTGCAATTAGAGTTTTAACTTTACTCAGCATATAATTGTTCTGCATTGCCAGCATGTTCTTTAGCAGCTTGGCTTTGAGCTTATTTACACTTCATAAAGAGCTTAATGCACTTTTAACCCTTTCACCCAAACAAGTCTAATTTTTATTTCAACAAATTAAAACCTGCAAAGCATTAATCTAGGAAGTAGTTCACCAGCTGACAGCCCTCCCCCACAATCTACTTCATTTTTCAAATTTGACCACTGACTGTAGTATCTAGGAAGTCAAACCCTTGCTTTTAAGCTTTTCCTCATTTGTAATCCCTTGAAGATGATAAGCAGATATTTTAAAATGAACCTCAATAGAAATCTTTCCAATTTCTGACAATATTTTGGGACTAATACCATAGATGAGTGAAGATTTGGGCCAGGATGGGCTATTAGGTGTACAAGCACATTTGCGAAGGTAAACAAATTCGCGAAAGGAAGCCATATATGGCGGGAAGTTTACTGTATTCAATTTTAGGTCTACCTGTTCTCTCTCCATGGCAAATACTGAAGTAAAATGATCATTTAATGCTTCTGCCATTTCCAAATGGTCCTTTTCCATCACAGCCTTCCTTTTTTATTAATCTGCCTGTAAAATATTTTACTATTTTGTGTTGTTGATAATTTAATTTCGTAGCTTTTCTTTACCTAATTGTTTTTTCTTTCCTAATCTCTGTAGTCTCTTCTTTCAAGCACTCCTTTGCTGTCTATATACTTAAGGTATACCTCTTTCCTAACCCTCAATTTTTCTCATATCTTTATTCATCCATGGAATCCCACAAGAGTTTAGTTTATTTTCTTTTAGTGGAATATAATTTTCCTCATTCTGTTGAGCACCATTTTAAATATTTCCCATTGTTGTTCTATATTGCTGTTTGTCAATGTAATTATCCATTTTACTTTCTGAAATTCTATTCTCAGCCCCTCAAAATCAGTTTTTTGCCAAACTATTAATCTTGTTTTCATTATGCTTATGTTCTACTCTATCATCATCTTAAATCATATTATATTATGGTCACTAGTGCCTAGATGTTCCCTTACTTTTACCTCTCTTATCTGCTCAGGTCCATCCCCCATCAATATGTGATGAGTGATGTCCCACAAAGTTCTGTGCTGGGACCTCAACTACTCGTTATATTAATAACTAAGATAACACAATAGACAAATATCTAAGGATGCTGATGTCACAAAGATTGGTGGTATAGTAAATAGTGTAGGCAGGAGCACAAACTTACTCAGAGAAATTGATATATTAAGTGAGTGGGCAAAACTATGGCAGAAGGATTTCAATACAGGTAAGTAAATCATCCACTTAGGACCAAAAAAAAAATGGATTTGAGTTTCATTTAAATGGTAAAAAGCTAGGAACAGTAGAGGCCCAAAGAAATTTGTTCACCTATACACAGATCATTATAGTAGTCAGGTACAAATCATAATCAAAAAGGCTAATGGAATGTTAGTCTTCATAACTAGGGGCTAGAATATAAAAGGGGTGGAAGTGTTGCTGCTGCAGCCAAAGTCCTGGTATAATCTATAACATTTTTTTCATGAAATAAGTAGCTCTTCCTGAATACCACAAAACTGTCCCACAGATTATTATAACTGTTGTTAACACAATGCAGTGTGAACAACCAAGATAGCTGATAAATTGATAATTTATTACATGTAAATGCTGTACAGCACTTGAATATTGTGTATAGTTCTGGGCGTCACACCTTAGAGGATATATTGACCTTGGAAGGGTGCAACCCAGATTCAAAAGCATGTTTTTATTTATTCTTTCACAGAATGTAGGTGTTGCCAGCTAGGCCAACATTTATTGCCAATCCCCAATTGCCCTTGGAAAGGTGGTGGTGAGCTGCAGTCTATGTGATGTAGGTACACCAATAGTGCTGTTAGGGAGGGAGTTCCAGGATTTTGAGCCAACGACAGTGAAGGAACTGTAATATAGCTGCATGTATGGTGTGTAGCTTGGAGGGGAACTAGGCAGGCGGTAGTGTTCCCATGCATCTGCTGCTTGTCCTTCTAGGTGGTAGAGGTTACAGATTTGGAAGGTGTTGTCAAAGGGGCCTTGGCGAGATGCTGCAGTGCATCTTGTAAACGTTACCCACTGCTGCCACTGTCTTCAGTGGTGGAGGGAGTGAATGTTTAATGTGTGGAAGGGGTGTCAATCAATTGGCCTGTTTTACCCTGGATGTTGAAATTCTTGAGTGTTGTTGGAACTGCACTCATCCAGGCAAGTGGAGAGTATTTCATCACACTCCTGATTTGTGGCTTGTAGATGGTGGACAGGTTTTGCAGAGGCAGGAGATGCATTACTCTTTGCAGAATTCCCAGCCTCTGACCTGCTCTTGTAGCAACAGTATTGATATACCTGGTCCACTTCAGTTTCTGGTCAATGGTAATGCCCAGGGTGTTGATTGTGGGCAATTCAATAATGGTAAGTCCATTGAATACAAAGGGGGATGGTTTGATACTCTATGGGCAGAATTTTGCCCTTGATGGGCGGGCGGGCAGCCGATCGCCGCCACCTAAACAGGCCCCACCGCCATTTTAAGTGGGAGGGCCAATTAAGGCCCGCCCAGCGGGCTGCCCGATAGGAAGTGCAATGCGTTTCCTGAGCGGGGGGTGGGGGGGGGGGGGGTAGTATTCCCCAACTGTCAGAGTGCGCTCTTTCGTGTGTGCACGCACATCTCCCTGAGACTAAGTGCGGCCTCAGGGAGAGTGCCGACAGTGTTTCAAACTTTAAAAATAGATAAATAAAAAAATTAACATGTCCCTCTCGTGACAATGTCACATGAGATGGGACATGTTAATAAATATCACAAAAACTTTATTAAACTTTTTTAAAACAGACATGAAACCTCATCCCACCAGGGTCCTGGCCTGCCCACCAGCCTTAAGGTTGGACGGGCAGGGCCTTTAATTGCCTTAATTATCCTGTCAATGGCCTCAATTGGCCATTGACAGGTCAGCGGGCGGACAGCTGATCGCACTGTCTGCCCGCCTTCCTAAATATTTAAATGGGGAGGGATGACATCGGGGGTTCCTCCTGACATCATCCCGCGTCATTTTCATGTCGGCGAGTGGGTCTCGCCCCCAGCTCGCCAACGGAAAAATTCTGCCCCATGTTACTAGTGCTCCAATGGTTAGGACATGGAGAGATTACGTAAATTTGTTTATAATCCCTGAAATTATTTAGAAGGTTAAGATCTGATTTTATTGAGGTTTTTAGAATTATGAAAATAATTTGTAGAGTAGATAAAAAGAAACTTTTCTAGTGGTGAGGAGTTGAGAACAAACTAAAAGGCCATAACCATAAAAATCAGAACCAAGCCATTTAGAAGAGAAGTTAGGAAACATTTACTGCAGCACAGATGGAAGAAGTGTAGACCTTTTTCTCACAAAAAAGTAGATGCAGTAGATTGCAGATGTAGTAGATTGATACCTACCTGACAACATGAAAAATTGCCCAGGTATGCTCTGTTCACAAAAAGCAGGACAAATCCAACCTAGCCCTATTGCTTTGTCATCAAAATGAATCAAAATGATGGAAGGTGGAGTTGACAGTGCTATCACGCAACACTTACAAAGCAATTACCTGCTCATTGATGGTCATTCTGGATTTTGTCAAGGCCACTCAGCTTGGCACCTAATAACAGCCTTGATCCAAACACGGACGAAAGAGCTGAATTCTAGAAGTGAGGCATGACATCAAGGAGCCCTAGCAATACTGAAGTCAATAGGAACTAGGGAAAACTCTCCAATGGTTGGAGTCATACTTAGCACAAAGGAAGATGGTTGTGGTTGCTGGAGGTCAATCATCTCAGTTCTAGGACATCTCTGCAGGTGTTCCTGAGGGTAGTATCCTTGGTCGAACTATCTCCAGCTGCTTCATCAGATACCTTTCGTCCATCATAAGGTCAGAAATGGGGATGTTTGCTGATGATTTCAGAGTGTTCAGTACCATTCGCATCTTCTCAGAAATTGAAGCTGTACAGACCCGCATGCAGCAAGATCTGAACAACATTCAGGCTTGGGCTGATATGTGGCATGAATGTTACTTGCCATTTATGTGCCAGGCAATGATCATCTTCAACAAGAGAGAATTTAACCATCTCATTTTGATGTTCAGACGACTAAACATTACTAAATTACCCTGCCATCAACATCCCAGGGAACTACCATTGATCAGAAACTTAACTGGCCCAGCCATATAAATTCTGTAGCTACAAGAGTAGGTCAGAAGCTGGGAATTCTTTAGTGAGCAACTCACCTCCTGACTTCCCAAAGCCCGTCCACCATGTACAAGGCATAAGTCAAGAGTGTGATGCAATACCCTTCCCTTTTTGGACAAATGCAGCTCCAAGGAGCTTGATACAATCCAGTACAAAGCAGCCCCCTTGATTGGCACCTCATCCACCACTTTAAAGATTCACTTCGTCCATCAAAGATGCACAGTAGCAGCAATATATACCATTAATGAATTGGGCTGCAGTAACTCACCAAGTCTCCTTTGATAGTACCTTCCAAAGCCATGATCTCTACCACTTAGGCGAATAGGGCAGCTGATGCATGGAAACACCTGCAGGTTGCCCTCCAAGCCACACACTGTCCTGGCTTGGACATATAATCACCATTCCTGCACTGTTGTTGCAGCAAAATCCTGGAAGTTCATCGCTAACAGCACTACAGGCATTTCTGCCACGTAGAGTGCAGCAGTTCAAAAAGGTGGCTCACCATCACTTTGAAAGGTAATTTGGGATGAGCAATAAATACAGGCCTTTCCAGTGATGCTCATGTCCCATGACTAAATAAAAGAAACTCAATTAATAACTTTAAATCTGAGATCGATAGATTTTTGCTGAACAAGCGATATGAAGACGAGACCCGGGATGGAATTAAGGTACCGACCAGCTATAATCTCATTGAATGATGCAACAGGCTAGAGGAGCTAAATGGCTTTGTCCTGTTCCAATGTACTGAAATACATTCAGAACATTGAGATATTTACCTGACTTATGTGAAAGACCATATCAGAATGGTAGTGACCCATCATTAATTCTGGTTCTTGTGCTTCAAATTCAAGCCATTTTTTCTTCTCTTCCTCCAAAGTGTTTTTCATCAAGTTTGAAATTACTATCTGTAAATTCAAAAAGGACAGAAATTACCTCGCTTAAAAACTTTGATTTTTGTAAGTGATTTTGTTAGTGAAATACTGCATATTCAATAATTTTAGATGATCATTTTTAAATTTGAGATTAGGTTGTTGAACACTGACTTTTTTTCATTTAGTGCCATAGCCTGCATACATAACTACTACTATCCTCTTATGAGTATACCTTACATTTCTCACCGGAACATCTCAGTATTAGAGCAGTTGAGCTGCAACGGCAGCCTATTACAAATGAGCAGCCCTTTAAAAATTAAGGTTTTTGGCCTTAGAAAAGTAACTTAAAAATTTGGAATGATAGATCAAGAGGGGTGTGTTAGATTACAATAAGCCTAAAAGGATGGGACTTAAAGAATCTCTTAAATATAAACACCCAATAGTTTCTGTTGCATTCTTCTTTTCTTCGATGTAAACATGCCAATCACGCACAAAGATTAGTGAAACAATAATGTAGCTTCTTTACTTTTATTTGACACAATGCCTTTCAATTGGGGGGAGCAAAAGGGAATGTAGTGGTAGTAGAGGGACAATATAGTGAAGGGGATTGACACTGTTCTCTACAGCAAAGAACCAGAGTTCAGGCGGCTATGTTGTCTGCCTGGTGCCATGGTTTGGGATATCTGTTCAGGTCTGGAGAAGAACTTGCAATGGGAGGAGGAAGATCCAGTTGACATGGTCCATGTAGGTACCTAAGACATACGTAGAACTAGGAAATAGGTTCTGCGAAGTCAGTATGAGGGGCTAGGTACCAAATTAAGAAGCAGAACCTCAAAGGTAATAATATCTGGATTATTACCTGAGCCACATGCAAATTTGCATAGGGCAAATAAGATTACAGAGGTGAAGGCATGGCTCAAAGACTGTTGTGGGAGAAGTGGGTCCCGGTTTGTGAGGCACTAGCATCAGTACGGGCAAAGAGGGGGCTGTACCATTGGGACAGTTTACATCTGAACCATGGTGGGATGAGTCCTCGCAAATCGCATAACTAGGGAAGTAGAGAGGGCTTTAAACTAAACAAGAGGGGTGAGGGATCAAGCTTGGGTAGAGGTAGCAATTTAATGTCTAGAGTCAAGACAGGAGAACAAAATAGTAATATGAGAAATGAGGATCAGAGAATGGCAGGAAGGGACAGAGAGAAAAAAAACTAATAATGCATCAATATTCAGGACTAGATGTTACAAAGATAACAAAAAGGCAAAACTGAAGGCTCTCTAATGCTATGTGCATTCAGATAAGTAAAGAAATTGATGGCCAATATTAAAGTAAATAAACATGATCTGATTTCAATTACGGAGAAATGGCTGCAGGATGACAAACATTGGGTCCTTAATATTGAAGGGTATATGACATTCAAGAAGAATAGGAAACCATGTATTGGTGGAGGGGTAACATTGTTAATCAAAGAGGGCATTGGTGCAACAGTTAGAGATGAACTTGGTTCAGGAGATTGGTTTGAAAAGAGATGAGGAATAGTAGGAGAAAAAACTCATTAGTGGGAGTGGTCTACAGGCCCCCAAACAGTAGCCACAGTGTAGGACGAAGTATCCAGGAGAAAATATTGTGTGCTTATGATAAAGGGACAGCAATAATCATGGGTGATTTTAACCTACACATAAACTAGAAAAATCAGATTGGCAGAAGTAGCCTGGATGAGGAATTCTTAGAAAGGTATCGAGATAGTTTCTTAGAGCAGCAGGTTCTGGAACCAACCAGAGAGCAGGTTATATTAGACTTGGTATTGTGTAATGTGACAAGATCAATTAATGACCTGAGAGTAAAAGCACCGCTAGGTAGCAGCGACCACAATACGGTTGAATTTTACATCCAGTTTGAAAGGGAGAAGAGTGAGTCTAAGACTAGTACCTTAAATTTAAATATGGGCAACTACGTGAGGATGAAAGCTGAGCCAGCTGATGTGAACTCGGAAATTAGGCTAGAGGATAGATCAATACAGAAGCAATGGCAGGCATTTAAGGGGATATTTTAGAGTATTCAGAATAAGTACATTCCTACTATAAAGAAAAATTCTAAGGGGAGGACCCAACAACTGTGGTTAACTAAAGAAGTTAAGGAAAGCATCAAGCTTAAGGAAAAAGCATACAACTCCACAAAGATGACTGACAGGACAGATGATTGGACAGAATATAAAGAACGGCAGAGAATGGCTAAAAGGTTAATCAAGAGAAAGAAATTAGAATATGAGAGGGAGCTAGCTAGAAATGTAAAAATGGATAGCAAGAGTTTCAACAGGTACTTAAAAAGGAAAAGAGTAAGTAAAGTGAGTGTTGGTCCTCTAGAGATTGGCAGTGGGGAGTTAATAGTACACAATGAGGAAATGGCAGAAGAAATGAACAAATATTTTGCTTGTGCTCACTGCAGAGGATACAAAAACATTCCAGTAATAGTTGCAAATCAGGAGGTGAATGGGAGAAGGGAACTTGGTGAAATCGAAATCACTAAGGAAATGGTACTGAGCAAATTGATGGAGCTGCGGGCTGGCAAGTCTCTGAGCCCGATACACTATCCTAGGGTCTTAAAAGAGGTGGCTAATGAGGTAGTTGATGCACTTGTGTTAATTTTCCAAAATTTGCTAAATTCTGGAAAGGTTCCATCAGATTGGAAAGTGGCAAATATAGCCCCTCTAATCAAGAAGGGAGGGAGGCAGAAAACAGGAAACTATAGGCCAGTTAGCTTGACATCTGTCAAGGGGAAGTTATAAGAATCGATCATTAAGGAGGGTATAGCTGGGCTCAGAAGAGCTCAAGGCAATTGTGAAGAGTCAGCATGCTTTTGTGAAAGGAAAATCATGTTTAGCCAATTTATTGGAGTTTTCTTGAAGGAGTAACATGCGCAGTGGCTAAAGGAAAGAACGTAGACATACTGTACTTGGATTCCCAGAAGGCATTTGATAAGGTACCACATCAAAGATTATTACGGAAAATAAAAGCGTATGGTGTAGGGGGTAACGTATTAGCATGGACAGAATATTGGCTGGCAGGCAGAAAGTAGAGAATATGCATAAATGGGTCTTTTTCTGATTGGAGGGACTTGACAAGTGGAGTCCCACAGGGGTCTGTACTTGGACCTCAACTTTTTACAATTTATATCAATTACTTAGATGAGGGGAGTGAAGACATGGTAGCTAAATTTGTAGATGACACAAAGATGGGTAGGAAAGTATGTTGTGAAGAGGACATGAGGAGGTTGTAGATGGATATAGATTGGCTGAGTGAATGGGCAAAGATCTGGCAAATGGAGTTTAATGTGGGAAAAATGAAGCTGTTCACTTTGGCAGGAAGAACAGAAAAGCAGAATATTATTTAAATGGAGAATGGCTGCATAATTCTGAGATGCAGAGGGATCCAGGTGTTCTAATACATGAGTCACAAAAAGTTAATCTGCAGGTAAAGCAAGTAATTAAGAAGGCTAATGGAACGCTATCCTTTACTGCGAGAGGGATTGAACATAAAAGGATGATATACTTCAGTTGTACAGGATATTGGTGAAGACCGCACCTCGAATAGTGTGTGAAATCTTGGGCTCCTTACTTAAGGAAGGGTGTAATGCACTGAGGCCGTTCAAAGCAAGTTTACTAGATGGATACCTGGAATGAGTGGGTTGTCTTTTGAGGAAAGGTTGGACAGGCTGGGCTTGTTTCCACTGGAGTTTAGAAGAGCAAGGGATGATTTTATTGAAGTACACAAGATCCTGAACAGCCTTGACAAGATAGACGTCGAAAAGATGTTTCCTCTTGTGGGCGAGTCCGGAACTAGGGGTCACTGTTTTAACATTAGGGGTCACCCTTTTAGGACAGAGATGAGGAAAAACTTTTTCTCTCAGAGGGTTGTGCGACTTTGGAACTCTCTGCCTCAGAGGTGGAGGAGGCGAGCTCATTGAACATTTTTAAGGCAGAGGTAGATTGATTCTTCTAACAAGAATCTAAGGTTATCGGGGTTAGATAGGAATGTTGAAATCGAAACACAAGATGATCAGCCATGATCTTACCGAATGGCAGAGCAGGCTCAAGGGGCCGAATGGTCTACTCCTGTTCCTATTTCTTATGTTTTTATGTTTATTTGAAAATAAGACAATATAAAGATAGATTGACTAGGAGGCTAAGTATAGTACATCTAGGCCCATAAATGCCAATCCCCAGAGCATCGTGCCTGAGGTGGGGGGTCGGGAGGGAAATGGGGTGTAATCCAAAGATGCGCTGGAGGACCACCCAGGAAGTCCCCATCTAAGGAATGCACGGCAATTATCTGGGAAGTTCAAACTTCCATTGGGCAATTGCCCTGCACTGGGAACCATCTGATGCTCCGATTTAAATTGCATATTAAATCTGACGGTTCCAACTGTCTTACAGGAATAGTTACCCAAGAAAAGTTAGAAGAATTACAATGACATCCAACTACTGGGTAACTACATTATTGATACCAACTTCCTCCCCACCCCGCCCTGCACCCCCCCACCCCCGACCACCTCCCCCCCAACACATCCGACTATCCTGCTGAATCCCACAGGACCTAACCTGACTACTCGCCCTCCCCTCGCCCCCCACCACAACTATCCCCCCAACTCCATGACCACCCTCCCATCCCCTTGACTACCCTTTTAAGATACACACCCAACCCCCCACAGGAACTCCTCCCCCGACCACCCTCCCAACGCCTCCCCAATACCTTTCCCACCCCTCGACCAACCCCAAACCCCCTAGATTACCCTCTTAGACCAGCCCCCAATTGATCACCCCACTACTGACCACCCAACACCCCCCACACTGACCAACCTCATTCATTGACCACCCAACACCCCCCAATACACCAACTGAACCCCCCACTGACCAGCCCCTCCCCCCGACCACCTGACCCATCCATTAATCAACCCCTCCCACTGACCACTCAAAACCCCTCCTCCACACACCTCCCCTCCGCCTTATGCTACCCACTTAGCTTACATGCGTACCTTCTCCCTGGCTTCTCAAAGTGACTGGACCTTTAAACCTATCTGTTTTACAGCAGCTGGTGCTGTAACAAAGGGGGGTATGTCTTCCTGACCCTTGACCCCCAACTGAAGGCCTCGGGAACCCGCTGCAGTGGACTGTTCTCACCCAGCCTGAGTTGGAAGGCTGGGCAAAAAAGGTACCCCTGCACTTCAGGGTAAGTAACTAGGAGCAGAGTGGAAATCCCAACTGAAGATATGACCTTAATCTCTACCCTGCCGCTTGCAGACTACATGCAAGTCACAGGAATATTCCATCGCATCCTGTTGAGGTGTGTAATGATTGACAGTAGTTTAAGATACGTGCCTTTAAAGGTTTATGCACATCAGATCACAACAGCTTCTACCATATATCACCCATATTCCTTAATGATGAGAAATGAACTATTATAGAATTTTTTATTACTCCTACAACACAGGATAACTGCAAATATGTAAAAGCATTCATTACCCTTTCCATGTATTTATTTAAGTAGCTTGACTGAAATGCAGAAGATGCAATTATCATAGTGCTACTATTGTGGTTAATTCATTCCTCCAACAGTGCCACCAACTGTAGCACATTCTCAGTTGCCCATACGAATATTTAATGTTCTACAAGCAACCTACTTTTAAATACAAATCCCCTGAGATATGGACAAGTGCCATCAGCGGAGAGTAGATATCTTCTTACACGGGCCAACGAGTGCCTCCTCACCCTTGACCTCCAGCACTTAAGCGACTCATACTCTGTGCGACACCTCATCTTCTTCAGGATTCAGGTTTACTTCCTATACTACCTGGATATCTGATAGAACTTGGAAGTGAGAGCAAATAGCAACATATGTACAAATATGTGAAAAGGGGCTGTGCAGCCCTGAAACAGAGGAAGATCCCTCTTTCTGCTTTTCCTCTGCTTGTTGCTGTGACACATCTACAAGTGAAGGAAGCATGCGCAGCACAATGACCATAGCACTTTCAGCGCAGGGGATGAGCATGTATTGTGCTGAAAGATTATGGACGGATTTTTGCCATGATGGAGAGGCTCTCCATCTCAGCAAAGATCCTGGAATTGGCCAAAAATTCTAAGTCCTGCTCCTGAACCTGGCACTTCCCATCTTTGTGAGGGCAGAACAGGAGTCAGGGGGGCATTTGTGCATGTGCGATTTGCGGAGGCAGCTGGCCAGTTAAGTCACCAGCTGCCTTCACTGAAGTGATATTTTGAAAGAACAGGAGTGTGGAATCCAGAGCGTGCAGATTAGAACAGTAATAGGAGGTCCTGAACTAGGTGGATTCTTATGGAGAGCCAGGAGAGGCAAAGTACAACTTTGGATAGTGCCACAGGTCACCTTTAGGAGAGATAAGGCACCCTTTGGGATTGTTAAATGTGAATATGATTATGTACTTTTTACAGAACTGTCCGGCTGTCAAACCTGTCAAAGTTATCCAGGAAGTGTCAAAGAACTGTTCAAGGATGCTAGGTGAGTTGGCAAGAGCAAAGGGTTGTGGGTAGGGGGCATAAGTTGTCACTGAGTTGGCATAGGGATATGGGGGCAATGTGGACAGAGAGGCACTAAGTTGGCATGGGGGTTGGGTGGGGACATGGGTTGGCATAGGGAGTGTGTGTAGGGGGGGGGGGTGAAAAAGGTGAGGGCTGGAGGAATATTTTTTGTTTTATTATTATTTAAATAGTGTTGGAGCACAGAGGCGGGCCTTGCACCCAGCAGCCTTCACGCTTGTTCCGGGGTTGCCAGCCCTGACTCTAGTTTCACGCCCAATCCTCCACCCCCAGCCAGGAAATCTCCCAATTCTGCGAACCCAACCCCGGGATAAAAAAAAAAATCGGGCTTATGTTTATCCTCCAGAAGCTGAAGAGCACAAGACTAAGATGTTTAGAATTAACTTGCATATTTGCCCAAATGTACCAGGGCTTTCTTTTCATTGGGGAAAAAGGTTAAAAGTTAGTGGTTCCATCGCCAATAGTTTTGTTTTGTCACTCTCTCCAAGAAGAATGTAGATGTCTGAAACATCTCTATTTGACAATATTTGGAATTCAATCCAGCTATCAGTAATTATTCCTCAATGTGGATGATAATTGACGCAGGTTATGTGCTAATACCAATCATGCAAAAGCGTTCAGTACTTTTTTTCATGTTAGGCTGAGAGTGAAGGAACACGTGCACAAGAAAAGGAGTGTGATGGGTTTCACGGCATCTTATGCACATCCGTGATAAGGTGTAAAAGTTGGCACTCAATGCAGTGAAGGTATGGTATCTACAAATGTGTGCTTATTAAGCTATGTCGTTACAAGGTGGTCTGTCCCCCATTACTTTGGCTACTTCTGGTCACTAAATGTCAGGCAAAAGTTGGAAGAGATAGCAATGACTACTGAATTTTTGCTATACTGGAACATTCATAACATTTAGCTCGCTTCCTTCAATTATAGATCACTCCATTGTTATTATTTTCCATTGTTTTAGCCAATGAAACCTCTGCGAAGAAGTGTGAAAATTGACAGTTTCTGGGTCCTGTTGCACCATTCACAGATATAAAAGTAAGTACTTAATTGGATGTTAAGCATTTTGGGACATACTCAAGTTGTGAAACAGACCATATAAATGCCATTATTTCTTCATTACAGTCACTCTCCAATGTCCTTGTGCCCTCATGTAATAGAGGCAGCTCACTCTTTGAAATTGTTGCATACTTAAATTATGAAGCTGCGCTGGTTTTCTATCCCCACTACAATGCAAACTACAGAACATGAATAGTACAGAGTTCTCATGACTTTGATCAAAGAAAACACAATGGAGTCAGAGTGGAGATTGCATTGGATGCCAGACTCCCCACTCTAAAACACTGCAGATCCCTCATCCCCTACATGCCTTTAAGAAAATGCTTTTTTGCTGGTGATCTGCCTTTAATTCTAAGTTCAGTCAAGCTGAGAACAAACCATTCTTGCTCTGCTCATTGACCCACACCAGCAAGCCTTCCTCCAGTTGCAGAAGAGCTGCCTAAAAAGAAATTGTGTCATGCCTTGTGCATGTGGGATCAGGTTTGGGAACAAAAGTACAGTAATCTGTTATGTAAAGGATTGTGACCAAAAAGGGGAAGACATTTTATACAATATGTGAGGGACTCAATCTAAAACATATTGCACTTGTGTCAATGATTACAGAATGTAGTTCACCTTCATTAAATCAGTTGATTAGTACAATTCATCACTTAATTCATACCTTCAATTCTTTAGCATATTTGTCCATGACATTTTCTATAACCTTTTGGTCTAACAAAGGACCAAGTTCTTGTACGTTCACTTCTGGTGAAAGATCAGGATGACTCATAACATCACCACTGCAACAAAATGGAATATTTTAGACACCTGATTTTCAGAATATGATACTCTTAAGCTGGTATACTATAGAATTACAATAGATCTTTTTGAAGAACAAAGAGCTTAATTAATTTCAAGATTGAAGCAAAATAATGCAGATATTTTAAATTAAAAATAGAAAGTGCTGGAAATAGTCAACAGGTCTGGGAGCATCTGTGGAGTGAACTGAAGAAAGGTAGCTGCAGTGTTCCAGTGAAGCTCAAAACAAACTCGAGGAATAAGCACCTCATCTTCCGATTAAGCACCTTACAGCCTTCTGGACTCAATGAGTTCAACAATTTCAGACCATGAACTCTGTACCCCATTTCAAATCTTTTTTTTGCCATGTGCTGGTCTGAATTTTGTTTTTCGTATTTTTGCTTTCGGAAAGAGCTGTTCATTATCCAGCCATTTACGATCACTCTGGACAAATGCTTTGTTTCTATTTCTTTTACAACCATTATCACTCCTTTTGTTCCATGGCACCTTTGTCATTTTATCTCTCCAACTCTCTATCCTATCCCAGACCTTCCCTTTTGTTCTTCATCCCTGCCCCCCAGCCCCCTTTCAACAACATAGCTCAACACCTATCACAGGTGTTCACGGCTCTCCCCTTACCTTGACCAAGCAGCAATTCATGTGGATAGCAGGTGCCAAGGTGCTGCCTGAGCTGACAACCACACACACACTGGGGTCGTTCTCAGCTGTGTGATGGGTGACAGCGAATCAACACTGGGTGACGCTGAAAATGTCCCCACCCAAACACATTACCGCATCTAAGTTTGCTCCAAGTGCCTTCATTGAGTAGCAAAATAAAGCAACAAAGGAGTTCAGTCCAGCTCACAAAAGTGAAAACAAGAAAGGATAGACAGGAGAAGATATAAGTTGCAAGATTTGTTTCCACGGGTGAGAAGTATTAAAATGACAAGTCATCCTCGGCTACGCTGACTCCCTTATTGTTGGCCACAGAATACAATTGGTCATGATCACGTAGTGGTTTCCCTACCCATTTTCCTGGCTAAAGCATGATGGGGTGGGGTGAGAGTGTAAAACATTAGGATATGAAAAAGTACCATAACTAAAATAAGAAAGAAAACACACCTTCTTGAGGTGTTGTTATTAACTAGGTGTAACTAAGGTACATGCTTATTTTACCATTAAAAATATATGAGTGCAAAATCAGAGACAGTAGAACAGCACTGACAATAGTGAAGTCAATGAAAAAGGAAATTTATCTACAGGAAAAAATCGTTTTGATAAGAACAAACAAGAAACATTGTTCCTATAAGTGATAAAACGAATTAAAAAAAATCAGATTCTCAAGCATACTTGCTGAGCCAGCAAGTTTGCAAGTTTAACTTCTTATAGGAGCGAGACCAGTTATATATCGATTTACTCATACAAATTCAGTGCTGTCCTCCAGTGGTATTCTGTATGATAACTGTTCCGATGAAAGGCCATTGACCTGAAATGTTTACGCTGCTTCTCTCTCCACAGATCTGTCTGACCTGCTGAGCGTTTCCAGCATTTTCTGTTTTCCTTTCCGGTTTCCAGCACCTGCCATATTTTGTTTTAATGATAATTGTAGCAGTTTTGTTATGGTTGTCATATGATTTCATGAACAATGCAATATTTTGTGTGTCAAATAATTGTTTCTCCTCATCATTTAATAAACCAATACAAAACAAAAATACTTAATATACCTTTTGTAGGTGTTAATAATCCAATTGAGAAATGGATAAAGTTCAATCAATTCAAGGTGTTTCTGTTGGATGCATTCCAGGTGAGATGATACACTTTCATGATAGCATTTTGTATACATGTTAAAAATATTGTATTTTTCTGGGTAACATTTTTGTACCAAATCTTTCACAATTTTCAGGTCTTCCAAAATAGTTTGTTGAAGATGTGTTAAGTGTAATGCAAGCCATGATGTCTCCTGCTCCTTTGTAGGTAAAAACACTTTGGTTATCCTTTCCTCCACACTTTTTCTAACTGTTTCTCTCCACAAATCTTGCCACTTCCGAGGTCTTCTGAAACAGTTAATGCCAGAATGATTCAACCTTTCTTGCCACTTTTTATCTGCTGCTTCTTCCAGTTCAACAACTTTAAATGCTAAACATAGAATGTTACCATTTTGTTTAGATATAGTGAGCGAATTAGTGAATATGGACATTATTTGTTTAGCAAGTTCATCACAGAGCAAGTTGAAATCTCGAACTCTTTTTGTGTATTCTTGAAATGTTTCTTCATCTTTTTCAGGGTCTCTCTCATTGAGCAACTCTTCTTCCAATTTATTTATATTTTCATTTGCCTCCAATAAATTGTTTTTGGAGATTAACTGGTTTATTTCCATTACTGCAAAACATTTAAACAGAATAAATAGATCAAAAACATTATATTTCATGCATTGTTTGCATCAACTTGTATTTTTCTAATTTTTATCTTTCTGTTGGGTTTCAGGGATATAACTTATACAGAATATACTACTGGAATGAAGGCCACAAAAGATTTCAAATGATATTTTCTACTGAATTAGAAACTATTTTCTATATGTAAATATGAAGTCATGAGTGAGTTCTTTAATGATGAAATTAGCAGGTTCCCTCAATGACTTGACTTGTAAATGTGTGGTGTGGCGTTAAGTCTTAGAAACCAGTAAAAACCCAGGTTCAATTCTCAATTAAATAGTCATATTCAGGCAACACTATGGTTTTGAAGTTATAACTAACTTCAGTGACCTTGAACTACAGGAAGGGGAGGGAGAAAATTACCCAGGGTTCCTGCATTTGATTTTTCGACCTTATAGAGGTTGAATAATTTCATATTCCACTTAAATGAGATAAGTATTTATTTATATGCTGTTCTGAAGCACCTACGCCATATAGAAAGAATTCATTAGAATGTTGAAGGACATAGTCTAAACAGTCGATTACAAAGTATACTACTTTGGTCAGAACACATTTCAAGAAGTCTCTGTTTCTTTGGCAACCAGAAATAAAGGAAACACTTCAGCATTTTGGGCACTGCAAGGAAAAGTCACAAGACTGATCTGTGGGGATTGAAATTGCTGCATTTCCATGCATGTTAACAGTGCATGCCTCAACCCAAGATTGGTCCTTGGGCTTCATTCATATTTTCCTACACATTTTTCATTGCACAATTTAATCATGAGGACTGTGATGTTGGTGCACTCCTCCTCCGGGCTCAACAGGAATGCTTCTTCCAATTTAAAAAGAAATTAAACTTATTTTTTGTTGGTGGCATTGCTTTGTAACTTCAGATATTATGGCTAGCTATAGTGTTCAAGTTAATTGAAGAGATGAAAGATTATAAGAAAAATCTAAAGTAAGTAATGTGATGGCAACCCTGTTTTGATACAAATCATATGCAACATTTTGGTATGAGATTCTGAAATTAATTTCAAATGTAAATCCATGCAGAATTCTTTAACATTTCTGTCTCTTACCTGATAGTGGCAACTTGTTCTCAATTGTCCCTTTAACATCTTGGTTTTCTACTGCATTGCACTCTTCTTCCTGTTCTTTCAAGTTGTTTACTGTATTTCCAGCTGACACAGTCACTGTTTTATTTTTGTCTGTATAGGGAGAAGCTGACAAACTAAACCTTTTGCTTAATCGCACTATACTTCTAAATATTCCAGGCTGTTCTCTTGGATTTGAATCAGGCACATTAATTTCCATGTTACTGGATTCTTGTGATATTTTCTTACTATTTCTGTGGATGCTATGTTTCTTACTGGTCATCCCAGTTTCAACATCTGAATTATTATAGGCAGTCTGACTTCCATCAGGTGCATCCTCGCCTCCATGTAAATCATCATTTAATGCTATTTTTGGACTCAACATCTTTCAGGTGTTTTATTCGGTTGTACTTCTTAATGCGAGCAACAGTGGAATGTCTCTTCTGCGTTTCAGAGAATAAAATTTAATATTTAAAAAATAAATATATAGCTTAATACTCAATATATACTATATATATCAGTCATATAATAACTTTAAATGGCAATACTGTATACTTGAACAAGCTTTTACAATTCAAAAGAAATGGAAAAAAGATCTATCATGGATAAAATATTTACTTCTAAGATGGTGGATTTGAAAGTAATGTATTGGATTGTAATTCAGTGGTACTGATACTGATTTCTCTGGAAGATTGTACAGTTTGCTTGTTATGGTTACTGTCCTATCAATCACTGCTATATCAATTATATTCCATATATTATTCACCAGTTTATTTGCCCAAATCACAGCACTAGTATTTGAAACAGTTAGAATTATATGCAATGATTCTGACATACCTTTGAGCTTATGGAGAAAAACCAAAAAAGGTTAAATCAACAGGTTTAATTAAAGGAGAAGAGACAGTCTGAAGACTATTAATTTTACAACAAAACTGATCAATGTTTTTGTATTTAGCACAACAGTCACAGCTGACTGTGTCAAGCCTGAACTTCTGACTACCAACTCCACTTAACGATTGGGATTCTGATATTGAATAAGACAAATCAAAGACCCTGACACACTTTGCTCTACCAGTGGATTCTGTGATGCCAGCAAACTTTCAGTTTCTTTGTGATTTCCACTTTCTGACGAAAGGAGGTTTCTAAGCTCTCCTTTTGTCAGATTTCTTCTTTCAAGCAAATATTTTACATGGCACTAATGGAGTCATTCTCCAATCTTCACCCGATATGTGAACATATGTAGTTTCTTTGCAACAATTCCAATCACATACTTCTTCTTATCACCTAAGTGGTTTTTCACCATGACCTTCTGAAAGCATTGAACTCTCTAAGTTGCATGCCTCATGTATCATGACTCATTTTCACTTTGTCTGCTTTTCTCTTACTTATCTCCACATCAGGCTTAAGAAAACTAAACCTTGCCCTGTGAGCATGTTTAAACAGTAACCCATAACGTGAACAACCTGTTGTAGACGGTGGGGTTATTCTGTAAGCAAACAGAAAATTGTCTAGCCTTGTTGAAGAGAAATATGGAATTACTGCCTAGCTGGTCACCTAAAATATTTCAGCAAACTCCTCTTCACAATCTGCACATTTCTTTTTACAGCACCATTCAATGTTGGGTGATACAGTGATCTTAAAGTGTGTTTGACTCCATTCTTACTCAGAAATATTTCAAACTCTTCTGATGTAAACTGTGGCCCATTTTCTGAGACCAACATCTCTGGCAACCCATAAATTGCAAACTAACTTCTCAAAACCTCATTAATTTTGGCACTGGTGGTATTGGGCACAGACTCAACATTTAGCCACTTGCTATAGCTATCAACTAAAACAAGGTACCCTTATCCTTCCACTTCAAAGAAATCAACCATGTACTCGTTCACACGGTTTTCCTATGTTTGACCATGGAATGAAAGGAACCTTGGTTGGATCATTTCGTATTCTGAGAGACACTTAGCAACTTTTCACAAACTCTTCAATATCTTCATCTACCTTTGGCTACCAAAAATAGCTTCTTGCTAATGCTTTCATTGGGACCATTGCTGTGTGCTCTTGATAAAGTTCCTCTAACAATCTCTCTTAGAGGAATAATGACTCTTAAACCCCATCGAATACAGCCTTGACCTACACTCAGTTCATTTCTACATTTAAAATACTCCTGCAATTTCTCATCATCACATTCTTTAAGCTAGCCATTCATGAGCATTTTACTGAGTACCATACTTTGCGAGTTTCTTCACTAATTTCTCTGACAGACACTAGCATGTCATTTGTGTATGTAAAGTAATTCACAGGTAACTCTGTAGCTAAAAATTAATCAGCCTTCACAGGAAATCTTGAATGTCCACTTTTGTATCACCTGACTTACGATATTCAATATCGTACCGATGGGCCATCAAAGTCAATGCCATCTCTGAAGCTGTGCTTCCCTTCTTTGAACCAAATATGATCATAAGGGCTTCTTAGTCAATCAACAAAGTGAACTTCCTACTGTACAAGTATTTATGGCACTTAGTCACACTGCATATGATTGAAAATGTTTCTTCTCAATTTGTGGGTAATTTTGCTCTGACTTCGTTAAAATGTATGAAACATATGCCCAGGCTCCTCCACACCTTCCATTATGTGAGATAACACCACACCTAACCCCGTGGTGAGGCATCGCACATTAAAACCAACAGTTTCTTGGGATCATAGTGGGTCAAAACAGCATCATTAGTCTGTACTTTCTTCACTTTTTCAAATACTTTGACACTCCACAGGCCATTCTCAATCTAATCCATCTTTGAACAGTTGATTCAATGGAGCTAATGTATTAGTTAAATCAGAGACGAACTTAAATAATAGAACATTCATTGGGATTGTTGCGTAAATTCTTCTTTGTTCAACCTTCTCCTGTGTTGGGTGGATGCCATCACCATCTATTTGGTGGCCCAGGTATGTTACACTTGACACCATGAAGGAACAGGTGTGCTTTTTAGCTTTGAGGCCTTACTCTGGAAGCCAATCTAGGACTTTTAAAAACTTTATAATGTGCTCTTTCTCTGTCTTACTGCCAATTAGAATGTCATCTAAATCGCTCTGTTGTGTACGGCACTAAGTAAGACTAACACACGCTCCACTGCAGGTAACCATTATAGATTAACTTTATTTACACCTCTCCAACGGAGAGGGTAACAGAAAGGGTTCTACACTACAGAGAGGAAGACTTCAGGTAAAAGGCTTTGAAACCTTGCATGAGAAATTGCCTTATGTATTTCTGTTTGTAGTGGTGCTACTGAGGCCTTGCACCACGACCTGTGTCCCCATGCTACTGACTGCTTCTTGCAGTCTGTACGACAGGTGTATCCCTGTGTGCACAAAAAATTTTGATTCACCACTATATTGGTGCCACACTGGCTGATGGTGATGCCAGAATCCCAAACTTAGGCATTGAATGTCCAGGCAGTGTTGTGTTTTTGTTGTTTACGCAAGAAAAAACAAGCGTGATGCTATAAATAGGGAGTTTTTCACTATTGCAAAGTGTTGGTAGTACTCTAAAATATTTTGAAAGTGTTTTGGTGAGTTTTTGGTTTTGCCAGTGTTGCCTCATCCTCACAGCAGTGGTGGGAGGGAGGGGTGGCAGGGGAAGAGTTGCTGACAAGGGCACAAAAGCTGCATTATGTATGGGAGCTGCAGTAGCAATCCTCTGGGTCTGCAGAATGACAGGGAGATGGAAAGGAAACTGCAGAGAGTGCAAGCTCTGCATCTTGCCTTCTTCCAAGTTGGAGCCAGTCTCCTTGACCATAACAGGAGGTTGTCTGACAGGACAGCCAATGCATCCAGGATCTTGGTGTGCATGCCCATTCAGTGTTCTTCTGCAAGCTGCCTCATCCAGTCTTCTGCTGTAGTACTTGTCTGCAACCTAATCCTCCACACCTTTCAGTGAGCTAGCAAGTTAACCATCCTCTAACTTTGACCTGGCTGAAGCCATTCGTGCCTGCATGAGTCACCATGTGATCCCAACTCAATACAAAAGGTGCCTGCAGTGTCTCAGCTGGTAACTAAGTGTCAGAATTATGGAGCCTCATGCTGTTCTTGCTCTCTTTCCTTCTCCTGGGGCTCCTGTGATTGAGCAGGTAACAGTGTCTGAAACCAGGATCTCAGAAGGGGAAAGTTACTGTGAGGGAAGTGGGGTGGGGTAGGAAGCAAAATGCCCAAGGTCACATCATGAGCATGCTCATCATGGCAGCTGGCAGGATGAGGGTGAACTGAGAGTTGATAAGGAGGATAAGGCAGGAACATGTCACCATCTTCAATGTTTTCAGTGGAATTTCACGGCCCAATTGCAGCCTTCCCCATGATCCTGAGAACCATCTCCTCTGTAGGGCTCAAGAGATTCAGAAATCTTTGCCCCCAGCTGGCTTTGCTCTGCTGCCTTGTATTGTGTGCCACCTTATCATGCAGGACAGCAGGCAGATTGTCAATGATCATGTGGTACTAGGTTTGGGTAATGTGCCTGCCATGGTTGAATATCTCCAAGTATGTGAGAGGTGGAGTGAGGCTAGGAGCACTGGTCCATGTGTAGGGGTGAGGGGAATATCTGGATGTTAGATGCAAGTCCTGGTATTTTAGAGTACTACCAACACTTTGCAATAGTGAAAAACTCCCTATTTATAGCATCACGCTTGTTTTTTCTTGCGTAAACAACAAAAACACAACACTGCCTGGACATTCATTGCCTAAGTTTGGGATTCTGGCATCACCATCAGCCAGTGTGGCACCAATATAGTGGTGAATCAAAATTTTTTGTGCACACAGGGATACACCTGTCGTACAGACTGCAAGAAGCAGTCAGCAGCATGGGGACACAGGTAGTGGTGCAAGGCCTCAGTAGCACCACTACAAACAGAAATACATAAGGCAATTTCTCATGCAAGGTTTCAAAGCCTTTTACCTGAAGTCTTCCTCTCTGTAGTGTAGAACCCTTTCTGTTACCCTCTCCGTTGGAGAGGTGTAAATAAAGTTAATCTGCCCTCACTTTGCAATAATTTACTTTGTAGCAATTCTGTTGAATGTAGCTTCCCTTTAAAAGGTACTGCCTGCCTTTAAGAAGGGCTGGCTGGCTGCACCACATTGTCTGCCAACAATGTTCCCAGGCCCTTCTGTTGGGTGCAGGAGCTGCAGGCAGCATTTGGGAGCAGGCAACTGTGCTGGTGCTATTCAGGCCAATGCTACAATGAGATTGGAATGGGTACATAAAGTTTGCATGGACATAGACTGGTTCTGAATTGCAACCCCTATGCCCAAAAAGTATGGCTAATCAATCTCGAGCATGTTGCCACTAATGACAAGCTTCTATAGGAAGGAGGTTGATTTTACCTTAGCTGATATACAAAGATGGTCTGGGACAAAGTCTATAATAGTGCCAAATTTAGTTTCTGATAAAAACAAAAAAACTGCGGATGCTGGAAATCCAAAACAAAAACAAAAACAGAATTACCTGGAAAAACTCAGCAGGTCTGGCAGCATTGGCGGAGAAGAGTTGACGTTTCGAGTCCTCATGACCCTTCGACAGAACTTGAGTTCGAGTCCAAGAAAGAGTTGAAATATAAGCTGGTTTAAGGTGTGTGTGTGGAGGGCGGAGAGAGAGAGAGAGAGTGGGAGGTGGAGTGGGGGTGTGGTTGTAGGGACAAACAAGCAGTGATAGAAGCAGATTATCAAAAGATGTCAACAACAATAATACAAAAGAACACATAGGTGTTAAAGTTGGTGATATTATCTAAACGAATGTGCTAATTAAGAATGGATGGTAGGGCACTCAAGGTATAGCTCTAGTGGGGATGCCCACGCAAAAGATGCAATACCTGCCCTTTCACTTCCTCTCTCCTCACCGTCCAAGGACCCAACACTCCTTTTAAGTGAAGCAGCATTTCACTTGCATTTCCCCCAACTTAGTCTACTGCATTCGTTGCTCCCAATGTGGTCTTCTCTACATTGGAGAGACCAAACGTAAACTGGGAGACCGCTTTGCAGAACACCTGCGGTCTGTCCGCAAGAATGACCCAAACCTCCCTGTCGCTTGCCATTTTAACACTCCACCCTGCTCTCTTGCCCACATGTCTGTCCTTGGCTTGCTGCATTGTTCCAGTGAAGCCCAACGCAAACTGGAGGAACAACACCTCATCTTCCGACTAGGCACTTTACAGCCATCCAGACTGAATATTGAATTCAACAACTTTAGGTCGTGAGCTCCCTCCCCCATCCCCACACCATCCCCACCCCCTTTCTGTTTCCCCCTTCCTTTTCTCTTTTTTTTTTCCAATAAATTAGATAGATTTTCCTTTTCCCACCTATTTCCATTATAAAAAGAGAAAAAAAAAATTTATTTATTTTATTTTTTTTTACATCTTTTATGCTCTCCCCACCCCCACTAGAGCTATACCTTGAGTGCCCTACCATCCATTCTTAATTAGCACATTCGTTTAGATAATATCACCAACTTTAACTTTAACACCTATGTGTTCTATTGTACTATTGTTGTTGACATCTTTTGATGATCTGCTTCTATCGCTGCTTGTTTGTCGCTACAACCACACCAACCCCCTCCACCTCTCTGTCTCTCTGTCTCTCCGCCCCCCACACACACACCTTAAACCAGCTTATATTTCAGCTCTTTCCTGGACTCGAACTCAAGTTCTGTCGAAGGGTCATGAGGACTCGAAACGTCAACTCTTTTCTTCTCCGCCGATGCTGCCAGACCTGCTGAGTTTTTCCAGGTAATTCTGTTTTTGTCCTGGAGTTGCTGCTCGTTTCAGTGGAGTAATGATTGCAAAGGCGTGATTTCACTATCATCACCACACAAATCCAGGTCATTGTTAAGAATGAAAATAGCCCACAAGCAACATATCACACTGGCTTGCAATGCCTCACATTAGTAATTGTCATTTAAAAAAATACAACAAATTTCAACCAATCACAATTTTTTTTCTTTTTATGGTTATAATATTCACCATCGCCTTCTCAAGGGCAATTAGGGACGGGCAACAAATGCAGGCCTAGCAGGCGACGCCATCACCTTTATTTGTTAATTTGGAACAACACTTGGAAAATACACTAAGGGTCAATTCGCTTGTCAAAATTGCAAACAAATACTTTTCAATAAACCTAAATGGAAGCTTTTAATGAAAATGAAACAAAAAGTAATCAACCAGGAAATAAAGAGGTAAGGTTGAACTTTTTTTAAACTTACAGTTTAGAGGCAAAACAGAGAAAGAAAACGTAAACATATATAAAATGAGAATATTCGGCTTAGAGAGCGACGAGTTAAATTAAATCCCACTTACTGTGTTCTTCGGTGCCGGGCAGGGGTCGACATCATTTAGGAAAACCCGCCTGAGATCATCACCTGGGTCCCGAGATCACCTGGGCGGGTTCTGATTAAAGTCCAGATGCTGATTGGACCGCGTGGAGCATTGGGCGAATGAGATTTGTGAACGAACGGAGAAGGAAAGACATTTTTGTAACTACTGATGGTTTCAACCACCTTCAACGTCAAAGATCTTTCACTTTAGCCTCGATCTGGCAGGTTCATAGAACAGGTAACGATGAAAAACAACACGAGATATGCACCGCTCAAATATTGACATTGCTGAGATCGGGGACTGTAACTAGCTTTCACCTCACCATCAAAACATAAACGAGCCCGTTTGTACCGCTTCCTCTTCACCATGGACGTCCAATCCCTCTACACCTCCATCCCCCACCAGGATGGTCTGAGGGCCCTTAGCTTCTTCCTCGAACAGAGGCCCGAACAATCCCCATCCACCACTACTCTCCTCCGTCTGGCTGAACTTGTTCTCACGCTGAACAATTTCTCCTTCAACTCCTCTCACTTCCTCCAAATAAAAGGTGTGGCTATGGGTACCCGCATGGGCCCCAGCTATGCCTGTCTCTTTATGGGGTATGTGGAACATTCCTTGTTGCAGTCCTACTCCGGCCCCCTTCCACAACTCTTTCTCCGGTACATCGATGATTACTTCGGTGCCGCTTCATGCTCTCGTCAGGACTTGGAAAAATTTATTAATTTTGCTTCCAATCTCCACCCCTCCATCATTTTCACGTGGTCCATCTCTGACACTTCCCTTCCCTTCCTTGACCTCTCTGTCTCAATCTCTGGTGATAGACTGTCCACCAATATCTATTACAAACCCACCGACTCCCACAGCTATCTCGACTACAGCTCCTCACACCCCGCTTCCTGTAAGGACTCCATCCCATTCTCTCAGTTCCTTCGCCTCCGTCGCATCTGTTCCGATGATGCTACATTCAAAAACAGTTCCTCTGACATGTCCTCCTTCTTCCTTAACCGAGGTTTTCCACCCACGGTCGTTGACAGGGCCCTCAACCGTGTCCGGCCCATCTCCCGCGCATCCGCCCTCACGCCTTCTCCTCCCTCCCAGAAACATGATAGGGTCCCCCTTGTCCTCACTTATCACCCCACCAGCCTCCGCATTCAAAGGATCATCCTCCGCCATTTCCGCCAACTCCAGCATGATGCCACCACCAAACACATCTTCCCTTCACCCCCCTTATCGGCATTCCGTAGGGATCGCTCCCTCCGGGACACCCTGGTCCACTCCTCCATCACCCCCTACTCCTCAACCCCCTCCTATGGCACCACCCCATGCCCACGCAAAAGATGCAACACCTGCCCCTTCACTTCCTCTCTCCTCACCGTCCAAGGACCCAAACACTCCTTTCAAGTGAAGCAGCATTTCACTTGCATTTCCCCCAACTTAGTCTACTGCATTCGTTGCTCCCAATGTGGTCTCCTCTACATTGGAGAGACCAAACGTAAACTGGGCGACCGCTTTGCAGAACACCTGCGGTCTGTCCGCAAGAATGACCCAAACCTCCCTGTCGCTTGCCATTTCAACACTCCACCCTGCTCTCTTGCCCACATGTCTGTCCTTGGCTTGCTGCATTGTTCCAGTGAAGCCCAACGCAAACTGGAGGAACAACCACCTCATCTTCCGACTAGGGACTTTACAGCCTTCCGGACTGAATATTGAATTCAACAACTTTAGGTCGTAAGCTCCCTCCCCCATCCCCACCCCCTTTCTGTTTCCCCCTTCCCTTTTTTTTCCAATAAATTATAAAGATTTTTCTTTTCCCACCTATTTCCATTATATAAAAAAAAAACCCCACTAGAGCTATACCTTGAGTGCCCTACCATCCATTCTTAATTAGCACATTCATTTAGATAATATCACCAACTTTAATTTTAACACCTATGTGTTCTATTGTACTATTGTCGTTGACATCTTTTGATGATCTGCTTCTATCACTGCTTGTTTGTCCCTACAACCACACCCCCCACCCCCTCCACCTCTTTGTCTCTCTATCTCTCCGCCCCCCACACACACACCTTAAACCAACTTATATTTCAACTCTTTCTTGGACTCGAACGCAAGTTCTGTCGAAGGGTCATGAGGACTCGAAACGTCAACTCTTTTCTTCTCCGCCGATGCTGCCAGACCTGCTGAGTTTTTCCAGGTAATTCCGTTTGTTACATCGCCTGTATAAGTATAACATGGAGTCATTTTTGGTATAGGAGGTTATTCGATGCATAAACTGGTGTGAACTAAACAGGGAATGGGTGAATTATCAATGGTGTATGCTTAAATATGTGAATTTCCTGACTAGTGTAAAAACGACTATTCAACTTTGGAAGTGTTGTTCTTAACCCACACAACTGAACGCCACCACATGACCGAAACAGGGAAATTCATGCATAACTCCAAGAATATACAAGTTTACAATATACAATATTTTCACTTTATATTATACTTGTGCACTCCCATTCAATTTAGTGCACTGTTATATTGTCCATAAGTCCAAATATAAATTAAGATAATTTTAACGAGATATGTGCTTGTTTTATACATCCTGCTTCTCAAGCAGGGAATTTGTTGAATTTTAATCATGTAAACCATCCAATATCAGTAAGGTCGTAATCCACTGGTAGGAGGGTCAGTGACCAAAGACACAGAAGGGAAATGAGGAAAAACAAAAATACCTGGAAAAACTCAGCAAGTCTGGCAGCACCTGCGGAGAGGAACACAGTTAACGTTTCGAGTCCGAATGACCCTTCAACAGAACTAAGTAAAAATAGAAGAGAGGTGAAATATAAGCTGGTTTAAGGGAGGGGGGGTAGGTGGGACAAGTAGAGCCAGTGATAGGTGGGGATAACCAAAAGATGTCACAGACAAAAGGACAAAGAGGTGTTGAAGGTGGTGAAGGAATCAAAAAAGGCTAAAAGGTAGTGATAAAACAATGGACGGAAATACATTTAAAAATAATTGAAATAGGTGGGAAAAGAAAAATCTATATAAATTATTGGAAAAAAGGGGGGGATCAGAAAGGGGGTGGGGATGGAGGAGCGAGTTCATGATCTAAAATTGTTGAACTCAATATTCAGTCCGGAAGGCTGTAAAGCGCCTAGTCAGAAGATGAGGTGCTGTTCCTCCAATTTGCATTGAGCTTCATTGGAACAATGCAGCAAGCCAAGGACGGACATGTGGGCATGAGAGCAGGATGGAGTGTTGAAATGGCAAGTGACAGGGAGGTCAGGGTAATGCTTGCGGACAGACCGAAGGAAGGCGTTCTGCAAATCGGTCACCCAATCTGCATTTGGTCTCTCCATTGTAGAGGAAACCACATTGGGAGCAACGAATGCAGAAGACTAAATTGAGGGAAGTGCAAGTTCCGGACTGAATATTGAGTTCAACAATTTTAGATAATGAACTCTCTCCTCCATCCCCACCCCTTTTCCGATCCCCCCCTTTTTTCCGATAATTTATATAGATTTTTCTTTTCCCACCTATTTCCATTATTTTAAATGTATTTCCATCCATTGTTTTATCTCTACCTTTTAGCCTTTTTTGATTCCTTCACCCCACCCCACCCCCACTAAGGCTTTCTGTACCTTGCTTGTCCTGCTTTCTACCCTTAATTAGCACAGTCCTTAGATAATATCACCACCTTCAACACCTCTTTGTCCTTTTGTCTGTGACATCTTTTGGTTATCTCCACCTATCACTGGCTCTACTTGTCCTGCCCCCCTCCACCCCCTTAAACAGGCTTATATTTCACCTCTCTTCTATTTTTACTTAGTCTGTTGAAGGGTCATTCAGACTCGAAACATTAACTGTGTTCCTCCCAGCAGATGCTGCCAGACTTGCTGAGTTTTTCCAGGTATTTTTGTTTTTGTTTTGGATTTCCAGCTTCTGCAGTTTTTTGCTTTTATCTTAGGGAAATGAGGAAAGTCTTCAACACAACAAGTTATGTTCTGGAACACAATATTCAAAAGGATAGTTGAAGCAGATTCATTTTCCCAGATTTTGAAGTCAGTGACAAAGGGATGGCACCTGTCACTGACCTGAAGGAAGCTGCCCACAAAGATTTAGCAGGTTTGGTGTGATTGTTATGCCCTATAACAATGTTGTTTAATTCTGGCCCCATCTGTAGAGAGTCTCTGGCTTCTAGGTGCAGAGAAGCCATTAAGCAGGCCGAGCAGCCAATCGGATTGAAGGCTTCTCAGACAGCAAACCAAAAAGTAAAAACAACTAATCATTGTTCACTTTTTAATCATTTTTCAGAGAGAGAAATAAAGATTGGAACTTCCCATGGGATTAAGGTAGAAACTGAAGTATCATAAACTTTAAAAAATAAAATTAAGACCTTTTTTTTAATCATTTTAAAAATCTATGGAATGTTTATTGGCTGCCTACAGTAAGCTCTCAAATTCTCTCCATAAATGTCTCTGCTTGTCCATCTCTCTTGTCCTTAGAGATCATACTTAAAACCTACCACTTTTCCCAGACTTTCAGCCACCTGCCCTAATTGAAGAATCATGCTTCAGACACCATGAAGTATGCTTCAGAATCTTGATTATATTACAGCAAGTCTTTATTAACAACTCATAACTATATACATACATATAGTAGAGGGTACAGCTATGGAGCCAACTCCATCCTAGGTCTTTACACATCTCCAGGCTACCCTTGGCTCTGGGTCATATGTCTTTTTACATCACTGTGTGGGCGGTACTGTCATCAGTCCCACGTTAACCCTGTTTGTATCAGATCCTACACCTCCCCCCAAGTCTTTAGTCATGGATATAAAGTTACTTTAGTTTACTTCAAGTCTTATATTATTATAAGTCTTGTCCTTTTACCTTATTGTTACAAACTTAATGTTATTCTACATTATTACTTACAGTATTAACATTAACAAAATTCTTGCTACCCCTACTCCTCCCTCCAAGTCTTTCAAGTTAGAGGTTCAGGTGGTCAGGGGGCCTTATAACTCCTCCATATCTTGTTTGCCGTCCTGTCAGGAGAGTGGTAGGCTCTGGTGGTTCTGGTTTTTGTTGTTGGCTTGGAGGTTGGACTGGTGTTTGAGTATTGTTTCATCTGTTTCTTCCATTGCTTGATGTTAAATCATGCCTGGTTGGTCTGGCTGGTTTGGCAGTGCATGGTTGTTGTTACTCTTGATCCTTTCTTACAGGGTGGTTGAAAATGGTATTTGTCTGCTTGTGGTGCCTTTTCTTCCTTTTCCACTTGGGCAATCAGGAAGTTCTCTGAAACTGAGGAAGGGCGTTCCTGTGCCAACAAGAAGATTAAGTAGCATGCTCACCTCTGTGTTTTGTTGTTGATGATGCAAGACTTCTATGAGGTTCCAGCATCCCTTGTGGTTCTGGCACACTGGCTGGAAGTTGCCATGTGTGAACAGTAGTTGGTGTGTCTACCAACTGTACCATCATTGTAGTTGGAGGTAGAGGTTCCTCAGACTGTTGATCCTTCTCTGGTACCACTTCCATCGGAGGTGCTATAGTAATCTCATGTGCAGTAGGTTGGTCTGACCTTCGGGGACTTTCCTGGACCTGGAATGATGATGGACAAACCTGCTCCACAAAAAGACAAGAGCAATCACAGGCAAAATCAGAGTGGACTCAGGACCATGTTGTTCCGGCTGGCTGATAATTGTGGTGGTCTTGACATCGTCTGCCATTTGGAGGAAGTTGAGGGCTACACAAGCATCCCTGCTCAGAAGAGATAGAGGCTGATTATGGACAATGTAAATCAGTGCAACAATCTGTTTGCTGCTTCATATTGTATTTTCTCTACTGATCAGTTTTTCCTTTGCAGAATATAATTACCCTGTGCTACCTTTCAACGTTGCATTCGATAATTGTGTTTCTGCCAATTGTTTTTGAAAGACCTCATGCTCTTTGGTGAGAACTTCTACCTTTGCTTGGTATTCCATGTTCTGGATTTTCTCCTCTTTGTATATCTCTTTGTGAATGTAGTGTTTTTCCAAGGTTCCTTCCAAATGTGCAACTGTTTGCTTCAGTGCTGCAGCCTCGTTCTTGTACATTTCAGCTCCCTCCCAGAATAGTGAACATTCCTCAGTCTTCTCTGAAAACTGAGCTCCGTTCTTTTAGAGTGGCATTAAATTCATTTTGTCTCACTTTGTAATGTTCCTGAAGGACAAACTTGGACCTGAAGGGTCCTTGTAGTACATGATGGTCCTTCAACAAACAAGGTTTTCTTTTTGTTGCAAAGCTCAAGTGCTTCATTTTGAGTTTTTTTGTAATTTAGCAGAGTCTCATTGAGTTAGTTCTGCCATTCTGCTGCTCAAGGTAATCTTTATTCCGTCGTGTTGCCGAAGGGTTATGGGTTCTTTTTGAATAAAATTATTTTTATTTTTAATTATTTTTATAATCATTATTTTTGAATCTGGTCCTGAAGGATGATTAACTGCTCTTTCAACTGTTTAATTTCTTGTTCAGCTCCTGTTTTCTGAATGTCTCTGTCAGTGTATAGCTTTGTTATTGCTGATAGTTCCAGCACCACTTTTTCCTGAAGTAGCATTCGTCGTCTTTTCCCACTCCTCATGTTTTGCCAAGGGCACATGTTGGTTGGTCAAAGTGTCTTTCAAGGCAACAAGCCCTGTGCATGCCTTTTTCATCTGCTGTCATGCCTGGTTCTACTTGAGGTTAAGTTCATTCAACTCAGCTTTGATGAGACCATTTTCTGAGTGAATCTCTGCTTTTCCTTGGTCCTCCTGGCACAGAATTTCTTCCTTGTTATTCACTACCAGCCACTGATACAGTTCTGGAAAAGTGTCCACATCTTCGAAAAGTAAATTATTTGGGACTTCCGTCTAGGTCTTTACACATCTCTGTTCATCTCTAGACAGCTCCTGGCTCAGGGTCATGTACCCTCTTACATCACTGTGTGGGCAGTACTGTACTCAGTCCCACATTGACCCTGTATGTACCAGACCCTACTATTATACTAATATCTCAACAACTTGTGCTTGTACAGCACCTTTAATGTCGTAAAACATCCAGAGACATTCTCAAACAATATTTGGCACTGAGCCATGTGAGATATTAGGGTAGTTAGAGTTTGGTTTTGAAGAGTGTCTTACAGGAGGAAAAAGGCACAGAGAGTTTTAAGGAGTGGTGGATTGAAATTGGGGGATTTGCAAAAGGCTAGATTTGAAGGAGTGCAGAGATCTCAGACGGGAAAGTACAGAGATGGAGTGTTGTGGTCAGGGAAGGATTTGAAAACAATAATAAGAATTTAAAATTGAGGCATTGCTGGACTAATGAAGTTCAATGAATGCAAGTGTAATGGGGAATGGGACTTGTTGTGAGTTAGGATATTGTACTGACTTGACGGACCAGACAAGTTTCAACAAGAAACAGATAAGCATTATTACAGAAAGCTTTTCAGGTGCTACATACTCGATCAGGGCTCTCTTCTGGAAACCCCGCCCCTCTGAATTACCCACGCTTAGGGCTTATTGGTCAGAGCCTCCAAGAACATCACATGACCCCTAATAGACAGCAGGAGAGGCTAAACCTTCAGTTACTATATTTCCTCCCCCTTTAGTTTTTTTATGGTTTCTATTTACTGAGGCTATTTGAATATTCAAAAACATATGTACAACTTCAGGTGTTTAAAGATTAAGTATCTGAGGAGCTTTCCTTATCCAGTTAGAGCAGTGTAGCTGAGGTTCCTCCACATGATCAACATGATCAGGAATAGCAGCATGAGGTATATCACTAGAAAGTGGCAGTTCTGGGTTAGGCAACTCTACAGAGACATCAGGTATGTCTTTTCTAGGTCGATCTGTCACCTCAGAGATTGATGGTTCGACGTTAATCACGGGTGAGATAGTTGGTTGTTGGAATGTCTCTTTATCACAAATATGGTCCATGTGTTTTTGAACAATTCTTTCTTCCACTTGGAAGGATAAGGGACCAGTCTCTGAAACAATGGTTCCAGGAACCCAACAAGGTCCACTCCCAAAATTCTGCATGAATACTGTGTCTCCTACAGTAAATGTGCAAGCTTTGCTATACATATCGTGATTCAATTTTTGATTTCTCTAGTTCCTCTCTCCCTTCTACTCTAAGTTTGGAAACACCAGACTTAATATTATACGTGGGCAGTGTTTCATCAATAATTCAGATGGTTGTTGAACCCATAATCAAACGTGGCGTTGTACAATAACTGAAAAGAAAATGGGAAAGTCAAGTTTCTAGAGTACTTCTGATAACCTCTTCATTCCAGATTTGAAAGTTTGCACAACTTTCTCAGCTAAACCATTTGATGAGGGATGGTATGGGGCTGTTTTAATATGTCTGACTCCATTTAAATTCATGAATCTCTGAAACTCTGTATTGTTAAAGCCTTCACCGTTATCAGAAACAATGCTTTCCAGTAGGCGTGTAATCTAAAACAATGACGCAGCTTCTCGATAGTTGCGCTTGATGTTGGTTACCTGACTTCATATGCATCCATCCATTTAGAATGTGCACTTACAATCAACAAAAGCATGGTACCTTAGAATGGTCCTACATAATCAATATGTAGTCTAATCCAGGGTTGACCAGGCCACTTCCTTGGATGCAGTGGAGCTGAAACAGGCAACTTCTGTTGTTTCTGACAATGGTGGCAGTGCTTGACCATGCTTTCAATCAATGCCTGGCCACCAGACATAGCTTAGCGCAAGCATTTTCATCTTCAATATGCCTGGATGCGCATTGTGGAGCTCTGTCAAGAGTGGTTATCTTCCTTTACTTTTGATCCCCACAACAAAATTCCATCCTGATAACTTAACTCTGTTTTTCAGACATGAAATGGTCTCATCTCTTCAGATATAGGTGAATTTGACCACCCTTGCAAAACGAGATATTTGACTTTCAAAAAATTGGATCTCTGTTCACCCAATTTCTAATTTGCTTCTCGCACACAGGCAAAGAATCCAAGTAATTCAGTACTAGCACAACTTCTTGTGGCACTGGAGCATGTACAATGCTGTCTGGTAACGGGAAATGACTGAGTGCATCTGCATTTGCAATATGTAAACCAGGATGGTGCATAAAGGTATATGCAGGTAATATCAAAGCCCAATGTTTTATTCTTGCTGATGCTATGGGGGAATAGCTTTATCCTCACTGAATAAACCCATTAATGGTTTATAGTCTGACACTATGGTGAAATGTCATCCATGCAGACACAGGTGGAATTTCTTCACTCCGAATATCACCGATAAACCTTCCTTTTCTAGTGGGGAATAACCCTTCTCAGCTGTGGAGAGGGTTCTGGAGACATAGACAATTGAACTTTCTGATCCATCTTCCATTCTATGTGATAACATAGCTCCTACACCATAAGGAGAAGCATCACATGTTAATACCAATTCTTTTGAGGGGGCGTAGTGTACCAATAGACATGATGAATGCAACAGTTTCTTTACTTTCACAAAGGCTTCTTCCTGTTGTGAATTCCACAACCAAAGGTGATTCTGTTTTAACAAGTGTAATGGTGCTAACACAGTTGATAAGTTTGGCAAGCAGCGGCCACAGTAGTTGATCATACCCAGGAAAGACTTGAGTTTGGTTACATTGGATGGTGAGGGTGCACCTTTGTTGCCTGAACATTCTTTTTTACCGTCTGCAAACCCATGGCATCCACCCTGTGACCCAGGTAAGTAACTTCGGGTGCTTGAAATGTACATTTTTCTTTCTTTAATCATATTCTGGCTTCCATGAATCTCAGCACCTCCTCCAGGTTGGCCAAGTGTTCGGTCTCAGTTGACCCTGTGATCAGAACATCATCTAGATATACTACCACTCAGGGAAGTCCTTTAAAAGACTCGTCATTGCACATGCAGATGACACTCCAAGGGTAGGCGGATATACTGATAAAGACCCTTGTGTGTGTTGATAGTCACATATCCTCTAGATGTGTTATCCTGCTCCAATTGTTGGAGAGCATGACTCATATCCAATTTTGTATAGGGTTTGCCTCCAGCTAGCTTTGCATATAAACCGTCTATCCTTGGAATGGGGTACTTATCTAGTTTGGCTGCTTTGTTTACAGTCAAATTACCCTGCAAATGCATATGGTTTGGTCAGGCTTAACCATTGAAACTATGTGTGCTGCCTATTCTGAGAATTGGACTGGCTGGATGATGCCCAGCTTTTCTAACTGGCACAGTTCTGCATCCACCTTCTCCTTCAATGCATAAGGCACAGGTCTGGCCTTAAAGAAATGTGGTGTCATCTGAGGATCCACTTATATTTTTGCTTGCAAGCCTTTTAACTCCCCTAATTCATCCCGAAATACACTATTGTATTTCCTTAGCAGTTCAGGAACTCCTCTGGCTTTCAGGTGAAATATTTCAGACCAGTCAAGCTTGGTTTTCTCTAACCAGTCTCGGCCTAGAAGACTAGGTCCTTCCCCTGTCACTATTATCACTGGAAGCTGGGCTGTGTTGCCTATATGACACTAGTACTGTGGCAATGCCCTTTACCTCAATAGATTCTCCAGTGTATATCTTCAATTTAGTGGTTAGCTGCTCCAGATTCAATGGTAGGGTATCTTCATTTAGCTATTTAAATGTGTGCTCTCCTACCACTGTGGTTGAGGCTCCCGGTGCCAGAGGAATTGATGAGTGTTCCACCAACAGGTGAGCTGAGATAGAGATGGAGATGAACAGTGTTATAGAGATGGAAACAGGCAGTGGAGCGGGTGTGTTTAGAAGCTTATCTCAGGGTCAAGTAGGATTTCAATGTTGTGAACAGTCAGGTCCAGAGGGCAGAAAGGGATAGAGTTAGTGGCAAAGGAACCAAATTTGTGGTGGTGACTGAAAACAATGGCTTCAATCTATTCCACATTTAGTTGGAGAAAATTTCTGGTCATCCAGTACTAGACGTCACCTAAGCAGGGTGACAAATCAGAGGCAGATTTTCTTGGTGTTATTTTTTTGTCTGATTATGTTCCTGTGAAGTGCCCTTCAAACATTTTTGCTCTGTTAAAAATGCTATACATATGTAATTTATTGTTGTTGCTAACTCATGTTAAAAAGGTAGTAGGATCTCATGCAGCTGAATCCAAAATGACATAAAGGAACTCCGAACAGCTCAGTTGGATAACACGTATTTCAGGGGCAGGACTTTTAGTTCGGCGGGCGCCTGCGATCGGCGGGCCTGGGAGCGGTTGGGGAATGGACACCTGACCGCAATCAGCCCCCGACCGCAATTTCAGCCAATTAACAGCCAGCCAGAGTGAAATGTGCACTGAAAGGATCAGCGCTGACGGGATGGGGGCGGGAAGTGGGCGAGCGCTGAAGTTAGCGCAGGCACCGGGGAGCGCTCACAGAAAGCTCTCTGAAGGCAGAGAGCTGCCTCGGGGAGCTGAAGAATTTAAACGCAATAAAAAGTAAAATCCAGTAAAATAAAAAATGCCCACGCAGCAGAATCAGTCACCAGAACATGTACAATATGAACATTCTGTCCATACATTTTTGTTTTATTTAATAACGGAAACCACATCCAAGCCCGATGAGGTTTCCTGAAAACGAAAGGGCTGCTTGGCCGATTCGCCTGCCCACCAACCGTTATGGGCAACAAAAAATCTCTGTAAATTGCACCGTTAATGGGCTGAATTGCCCTCTTAATTGTCGGCGGGCGTGCTTCCGAGTTTAGCACATGCCCGCCAACCAAAGTACTGCATGAATGCGTGATGATGTTAGGACACCGCCTGATGTCATCATACACCATTTCATGTTGGAGTGGCTCAGGCGCGTACCTGAACAGTAAGCGAAAAACTCTGCACCTGGAGTTTACTTTCAACTTCTTATACAATCCGATATTCTACCTTGGATTTCTGCTGCTTATGTTTTTTGCTTTATTGGTATTTTGTCACTTCTACCATTGTCAAAGGCTTTCTGAAATCCACAGTAAACTAAATCGTTGGAAGATGTACTTTATTTATCATTCCCCTAAGAAGTCTGATGAAATCTATGCTCGCTGTTTCTTAATAAGTTATTGCTATATAGGCTTTTTCCCTTTCTTAGAATGGTTTCTATTATTTTTCTTGCCAATGATCTCACACGATATTGGGTTATGATACCAGAGTCAGGTTTCAAAGAAGCATTATTATTTGGAAGTGTTCCTTACAAAGCATTTGACTAGGATTATAATTTGAGGCATTTAATGATTTGAATGGTGATCAATGAAGTAATTGTATTTTGATCACATTTATGCAATAAATTAAAATTTTTGGTATATCAGAAATAGAGAGCTTAAAACATTTGTAAACGTTTGAAGCTTGGATCAGCTTTTGACATTTCTCATTTTTGGGTCAAAATGTTGTATCTTCAGGCATCACGAGGGCTTGAATTTATGAACTCAGTTGGCCTTTCAGTGCCAGATATTAGGAGTTTTTTTAAAACAAAATTGTGGTTACTTTGAATCTAAAGTTAAATACCAGAGACACAAGGAATTTTAACTTTTTCACCAGCTTGCAGTGTAGGAAGTAGGTTAGGGGGGGACAATGGGAAACCCAGAAGGCAGGGTTTCCCTGCATAATGTGGAGTTTTAACTCCACAGTTTATATGTGGATGTCACTGAGGTTCTCTGTTTGATCCAGGTTTGGCTTCCAATTAGGATAGGAATGCTGGAGAAAAGACCACAGGACCAGATAGGTCTGAGCCCTGATGTGGGGTGGGAGTTGTGGGGCCTTTAATTCCTGACCCCAGTGGGAGGGGTGGTGGGGGTGTGAGGGGGTATCCAATCTTGTGGTGGAGGAGGGGTTGGAGATCGGAGACCTAAGGAAACTGAGGCCCCCGCAGTTTGGGGTGGGGGTGGGGGTAGGATTGGGGGTTTCTGTGTAGCAGAGGTTGGGCAGGGTCCTCGGGGAGATTGAAGGCCTTGAGTTGGAAATGGGGTCTAGTGGGTTAGGGGATAGGGAGTCAGATTCCTGGGGGGGGTGGGGGGGAGTGCACACCAGATGGGTAGGGGGTATCAACCTCAGCAGGGGGGGTCGTGTTGACAGAGACCTTGGAAGGGCAAGGATATCTGAGGCCACGGAACAGAGAGGAGATATCAGAAGCCTTGGGTGGGTATTGGAGGCCTCAGGAGGGAGGTTGCCGGGGTTGGGGGTGGGGGTGGTGGCTGGTGGTGTCTGATCGCGGTGGTTGGGAAGCAGACACACAAGGTAAGTGGAAATGTGCTTTCCTGGATCCAGCAGTTCTTGCCCTCTTTTAATTGTTGGGTTTCCCTATGTTTGAAAAAACACAGCTGCCCAGAGTTAAATGGGAAATGGTGGATAAATATGAGGCAGGCAGCCTCATTATAATATTTAAATTGCAAACCCACCTCCTGAAGGTGGGATGGGTGGTGGTGTTTGGAGGTAAGCTGCGATCTGGATTCAAATTTTTAAACACTTTTTAAGCTCCCACCTGAACTAAACTCATCTGTTTTCTTGGAATTAAAGCCCCTCACCACCCACACTTTTTACATAAAAGCTGATATTGTTGTTCAGGTTAAAATGAATGAAAATCTGGATGGCCTGACTGTGGTGTTGTTGTTGTTACCTTGTACAGAAATTGTACAGCAGTCAATTCTAAAGTTTTAGGAAGATAAATTGTTCATGCCATATAATCTCAGGAAATGGGGCAGGCTAAGTGTTTTAGCTCTGTAACATTTGATGCTCAATAGTATTTTGTGTGTTTTGTTAGGAGTTTGGCCAAGGCTACTCTGTATTCAGTTAGTCTGCATTGGTTCTTATCAGCTAGCACCACCTGCTGAAACCTTTCACTCTTGTGATGAGCTAGAATTCCCCTGCAATAATTATTTTTGATATGAAAACAAAAACAGCAAATAGAGAACATAATTGTTTAATATAATGCTTAACCTACACTGGCCTTAAAATAAAAAGTAAAAAAAAATTAAACAGCAAATGCAAATCTCAGGATGTCAATTTGGTAATGTTAAGTGTAGCTATAGGCAACATTACTTTTGGTACAGTGATTAAGTTAGACTGTTGTTTGGAGTGAGGAAAAATAATGCAAACCCTGAACAGTTATCAGTTTGATATTACATTTATTTAATGAACTTGAAAGTTAACATTTTTTTCTTTGCATTTCCACAGTCTAACCCTCCTTGCAGTTTTAGGTTCCCCATCATTACAGAAGGGTACAACAAAATATGCATCACACATGACAAATTGGTCACTAGATTAAAGTGTTTGTGTTTGAAGGCTTTTAGCTCAAGCAGTGTAGCAAATCTCTTTCCTCATTATAATCATAACTGGCAATGCAGCTGCTCAGAACAATTCTCAGCACCATGGTGTTAAAATTCACTTCATTCAATAGCTCAAAGTTTTGCACCTTCAAAAAATGTTATGATTGAGCTTGAAGCATCCTTTGCTCCAAAAGTGAATGTTGTAGTTTAAATGTTATTATTTCATACAAATAGAAGATGATGGGTAAATCTGAGGGTATACCAGCTCTAATAATTATGCAGCAATTCTGTGTTCAATACATGTGAGTGATTGTTAAGTACAGAATACGAAATGGCTTCTTTGGCCTAGTGCTAATACGAAATGGCATCTTGACCTTGTTAGCTTAGTACAGTGAATATAGTATGAAAATATCCTAAAAATGGTCAAGTTAAACCAAAATCTACTGCCAGGCCTACTTTCATATAGTCTTATCATATCTTCAGGACTTCCCAAAGCTCTTTACAACCATGGGATTACTTTTGAAGTGCAGCCACATTTGCTTTGTGACTGTTATCAAGCCATGCTTTATGAAAAATTGACTTTACGAATTTACTGGTTCATAGGAAACCACTAAATGCATTTTGTAAAACACTAAAGCCACATTCCAATGACTTGAAGTCACAGTCAAAAATGGCTGAACATTTGCATTATTGCACCTTCTATGAACATAGAACAAACAAATTAGTCGTACGGACTCAACGTCAACTGTGTTCCTCTCCACAGATGCTGTCAGACCTGCTGAGTTTTTCCAGCTATTTTTATTTTTGTTTCAGATTTCTAGCATCTGCGGTATTTTGCTTATATCTTTTTGTAGCCTCTTTATGTTCTCTTTGCAACTAACTTTCCTACTAATCTTTGTGTCATCAGCAAATTTGGCAACCTTCCCATCCATCCCTTCATTCAAGTCGTTTATATAAATTATAGACAGCTGAGGCCCCAGCACTGAGGCTCCCAGTCCCTCTGGCACACCACTCATTGCATCTTGCCAAGCTGAAAAAAGACCCATTTATGCTTACTCCCTGCTTCCTGTTAGCCAGCCAATCTTCTATCCATGCCAATATGTTACCCCCTATACCTCAAGCTTTTATTTTCTGCAATAACCTTTGATGTGGCACATTATCAAATACCCTCTGAAAATATAAGTACAGTAGACCCACCGCTTTCCCTTTATCCACAGCACGTTACTCCCTCAAAGAACTCCAATAAGTTGGTTAATCATGATTTCCCTTTCACAAAACCATGTTAACTCTCCTGATTAACTTGAACTTATCCAAGTGCCCTGCTATAGCTTCTTTAATAATAGCTTCTAACATTTTCCCTATGACAGATGTTAAGCTAACTGGCCAGTAGTTTCCCTCTTTCTGTCTCCCTTCATATTGAACAATGGAGTTACATTTGCTACCTTCCAATCTAATGGGAGATTTGGAAAATTAAAACCAATGCATCAACTAGCTCACTAGACACTTCTTTTAAGACCCTAGGATGGAGTCCATCTGTCAGCCCACAGCTCCAACAATTTCCTCAGTACCACTTCTCTGGTGATTGTAATTTTCCTGAGCTCCTCCCTCCCTTCCATTTTTTGATTAATAGCTGCTTCTGGGATGTTACTTGTATCTTCTATAGCGAAGACTGATGCAAAATACCTGTTCAATTCATTTGCCATTTCCTTGTTTTCCATTATTAATTCTCCAGACTCACTTTCTATAGGACCAATGCTCACTTGAATCATAGAATCTTTACAGTGCAGAAAGACGCCATTCGGCCCATCAAGTCTACACTGGCTCTCTGAAAGAGCATTCCACCTAGTCTGCCCCCCCCCACCTTATCCACGTAACCTAGCACATTCTCTCTCTTTCCAGGTAGCAATCCAATTCCCTTTTCAATATACCTCAATCGTACCTGCCTCCATCACACTCTCAAGAAGTTCATTCCAGCTACCCTCAGGGTAAAAAAAAAAAAATTCCTAGGATCACTTTTACTCCTTTTCCCAGTTATTTTGAATCCCTGCCCTCTAGTTCTTGATGCTCTCTTCAGTTTCTCATTATTTTACCCTGGCCATACCCCTCAGGATCTTGAATACCTCTATCAAGTCGCCTCTCAGCCTTCTTTTCTCCGAGGAAAACAGTCCCAACCTCTCCAATCTATCCTCATAGCTACAGTTCTTTTTCCCTGGAATCATTCTGTACTGTCTCTCCACTGACTCCATCCTTCTCAAGTATGGCACCCAGAACTGGATGCAGTACTCCAGATGAGGCCTAACTAGTGCCTCATAAAATCGATTGCCCACAGATAAAATAGACAAAAATATTTTCAGGTTCTGATGAATCAATCAATCTGATTTTGTTAACTTGTTTCTTTTAAAAAATATTTATAGAAACTCTAACTATCTGTTTTTATATTTCTGGCTAGCTTTCTCTCATACTCTAATTTTTCCCCCATTATTAATCTTTTAGTCACTCTTTGCTGTTGCTTGTATTCTGTCCAATCCTCTGGCCTTTCATCTATCTTTGCACAATCATATACTTTTTCTTTAAGTTTAATACTACCTTTAACCTTTCTAGTTAACCACGGATGGTGTGTCCATCCCTTGCACTTTTTCTTACTCATTGGAATATATCTATTCTGCATCTCTATTGAACTATCCCTTAATCTAATTTGCCAATTCACTTTAGCCAGCTCAGATTTCATGCTCTCATAATTGCCCTTATTTCAGTTTAAAAACATAGTCTTGGACCCACTCCTCTCTCCCTCAAACTGAATGTAAAATGCAATCATATTATGGTTGCTGCTACCTAGGGGCACCTGCACTATGAGGTCATTAATTAAACTCATCTTTTTGTACATTACCAGGTCTAGTATAGCCTGCTGTCTGGTTGGCTCCAGAATGTGCTGTTCTAAGAAACTATCCCTGAAACATTTTATGAACTCCTCATCTAGGCTACCTTTGCCCATCTGACTTTTCCAATCTATATGTAAATTAAAATCTCCCATTATTATTGCCATGCCTTTCTGACAAGCTCCCATTATTTCTTCCTTTATGCTCCATTCTACCATGTGTTAACTATTAGGGGGCCTGTACACTACAAGTAGCTTATTGCCTTTACTATTTCTCATCTGTACCCAAACCGTTTCCACATCCTGGTTTCCTGAACTTAGGTTATCCCTCTCTATTGTACTAATGCCATAATTAACAAACAGAGCCACCCCTCCACCTTTTCCTCACTTCCTGTCCTTCCAAAATGTCCTATACCCTTTAATATTCAGGTCTCAACCCATGTCCTCCTGCAGCTATGTCTCTGTAATGACTATCAAATCGTACTTATTTATTTCTATGAGTGCTCTCAGTTCATCTGTTTTATTTCGAATGCTTTGTGCATTCAAATACAGAGCCTTTTGTTTTAACCTTTTATTCTTTTTGTAATCTCTAGTCTCACCTGTTGATTTACTGTTAGATTTGTACTCTCTATCCCTTCCTGTCACGGCTTGTTTTTCATTTCCCGTAGTAATACCTTTCTCTTTTGTCTTGCCTCAACTCTTTAATTTGCCACATCTTCCCAAATTTGTACCTTTGCCCCCACTACTTACTTCCCTAGTTATGCAACTCGCAAGAACACCTGTCTCAGCAACATTCAGGTGTAGACCGTCCCAACAGTACAGATCCCACTTTCCCCAGTATTGGTGCCAGTGCCCATGAACTGAAACCCACTTCTCCTGCATCGGGCTTTGAGCCACACACTCATCTCCCTAATCTGATTTGTCCTATGCCAATTTGCACGTGGCTCAGGTGATAATCCAAAGACTATGACCTTTGAGGTTCTGCTCCTTAATTTGGTGCCAAGCTCCTCATACTGACTATGCAGAACCTCTTCCTTTGTGCTGCCTATGTAGTTGGTACTAACATGGATCACGACGACTGGGTCCTCCCCGTCCCATTGCAAGTTCCTCTCCAGCCCCGAGCAGATGTCCCGAACCCTGGCACTGGGCAGGCAGCACAGCCGTCTGGACTCATGCTAATTGCTGCAGAGAATGGTGTCAATCCCTCTGACTATACTGTCCCCTACTACCACTATATTCCTTGTAACTCCCCCCCACTTGAATAGCTTCCTGTACCACAGTGCTATGATCAGTTAGCTCACCAACCCTGCATCCTCCACTCTCACCCAAACAAGTTGAAAAAACCTTAAACCTGTTGGGCAATTGCTCCTGCGCTCCTGCCCTCTGGGTCCCCTTTTCTGCCTCACTTGCAGTTACATCTTCCTGTCCCTGACCACTGACCAAATCAGAAGACCCTCTCCTCAGGGGTGTGACTGCCTCCTGGAATGAAGTGTCCAGGTAACTTTCCTCCTCCCTGATATGCCGTTGTGTGTTCAGCTCCACTTCCAGCTCAATGACTCGGAGCCAAAGTCCCTACAGCCACATACACTTACTGCAGGTGTGTTTGCCCAGGATCACACCAGTATCCCCATAGCTTCCATCGCAGCATATCACCTGCCCTGCTATCTCCAATATGTCTGAATTAATTAATAATTGCTAATTAATTAATTGTTAATTAACTAGTTATAATTAATAAAGCCTACAGCCCCCAATAGATTTTGACACTGCCAGTAAATTTACAATACTGATAAAGCTAATAATAAAGCATTCACTAGTTTATCTGCTCCAATCAAATACTGAAGACTTCACCAAACTCTCCACTCAGCACACTTCATTTATTGCAGTAAACCTTACTTAACGCACATCTTTCCCATTAAGCACCAACCAAATTCCCAAGTATACTCTCTGAAGAAGGGTCATACAGACTTGAAATGTTAACTCTGTCTGTCTTTCTCTCCACAGATGCTGCTAGACCTGCTGAGTTTTAACAGCATTTTCTGTTTTTGTCCCAGGTCTCTGTCTTACTCAAGCCGAAGTCTCCCCTCACTGACTGTGTGCCTCTTACTGACCAAATCCATTGAAATGGAGACAACCTGTCTGCAAAGCCTCACCAGAAATAATTTGCCTTGAAGGAGTATGAAAGGGGGTATCTGCCACTCCATTAGGAAAGCATTTAGATAATCACCTGGGTACTCAACTGAATGCGACAAACCATGAGACACAATCACTTGTACAATGGGGCTCTGACTATGAAAGGAATTTGCCCAGATGTAATCCAATCATGTAAGCCAGGCAACTGGAAATGACTAGCAATGACCATATTTGGGTCACTGGCCAGTTGGAGAGAGAGGGTCTTGTGACAAACCAGCTAACTCTTTGACACAAAAACAAAAATTGCTGGAAAAACTCAGCAGGTATGACAGCATCTGTGGAGAGTCCAGATGACAAAGATGACAAAGAGATAGAGTTAACGTTTCGAGTCCAGATGACAAAGGGTCATCTGGACTCGAAATGTTAACTCTTTCTCTCCACATATGCTGTCATACCTGCTGAGTTTATCCAGCAATTTTTGTTTTTGTTTCAGAGTTTCAGCATCCACAGTATTTTGCTTTTATCTCAGCTAACCCTTTGTGTGTTTATGCACCTGTTTTCTCTGCAGACCAGAGCATAGGCAAATGAGACACTGAGGAAACATGACCCTGAGTGGGTTCACCCCTCCGCTCTCTCTCTCTGTCTCTTTGTCTCTGTCTCTCTGTCTCTCCATCCAACTTGCAAGTTTTGAACCCTCTCGGCTGATTTTGACTATCCATGTGCCAAAAGTAGAGATCTTTTTAAAGATCTCAACCCAGCAGCTGCTCTCTCCAGAAGAACAGATAAATCATCTGTCTACATCTTTAAACCGCCTCAACCCCAAACCCAGAAGGACCATTAAGTTGAAGCCAACCAAGGCACCAACCTTCCAGAATTTTGTGCCGGGGGCCCGCATTACCTGCCATTAACTCATGGGGTTGAAAGTACGGGTGCTATGGTTAGAGGGCGTCCAGACAGTTATCACTCACTGCAGGCCAGGAGCTTCAGTCTGGCTGTCACTCAACACTGAAGGAGAATGTTACAGAGAAGAAAACAACGTGTGGCCCCATGGTTCAGTGAAACTTCCCTGCAGACTCTCCTCCAAGCTGACCAGGAAAGGTGGGAGGTGCTGTTTCTCCGGGATGGTAGCAGGACGTCCTCCAGTCTGGCCACAGTAGCCTGGACAGAGGTTGTAGTGGAGGTTAGCACCCATGGGGCCCAACACAAATGCCCAGCAGCGTCGGAAGAGGATAAATGATTTGCAGTCCACCAGGTTAAGCACACCATCCACACTCGCTGCTCATAATGACACTCATAATGGCTTCAGGCAGTCTAAGTGTGCAAGTGCTCAGGGATGTCAGACAGGAGTTTGGATTGTAGCACTGACCAGCGGATGGGATATCCGCACTGAATATGTGCCAGCCATTTTGTGCTCTGAATCTTCTATCGGTTGTAGGACATCTCAATTGCTTATTGGAGAGAGCTAGGTGGTTGCCATTGGCATGCATGCTCCTGATCTGCTCTTGCAATCATTGGGATGGCAATCAATCCTTCTGTCTTTCTGCAGGAGAAGAAAGCCCACAACAAGTGTGAGTACCCCCAGACAGGAGGTGGAATTCCAGACATTCAAGTCCCCGCTCCTTTCGAGGAACTGGCTGCATAGATAGCTGGGGAGGAGCAAGACCGTGCTTGTGCTAAGGGCAAGATAGGATTCCCACAGGAAATCAGTAAGAATGCCTCCAGTTAGCAGTTGCCGGCTGTGCCCACAGAGTGAGATGTTGACTTATTAAGGATTCTGCTTTGTCAAACACTAAATTCTTTCTTTTCATTATTCCAGGTACCAATCAGAAAAGTGGGAGGCCTACAAGGGAGACCATCCACTGCCCCATCTCCAACTCCACCTCTGAGGAGGATGCCTCAGAAGCTGCAGAGGATGCAGAAGTGATCACCTGCATCCTCCACCAGTGCAGATATGCTCACCTCAATGGGTCTGTGGTGGGCCATGAGTAGATTCGGGGTTACAATCTGATGAGCACATCATGGACACAAGTCCACAGCTGGCAGAGGAAGTGACAGCCAAGGTCTCTGACACCTGGAGGACTGCTGGAGGCCAGGCCACACAAGTGCCAGGCAATGACCATCTCCAACAAGAGAGAATCTAACCATCGCCCCTTGACATTCAATGGCATTGCTATCACCGAATCCACTATCAACATCTTGGGGTTTCCATCGACTATAAACTGAACTGGATGAGTCATATAAATACTGTGGCTACAAGAGCAGGTCACAGGCTAAGAATCCTGCAGAGAGTAACTCACCTCCTGACTCCCCAAAGCCTGTCTTCCATCATCAAGGCACAAGTTAGGAGTATGATGGAATACTCTCCACTTTCCTGGATGAGTGCATCTCCAACAGCACTCAGGAAGCTTGACATCACCCAGGACAAAGCAGCCTGCTTAATTGGCACCCCATCCACAAACGTTCACTATCTCCAACACTGGTGCACAGTGGCAGTTGTGTGTACCATCCACACGATGCACTGCAGGAACTCACCAAGGCTCCTTAGACGTCACCTCCCAAACCCATGAGCACTACAATCTAGAAGGACAAGGTTAGCAGATGCATGGGAACACCAGAATCTGGACGTTCCCCTCCAAGCCTCTCATCATCCTGCCTTGGAAATATATCACCATTCCTCACTATTGCTGGGTCAAAATCCTGGAAGTCCCTCCCTAACAGCACTGTGAGTGTACTTACAGCATATGGACTGCAGTGGTTCAAGAAGGCAGCTCACCACCACCTTCTCAAGGGCAATTAGGGATGGGCAATAAATTCTTGCCTAGCCAGTGATTCCCACATCCCATGAATGAACAAAAAAATGATCCGGATGATAATTGTGGTATTGCACTTACCTTTCTTAAATTTGTGATGTTTAGGCAATGGTGCTGGCTGCCTCAGAAAACCAATTTTGTAGCAGGGACTTGAGGCAATAGTCCTTTATTTTCATATGCAAAAATTCTTATGCTTGATTCAGACTTTTGTTTGTCCTTGTCCATTCTTATTTTAAACACCTCTGTCTTAGATTTGACTACAAATCACCTATTTTTCATGCACTTTGGGCCTCCCAAAGTCCCAAAGTGGTGGGCAGGTGAGGGAGAGGGAGCAAGGGAGTGAGGAGAGGGGAGTAGTGAAAGGGAATGAGGGAGTCAGGAGAGGAAAGTGGTGAGTGGGAGAAAGCGAGGGGGCCCTCAATTATTTACAAACTTTATTAATGACTTGGATGAAGAGACTGTGACTGTATTGTAGCCAAGTTTGTTGAAGGTATAAAGATAGGTAGGAAAGCAAGTTGTGAGGATGATACAGAGTGTGGAACTTTATTTAAATGGTGAGAGACTGCAGAATGCTGCAGTAGAGAGGGGTCTCGGTGTCCTTGTACATGAATCACTAAAAATTAGCATGCAGAGAGTAGTGGAGACTAGGTCATTGAATATATCCAAGGCTGAATTACAAATTTTTGATCTACAGGGGTTATGGTGGGCCGGCAGGAAAGTGGAGTTAAAGCCATAATCTGATTAGGTATGATCTTATCGAATGGCGCCTCAGGCTTGAGGGACCAAATGGCCTATTCCTGCTCCTATTCCTTATGATCATATGAAAGAGATTTTTATTTAGCCTGTTTGTTTTGGTATGCCATTTTAAGGAGCACATTAGGAGTGCTAAAGGAGGGATAGCTGTAGCTTCTGGGCAGTTGCAGAAAAACACTTCCTGACTGCAATATAGAATTTCTGAAGTGCATCTTGACTAAATTGTCATAAGCAGCAATAAAAAGTTTAGCTTTAATGTCAACAATGTCTTTGTGACTCCTTAAATCTTGGAAATCAACCGCGGGTACATCAGTGACACTGCTTAACATCAGCCCAGGCTAATGTTCTGGGCACATGGGTTCAAATCCCACCACAGCAGCTGGTGGAATTTAAATTCAGTTAATAAATCTGGATTTAAAAAACTACTTTCAGTAATAGCGACCATGAAATCATTGTCGATTTTTGTTAAAAACCACTTGCTTCCTAAATGTCCTTCAGGAAAGGAAATCTGCCATCCCTACCTGGTATGACCGACATGTGACTTCAGACCCACAGTACTGTGGTTGACTCTCGAAGTGACCTAGCAAGCCACTCAGTTGCATCAAACCACTACGAAGTCTAAAACAAATAAAACCAGACGGACCACCCGGCATTGACCTAGGCATCTGAAATGACAACAGCACACCCTGCTCTGTTGACCCTGCAAACACCTCCTTACTAACATCTGACTGCTTCTGCCAAAATTTGAAGAGCTGTCTCAGACTAGTCAACAGACACCACCATCACCATCCCTGGGTATGTGCTGTGCCACCGACAGGACAGACCACCAGAGGTGGTGGCACAGTATACAGTCAGAAGGTTTTCCCTATTTTCCTGGATGGGTGCAGCTCCAACAACAATCGAGAAGTTTGACACCGTCTAGGACAAAGCAGCCTGCTTGATTGGCACCCCATCTACCACCTTAAACATTCACTTCCTTCACCACCGACGCATAGGAGCTGTATGCACAAGATGATCTGCAGCAACTCACCAAGGCTCCTTCGATAGCACCTTCCAAACCCATGAGCTCTATCACCTAGAAGGACAAGGGCAGCAGATGCATGGGAAAACCAAAACCTGAAAGTTCCCCTCCAAGGCACACCATCCTGACTTGGAACTATATTACCATTCCTTCGCTGTTGCTGGGTCAAAGTCCTAGACCGTGCTAACAGCTCTGTGGATGTACCTACACCGCATGGACTGCAGTGGTTCAACAATGTGGCTCACCACCAATTACTGATGGGCAATAAATGCTGGCCTAGCCAATGGCACCCATATCCCATGGAAGAATAAAAAAAAAGCACATTGACTTTACAAATCAATTGAACAGTGCCTTTATGCACTCCTGGTGGTCTCCCATGTTCTGGTGAACTCTTGCCCATAACTTAACTTGCACTAAGTCCCGTTCATCTATCACCCTGTGCTCACTGACTTACATTGACTCTAAGCAAAGCAACAATTTGTTTTTAAAATTCCCATTTTCGTTTTCAAATCTCTCAATGGCCTCATCCCTTTCTATCTCTGTAACCCCCTTCATCCTCGCCTTTGTCTGAGATATCTGTGCTCTTCCAATTCTGGCCTCTTGAGTACCTCCAAAATGATTCAGCCTACCGTTGGTGGCTGTGCTTCCAGCTGTCTATGTCCCCTGCTCTGTAGGTGTAAATGTACTGAATTTGGCCAAGTTGTTTTCATTATTGCTTCCAAAATAAGTTTTAAGGGACTCCCACGTGATTGCTACTGCTCTGCTTTCAGCCTTGCCTCAACCTTTTCAGCTACTTTGGATTATTAAACAGGACTATCCAGGCCTTCACCTATATCCAACACAGCCACCATCCAATGCTCAATCCCTTTGAGCAGCCAGAACTCACCTGAAAAGCTTGAGAGGACCAGCAGAGTCCCCGCTCCCACCTTGGCCTACAGTACTTGAAGCACCGGCGGAGCACAGCTCAATTTCCAGAAATGTTACACGTTCAGTGAATTGGAGGTGGCCTTCAAGTGCAACAATGTGGGAGGCTGAAGCACACTCACTGCAGGAAGGAGTTGCACAACCATCTGCTCTTCAGGAACCATGTGTGGAATCAACATGCAGCCAGGTCATGTCCTGTACACTGCGATCAGTGTAGTGGACCTAGGGCTGTGACCTAGGCCTTCTCCCCTCTGCTGGCACAGGACCACCATGCACTGCCAGAGCTGAAAAGTAAACCTGTGCACAGGGTGCCAGCGCCAGAGCCACTCACACAAGCGCTCACTGACCAGCTACCCGCAGCTCGGGCCCATTCTCAACCCCAGTCCCAAGAAGAAGGAATTACCAGTGGAAGGCCGAGCAGATCACCCTGAGGGGCAAGAAGCTAGCCAAGGCCACCAGTAGATTCCATTTTGTGATGAGGAGATCATCCAGATAAAGGAAGGGATTACATTCTGTACCAATACAGTGGCTGTCAAATGTTTTTGGTTGAAGGGCCTCTTTTAGTAATTATGGATTCCACGTGAATTATAATACTATAAACTCCTTGCACATTTACATTTCTGAAGGATGTAAAGTTCATCAATACAAAAGCAAAATACTGCATCGCTGGAAATCTGAAATAAAAGCAGAATATGCTGGAATTATACTGCTGTTTACTGATGTAACATCCCTAATTTTTCCCAGTTCTGATGAAAGGTCATCAACCTGAAAGGTTAACTGTTTCTCTCTCCGCATCTGAGCACCTGAGTATTTGCAGCATTTTCTGTCATTATTAAAGTTAATCTATGTCCTGTTGGAAGAACTTGAGTGAAAGTCTGCTAGGGCTGTCTGATTTAATGAACATTGATATGATTGGTGATGTGAACGCTTTTATATTCCCTTCAGCTGAGTGTGACCCAGATGTTCAGCAACCTGCCTTTTGAATACAGTACTTCACCAGAGGACACCTCCCTGCTCTCCCTGGAGTGTGATCAGGCTTGGTGGCTCCTATTAGGAACACTGACATTGTTGAGGTGTAACCCTCTATCATCGGCCGAGTCACTGCACAGTCACTGAGTGCTTCGAGGTGTTTTCCTCCTTTGCTATTTACTGGCTTGTCTGCATTGGAATATAGCTGACATGCAGCCTAGTGTATGACATTTCTGCCATCGGGACACACTGGTGACTGGGATTTTAACTTGGCTGCGGTCACAGGCCCAGCTGCTGAACCCATTGAACAAAGCTCTGCTTGATCATCATTCCAAACCCCTAGACAAGTTGATGTTGGGGCTCCCTCCTACCCTCCACCTCCCCCAGCTCTGCAAATCAATCCCCTAAGTTGAAGACACAGTTCGAGATCCCCTTAAAATAACTTCCATTGCCAGACCTGATCGGACATAGCCAGTTCACAAAAGGCTGAGCAAAATTCAAAAAAGAAAAAAGGCTGAAAGACAGCAGAAGAATAATCAGCTGTACAGATGGAAAGAAGAACCCAAGTGAATGCAGAGTCAAAGGACCAAGCCAGATCATAAAAAGGGTGAGCAAAATTCACTGAAAGTCTGAACTTGTCTTTTAAAAATCAGGGCACTCACCAGGCAGAGCCCACCAATAGTTTAAACAGTGCAGCTGAGGGAACACTGCAGCTGAGTGTGGAGCTGGTGCCTGAACACGTGGTGGCTGAGCGTGCTCAGATTGAAAAAAATTAAAATTCCAAAAGCTGGGAATCAATGGGTTCATGATCAACAAATGCTTAGGTACTGCGAGCAATCACTGGAGTCAGGGAGGGTCCCAGAGGACTGGAAAATCACTAATGTAACCCCCCTGTTTAAGAAGGGAGTGAGGCAAAAGCCGGGAAATTACAGGCCGATTAGCCTGACCTCGGTCGTTAGTAAGATTTTAGAGTCCATTATTAAGGATGAGATTTCAGAATACTTGGAAGTGCATGGTAAAATCGGGCAAAGTCAGCATGGTTTCATCAAGGGGAGGTCATGCCTGACAAATCTGTTAGAATTCTTTGAGGAGGTAACGAGGAGGTTAGACAAAGGAGAGCCAATGGATGTTATCTACTTGGACTTCCAGAAGGCCTTTGACAAGGTGCCGCACAGGAGGCTGCTCAGTAAGATAAGAGCCCATGGTGTTAGAGGCAAGGTACTAGCATGGATAGAAGATTGGCTGTTTGGCAGGAGGCAGAAAGTGGGGATAAGGGGGTCTTTCTCAGGATGGTGGCCGGTGACTAGTGGAGTTCCGCAGGGGTCAGTGTTGGGACCACAACTTTTCACTTATACATTAATGATCTAGATGAAGGAACTGAGGGCATCCTGGCTAAGTTTGCAGATGATACAAAGATAGGTGGAGGGACAGGTAGTATTGAGGAGGCGGGGAGGCTGCAGAAGGATTTGGACAGGTTAGGTGAATGGGCAAAGAAGTGGCAGATGGAATACAACATGGGGAAGTGTGAGGTCATGCATTTTGGTAGGAAGATTAGAGGCATAGACTATTTTCTAAATGGGGAGAGAATTCAGAAATCTGGAGTGCAAAGGGACTTGGGAGTCCTAGTCTAGGATTCTCTTAAGGTTAACTTGCAGGTTGCGTTGGTAGTTAGGAAGGCAAATGCAATGTTGGAATTTATTTCAAGAGGACTAGAATATAAAAGCAGGGATGTGCTGCTGAGGCTTTATAAGGCTCTGGTCAGACCACATTTAGAATATTGTGAGCAATTTTGGGCCCCGTATCTCAGGAAGGATGTGCTGGCCCTGGAGAGGGTCCAGAGGAGGTTCACGAGAATGATCCCAGGAATGAAAGGCTTAACATGAGGAACGTTTGAGGACTATACTCGATGGAGTTTAGAAGGATGAGGGGGGATCTGATTGAAACTTACAGAATACTGAAAGGCCTGGATAGAGTGGACGTGGGGAAGATGTTTCCATTAGTAGGAAAGACTGGGATCCGAGGGCACAGCCTCAGAGTAAAGGGAAGACCTTTTAGAACATAGATAAGAAACTTCTTTAGCCAGAGAGAGGTGCATCTATGGAATTCATTGCCTCAGAAGGCTGTGGAGGCCAGGTCATTGAGTGTATTTAAGACCGAGATAGATAGGTTCTTGATTGGTCAGGGGATCAAAGGTTACGGGGAGAATGCAGTTGAGAAACTTATCAGCCATGATTGAATGGCGGAGCAGACTCGATGGGCCGAATGGCCTAATTTCTGCTCCTATGTCTTATGGTCTAAGTCTCAAAAAAGTTGATCCAGGGAGTCACTGCTGAAAAATTTAAAACACGGAAATCGCGAATGCCATTACAGCAGGAGCCCACCAAAACTAGCAAGCGCAGCAAACTTCATTGTGAAGAAAGGTATGGCAGCATCATCTTAAAAGAGAGAAAAAATGGTTACTGTGGAGCCATCTTGGAAGAAAAAACAAATTTAAAGTTGGACTCCCCTGTGTGTAAAACAATCATGGATAACAAAGTAACATTACCAAACCAATTTAGGCTAAGGCAAGGGCCAAATCTGGCGCAAAAGTAAAACAGGAAAGGTGGCCAAACCATGGCTTACGAGGGAAATTAGAGATAGTATTAGATCCAAGGAAGAGGCATACCAATTAGCCAGACAAAACAACAGACCTGAGGATTGGGAGCACTTTAGAATTCAGCAAAGGAGGACTGAGCGACTGATTAAGGGGAAAATAGAGTAGGAGAGTAAGCTTGCAGGGAACATAAAAACTGACTGTAAAAGTTTCTATAGGTATGTGAAGAGAAAAAGATTGGTGAAGACAAATGTAGGTCCCTTACAGTCAGAAATAGGGGAATTTATAATAGGGAACAAAGAAATGGCTGACCAACTAAATATATACTTTGGTTCTGTCTTCACAAAGGAGGACACAGATAACATACCAGAAATGTTGGGGAAGATAGGGTTTAGTAAGAGGGAGGAACTGAAAGAAATCTGTATTAGTAGGGAAATGGTGTTGGGGAAATTGATGGGATTGAAGGCCGATAAATCCCCAGGGCCTGATAATCTACATCCTAGAGTACTTAAGGAAGTGACCCTAGAAATAATGGATGCATTAGTGGTTATCTTCCAAGATTCTATAGACTCTGGAACAGTTCCTACAGATTGGAGGGTAGCTAATGTAACCCCACTATTTAAAAAGGGAGGCAGAGAGAAAACAGGGAATTATAGACCTGTCAGCCTGACATCAGTAATTGGGAAAATTCTAGAGTCCATTATAAAAGATTTAATAGCTGAGCACTTGGAAAACAGTGGCAGAATTGGACAGAGTCAGCATGGATTTATGAAAGGGAAGTCATGCTTCACAAATCTACTGGAATTTTAAAAGGATAGAACTAGTAGAGGTGATGAGGGGGAGCCAGTGGATGTGGTTCATTTGGACTTTCAGAAGGCTTTCAACAAAGTCCCACATAAGAGATTGGCACGTAAAATTAAAGTGCATGGGTTTGGGGGTAGTGTTTTGAGATGGATAGAAAACTGGTTGGCAGACAGGAAACAAAGAGTTGGAATAAATGGGTCTTTTTCCAAATGGCAGGCAGTGACTAGTGGGGTACTGCAGGGATCGGTGTTGGGACCCCAGTTATTCACAATATATATTAATGATTTAGATGAGGGAATTAAATGTAATATCTCCAAATTTGCAGATGACACAAAGCTGGGTGGGAGGGTGAGCTGTGAGGAGGATGCAGAGATGCTTCATTGTGATTTGGACAAACTGAGTGAGTGGGCAAATGTATGGCAGATGCAGTATAATGTGGATAAATGTGAGGTTATCCATTTTGTTGCAAAAACAGGAAGGCAGATTATTATCTAAATGGCTATAAATTGAGAGAGGGGAACGTGCAACAAGACCTAGGTGTTCTTGTACACCAGTCGCTGAAGGTAAGCATGCAGGTGCAGCAGGCGGTAAAGAAGGCAAATGGTGTGTTGGCCTTCATAGCTAGAGGATTCGAGTACAGGAACAGGGATGTCTTGCTGCAATTATACAGGGCCTTGGTGAGACCACACCTGGAATATTGTGTGCAGTTGTGGTCTCCTTATCTGAGGAAGGATGTACTTGCTATAGAGGGAGTGCAGCGAAGGTTTACCCGACTGATTCCTGGGATGGCAGGACTGACTTACGAGGAGAGATTGAGTTGATTAGGATTATATTCGCTGGAGTTCAGAAGAATGAAGGGGGATCTCACAGAAACCTATAAAGTTCTAACAGGACTAGACAGGGTAGATGCAGGAAGGATGTTCCGGGTGGTGGGGGAGTCCAGAACAAGGGGTCATAGTCTGAGGATATGGGGCAGACCATTTAGGACTGAGATGAGGAGAAATTTTTTCACCCAGAGAGTGGTGAGCCTGTGGAATTCATTACCACAGAAAGTAGTTGAGACCAAAACATTGTATGCTTTCAAGAAGGAGTTAGATATAGCTCTTGGGGGAAAAGGGATCAAAGGGTATGGGGATCAAAGCAAGAGCAGGCTATTGAATTGGATGATCATAATGAATGGTGGAGCAGGCTCAAAGGGCTGAATGGCCTACTCCTGCTCCTAGTTTCTATGTTTCTAAATCAGATGCAAAATTGGGCATCATGGAGAAGAAAATTTTTAGTTTGCAGGAGCACATCAGGATTAAGTAAGAAATCAGAAGAACTACAAGTTAATACGTTTTTATACTTTTTTGGTGTGTTTGCAGATGAAGTAATCCTAAGACAAGGTATCGGTGAATCTTCAACCACATCTGGTGAGATATTAAAAGACTTTGATAAATGTTTTAAACTCCAAGTCATGGAGAGCGCAGACTTTTTTAAAAAAAGGTCTAGAATACTCACAATAAAGCCGCTGGCTTTGAATGAAGGAAAGCTACCTGATGTAACCTTAAAGAAACAAAGCCTGCTAAAAGAAAATGAAGCTGTTTCACAGGAAAATGTTCATATCAAAGCTGCGTTGGAAGAAATCAACCAGAAGTGCAACCAGGCAAAGCAGCAGCTGGAAAAGTTACTCAGTGCCCTGAAAGACTTTCTGAAGAATCAACATGTGGCCTTGGAAAAATATGAGTTAAAAAAGATGTTGAACACTAATTCAGAAAAATCACCGTTGGACCTATCAGTCATGACAAAGCAATGCACTGAAGTGCAGCATGAGTTGTCAGGAGATCAACAAGAAAATAAACAGTTAAAAGAACAGCTGATTGTCCTTCAAGATCAAATGCAAAAGGAGTACATAATCCTTCAGCAGCATAAAGAAATGAAGACTGCCATGAAAAGCAGAATGGAAGAACAGCGGAACAAGTCAAGGAGAATCTGCTGAATTGCAAGAAAACTCAACGAAACAATTGAGCTTCTCAAAGAAAAGGGAAACCTATTGAAGGACATTCACACTCCACAAGGATCCCTCAGGTCAAAGTTTGTTCCTCTGGAAAATTACAAAGAGAAACAAAGTGAATTTAATTTCACTCTGAACAAACTGAAGAACCAGTTGGCAGTTAAGACTCAGCAATGTTCCATATTCAGGAGGAAGCCAAGACACACAAGGAAGAAACTGAAGAGCTGAAGAATAAGTTGAATGAGAAAGAGGAGGCATTGAAAGGGAAAGCCATAGAACTTTTCAATCAGCGAGCAGATACTGAAGCCACAAGTAGCATTACAGAACTGAAAAAAGTTAAGACTTCACTGGGGACAGACTTGGCCAACAGTGAAGCCAAAACAAAGGACAAGGACAAAACTCTGCTGCAAATGGAGAAAGAAAAGACAGAAATAAGATTGGAAAATATAAACCCCATGCTGAAACTCAAGGAACTAGAAGAAAAAGCATTGGATGCCTCAAACTTACTGAGAACTATTGAGTTGTTGAAAAATGACATAGCTGAAATGAAAACAAAGCACCTAGAATGTCAAGAAAAAGTTGAACAGTTGCAAGTAGAAGTTCAAAGTAGAAGTTCTCAAAAGAGTGTGAAGAGTTTCTGAAACAGCTAACAAAAGGAAAACTCAGAAATGACGAACATCTAACTAATATGAACAGCATGAAGTCGATGCTGAAACAAGAAAAGGAATTGCTGATGAATCAGGACAGGTGGTTGAATGCAGAATTAACAACCAAAACTGATTAGATTCCTGAACTTTGATTGAATATGAAGAACATGAAAGATGAGATGCGTAGTGTAGAAGAGCAAATTCAAGCTTTAAAAGCAAAAAAGGAAAATTCTAAAAAGCAGATTGACGATTTAGCGAGTGAATTGAAAGCGTCTCAGGAGCAGTCAGTGACCATGGAAGAAATATTCCAAAAAGAACTGAATGCCCAAGTGAAGTTGTTAAACTTATATAAGTGTTCCGCTGATAACTCTGAAACATATACAACTGAATTCACCAGAGTAGTTGCTGAGCTGAATGAAAAGACAAATAAGCTAAAAAAAAATTGGAAAGCAAGAGAGTAAACAAATATTTGGTTAAAATTGTGAAACAAGCGGAAATAAAGATTCCATTTTTGAAACACCAACATCCAAGATGAAGAAGGTAGGCCCCAGAGAGGAAGAAAACCCCAGTCTGCTCTATGAACTAATGAAGCAACATTCCCTTCAGGAGGAATGGGATGAACCCATGGTGTCCGAGCAAAGCAGATAGGCTGTTGATAAAGGGAAGCGCAGCACGAAGGAGCGCAAAAAGCGAATCAATTGGTGACACCCAACTCTGAATCAAGAACGTCAACCCAAAGCAACTGACACTACCACTCCTCTGAATGTGAAAAGAACAAGGTCTGGAAGAATTGCCAAGCTTCCAGACCATCTGAATTTATAAAATCAGAGACTTGAGGTGGGGAGAAGGGGTAGCAAGTAAAGAAGATTGTATCATAAATATATTTAGGTAAGGACTTGGGGCTAGGTATGTACTATAAGGATGCTTTTCAGAGCAAGAGTTAATGTGAGTGTGGGAAACCAGTGCCACCCACAATGTGATGTAAAGAGAGTCACATGATAGTAGACTGAGTACAGTAGTAGTCCAGCAGAAGCCAGCATGGAGACAGCACCCATGCAGGGCTATGCCTTGGAGATGTATATAGTTGCAAGCTGTCAATAAGCACTTAATGTTCAACCATACAAGCCTCCAGACCTCTCCGCAACCGTTCCAACAGGCTCCAGTGTCCACGCATCAATCGCTTACCATTGTCTTAGTGCCCATGTGCACCAGGCCCCTGAGGCTGACATCTAATTCCCTGGTGTGTGAACTGTTGGCTGAGCTAGCTCAAGCGGATGAAGGAATTCAAAGTAATGGCCAACCGTGCGCACACAACCTACAATCTCACAGCAACTGGTCCTATTGACATTGCCACACAGGCCCCTTGGAAAGTCTCTACAGATGCCCTTTTGAGAACCATTGAAATAGTAAATCCACTTGCCCACTGTTAGGTCTCATTGTGTTCTCGGTTTCTTCTCCAATTTTTTTCTGAATATGTTAAAGGAGGATCCTCCCTCTCACCATGATCACTGTTGAAACACAGTAGGATGAGACATAACTGTGCATCATAGTAGCAGTTGATTACAGAAGATGTGACAAAGATCAGGTTTTGGGACTTTCTACTGTGAGATCATGAGTGAGGCTACAGTTTCTTTACAAATTAACCCTCCCTTGATCCATAAATCCCATTGTTTTCAAAAAGCTTCTCCCTTCTTTTGTGCTTTCACTTCTACACCCACACAATGTATACTTCCACTTTCCACTATTATACCTGGCTTTTCCTTCCTTTCATGCTGTGAAGCACAATCAGACATTCTTTACATAGGAGTACAGCACCAAAAGAGGCCCAACTAGCCCATGCTGGCAATAAGAGATTGATCTTGGCTTACAAATGTCTTTTTTCTTTAGAATTTCAGCTAGAAGGTCTACCTCCTGATCCTTAAAACATTCTCTAATAATCTGATACCTTTATTTTCGTTTTCTAAGTAGGATCTATGCTGGCTCCTTTCTTATTCATTGTCACAAAATTATTAGTACTTATTAGTATTTCTTGCTTTAATTTATTTTTTTACATTTTTTGTTTCCTAATTTAAACAAAAGCATCCATCAGTTTTGCACCGAGATTAATGCTACTGTCAAGAATATATAAAGGGCATTGTACTTTTGACTCTCTGCCAGGTTGTTATGAACGCCAATGGTTATCTATAGCAGTAGAAATACACAACAAAAATAAAAATACCTGGAAAAACTCAACAGGTCTGGCAGCATCTGCAGAGGGGAACACAATTAATGTTTCGAGTCCGCATGACTCTTCAACAGAAGTAAGTAAAAGTTCTGCTGAAGAGTCATGTGGATTCAAAACATTAACTGTGTTCCCCTCCGCCGATGCTGCCAGACCTGCTGAGTTTTTCCAGGTATTTTTATTTTTGTTTTGGATTTCTGGATTCTGCAGTTTTTTGCTTTTATCTTAGTAGAAATACATCTTGTGTTGATTTGAAATCAAAATCAAGCAATCAGTGCACATCACTGTTTCAAATTTGTGAGCAAAATGCCAACTGTGAGAAAAATGTAAGAAAGGTGATTTACAAAGTGATGCACTGACAAGGTACTATGTTACTATGGTAATCTGAAAAGTTCATGGGTATGTGACATCTGAATTGAATTCAGTGGCTTTAGATTAATTTGAAACTTTGACAAAGACTCGTTACTTTAGCTGCTTTGCTTAGAAAGTAATTGCAGCCAATTACATCCGTTGTGTAAAGTTGTTTTTTCCAGTAAAGGGATGATAACTGTTATGTCACCATCCAATTGATCGATGTTCTATTTAATTAGCAGTTTAGTGAGTGGATGACATAGATGTTTCCTGGATTGCACTGAGACTCCGAGACTAAAAATTGTGCTTTTTCGGGTAGCGGAGTTGGCAGCAAGATGGGGTTTTTTTCTGTTCACCCTTCTTTTTCTTGATGTTATTTTTAGGGGCAGGACTGGCCAATTATATCTCCTGTTTGACCCACAGTAATTCTACTTGAATGAATCAGGCACACTTGCCATACAGAGCCATATGGCGCTATTTAATGGCGGTGACATGGATCTTGCTCGCTGGCTGAAGGGTTGGCCTAGTGAGAACTCCGTGTTGCCTCCTTTAGGATGTAGGAGGTATCATCAGTAAGTTCGCAGATGACATGAAAATTAGTGGTGTGGTAAATAACAAGCAGGAAAGCCTTAGACTATAGGAAATATAGACGGGCTGGTCAGATGGGCAGAACAGTGGCAAATGGAATTTAATCCTGAAAAGTGTATGATGATGTGTTTTGGGAGGACTAACATGGCAAGGGATTACACGATGAATGGTAGGACCCCAGGAAGTACAGAGGATCAGAGGGACCTTGGTGTGCATGCCCATAGATCCTTGAAGGCAGCAGGACAGACAGATAAGGTGGTTAAGAATACTATGGGATACTTGCCTTTTTTAGTTGAGGCATTGAATACAAGAGCAGGGAGGTTATGATGGAGCAGTATAAAGTATTAGTTAGGCCATGTCTGGAGTACTGTGTGCAGTTCTGGTCACCAAACTATAGGAAGGATGTGATTGCGCTGGAGAGGTGCAGAGGAGATTCACCAGGATGTTGTGTGGGCTGGAACATTTCAACTATGAAGAGAGACTAGATAGACTGAGGTTGTTTTCCTTAGAGCAGAGAAAGCTGAGATCGGACCTGACTAAGGTGTACAAAATTATGAGGGGCATAAATAGGGTAGATAGAAAGAAACTTTTCCCCTTAGTGGCATCAATACCCAGGAGGCATTGAATTAAGGTAAGGGGCAGGAGAGTTAGAGGGGATTTGAGGACAAGTTTTTTCACCCAGAAGGTTGGGGGGGGGTGGGTGGGGGGGGTGGTATCTGGAACTCTCTGCCTGAAAGAGTGGTAGAGGCCGGAACCCTCACAACATTTAAGAAGTATTTAGATAAACACTTGAAACGCCATAGCATACAAGGCTACAAGTCAAGTGCTGGAAAATGGGATTATAGTAGATAGGGGCTTGATGACTGGTGTGGACATGATGGGCCGAAGGGCCTTTTTCCCTGCTCTAAAACTCTGACTCTATGGCCCCAAGGCAGAAGCCCCACCAGCTGGCAGCTCTATTGAAAGGCAGCGTCACTGAGGAGGTGGTGGCTGCTGGGTACAGCAGCCATCATGGGGTCCAGTACTGTCACTGGGTTCCAGGCCACAGGTAAGTGATGGCAGAAGGAGGGTTGTTGGGATGAGGGGATCGGCAGCAAGAGCAGGGGGCAAGTTGCTCATTGTGGTCCTTCCCTTCCCTTCCCTATGCCGGGTCCCTCGACCAGGCACTCATTGCCTTTGAACAAAGATGTCCCCACCACCCCCACCACTGGGGAGCCCGCCAACAGGGTTGCTTGTCCCCATCTGTTTAATAGGCCTACTCACCACCAAACCCGCCACAGGGGAGGGCATTAAATTCTGCCCATAATGTAGGTTCTACAAAGTGGTAAGATGGTGTTCTAAAATCCCAAAATATGAGTAAGGTTGATGCTTTATTAGCTGCCACATGGATCCAGTGGGATTTTGGGAGTGTCACTTTATTGCTTTGGGGTCAAGACAATGGACAAAAGGGTACTCAGACTTCCTGCCCTATTGCACTTGCAGGAGTGGAATGGGGTATTTTAGATTTTGTAGACTCAGTCTCAAAAAAGGAAACACTAAATCAAAAATATAACAGATAGTTGCAGAAGGCTATAGTTAGCCTGTGATTTGAATTGTATTCACATAGAAGACTTTGAATCATGAGAGGGCTCAGAAAGCATAAATAGGAATGATTTAGTAGAGACCATGCAGTCATCTCATCAAATTGCTGCAGGTCCCAGAGATAGAGGAATGTTGGGAGCAAGGTCACAATTCTATTTTATTCTATAGTCAAGTTATAAATTGAGGTAAAAGCAAAATGTTGTCGATGATGGAAATCTGGAATAAAACAGAAAATGCTTGAAATACTCAGCAGGCCAGGAAGTACCTGTGCTGAGAGAAAACCAGTTAATGTTTCAGGTCAATGAAAGGTCATCAACCTGAAACATTATTCTGTTTCTCTCTCCACAAATGCTGCAGGATCTGAGTGTTTTCAACATTTTCTGTTTTCAATATATATTGAGATGCTGCTTTCAACATCAATGCTGTTGGTTAGTCTCAACAGTAAAATCTGGTCCATGATGTTCTCAATGCACTCACTAAACATGCAATTTGATTGTATTGTTAATGACTTCTTGTACTATGTGAAGGTTTGTACTCAATACAAATATAACGGTGACTCATAATGCACTGTCATCCATTCATTTGTACATCCCTGATATTTTAGAACTAAGGTTATGGATTAGGATCAAGGACATTTTACTGTGTGCAGTAAAAACTCACTTCATTTCAGTCATGAAGCTTAAGATGTCGATTGAGGCTACAGGATTCAGAATCTTCTCAAATTAAACTATTGTTTATACTGTCACTGACAAAATCTGATATCTTGAAATCACAGTTTTATTACAGAAAAAGCAAAATGAAATGGCAATGTATGACTTGATATTGTACTTGTTTTATAATTAAGTTAGGAAACCACAGTGTTAAATTTGTGGTTATTTGAACTGCTCTGTGGTTAACTATAAAGTTTATTAGACAAGACAACTTTACAATGTTTGGGGTGAAAAAATGTCCATGCACATTATAACACTGAACCAAATAGGATCAAACCCTAATCTATGCTGATCCGTTCTCTAAATTCCCTTGAGAGAAACTTGTGCTCGGTGCTTGTTCTGACGTTCACAGCACTCGCCATAAGGAGATTTATGGATCTTCACCCATTATGTGAGCCTACCATTAACTCTGAAAAATTGTCAGAACCATTCCAAGGTTAAATCTCATTCTTAAAGAAAAATTAAGTTCAGAGTAAGGGTCACTGATGGAGAGTGGAGGTGTCATGAACCTCAGCAAAGACATCAGGGGAGGCGAATTCCAACACATATTCCTACCAATTTAAAATAAACAGTCATCAAATAATCTAAAAAAAAGTAATATTCCTTAAAAATATTTGAAACTTGTTTCTCCACAAATAAATATTAAAATAAAAGGAGAAATATTATAAAAATGAACATGAATACTGCTCTTGTGATGCCGTTTCCCTTCAGTTAAAAAATACTATGTGAGCATCAGAAAAAATGGATGTTCCTAATACTGATACCTCCCATGGGTACACCAGCTTACTGGAAAAGTGGTAATTCCAATTTGGAAAAAGCACGGAAGAGAATTTTATTAGTTTTAAAAATATCCTTTATCCCAGGAACAGATTTAATTTAAAAAACACCTTTTTGAATGATCTTAAATAATAACCACACTTAGTAGCTGGAACTGTATTTGTCAATTTGGACACATGATTTGAAGCGTGGAAAGACAGGTTTACTTTGTTTTCCTCTTTGGGCAGTTAGCCTTGGATAGGAGTAGATATAATTTGATATTTGAGGTATAGTTTGAAATTTGAGCCTTTTTGATAGTTTAATTGTGAGGGTAACAACACTTGTATTTACATAGCACCTTTAACATCCTAAAGCATTATCAATAAAAATGTTGACACTTAGCCACAGAAGAAGATATCAGGATAGATGCCTGAAAGCTTGGTCAAAGGTAGGTCTTAAAGACCATCTTGAATGAGGAGAGAGAAGGTAGAGAGGCACAACCAGAGCTTGGGGCCAAGGCAGCTGAAGGCATGGTCGCCAATGTTGGAGCAATTAAAATCAGGGATGTGCAAGTTGCCAAAATTAGAGGAGCGCAGATATTTGAAAGCTTGTAGAATTGAAGCTGCCTCAGGGAGATTGAAGTGGTTTTTTAAAAAATAAATAAATGCAATAAAAATTTAATGAACCGTACCCCCATGTGACTGTTAGATGAGAAGGGACATGTTTTTATTTTTCAAAAAAAGTTTTTACTTAATTTGTAAAAGCTTTAGGAAACCTCATCCTGTTCGTGGATGAGGTTTCCTAAAAAAACATAAAGGCTGCTTGACCTTTTTGCCTGTGCGAAATTCAGGTTGATAACCTGGTTAGTGGCCTTAATAGGCCTATCAATTATCGGCGGGCTCGCAGCTAACTCCAGCGCGCACCCGCCAAATGAAATATTGCATGACTTCGCAGGGCTGCACGCCTGATGTTATCGCGCGTCAATTAGCATCCCACATGTAGGGCGCATGCCCGCACATCGAATGGAAAATTCTTCCCTAAGTTGTTGTTAGTGTCTGGCTCGGTACCGGTGTGTACAAGGCTGATTACTGCTGGGTCCATATTGTTAATAAAGCTAAAAATACAGTCCAAAACAAGTTATTTGCAACAACTTGTGTGGTTTTAGTAAATGATTTGATGAAGAGACCATTCTTGTTATTTTTAACTTTGGAGGATTTCACAGGTATTTATATACTTAAATCATGAATTAAAAATATATTAATGTTCATTGCTTATTTGAAGATCCCATATAAGCCCCAATTCTGCATTTCCATGAAAATCTGTGCTGGGAATGATGCAAAACCAGTTAAAAACACGTTGATAACAATTTTTGATGGAGCGGAGGGGTGATGAGGTGATTTCAATAATTATCGTAAACACCTAGTGTTTGAATGGAAGTTGTCTTAACTGGGGGGAGACATAAATTCTGGCTAGCAGCTCAAATTTAAAGGGCTAGTTACCCATATTTAAAAGGATGCAGTGCATTTGGGTGAAAATATTATTTTAACCATTATTAAGGTGGGTCTTGGCCAATTTACCCAGAGAAACAACAATTAACAAGTAAAATTCACTTTTGAGAAACCCAGCCCTACAAGATTGACTCTTTATCACTGCTGCACCAGTTTCATATGGGTGAGCAGGTGCAGCAAGAAAACCTATATTTACAGAATATTTGCAGCTTTGATGAGGCTTGATCTGATCAGCAGCACAGTCTCCAAAAAAGCTTGGCAATTTTCCTGGTTGCAAAATGCAGTACACTGAGCCAATCTGCATACTTGATTTCACAAGCTGCCCTTGCCTTTTAAGAGATACCATCCTGCCAGTAGAGTTTTGCAAAAATGGCAATGTCTTTTCAGCCTCTACTGGCAGAACTGTTTGAATGACCTGCAATTCACAAGGGCTAAATGACATTTTCATGACATTATTGTAATAGCTTAATGTATGGTGATTTATTTTTCTAATAAATAATAAGACTTCAGTTACATGGATAAATTGGTGAAGCTGGGGCTATTCTCCTTAGGGAAGAGAAGGTTGACAGGAGATTTGATAGAAGTGTTCAAAATCAAAAGGGGCCTGGGTAGAATAGTTAGAATAGATAGAGTAGATCCCATTGACAGAAGGGCCGAGAACCAGAGGATTTAAGGTGATTGACCAAAGAACCAGAGGCAACATGAAGAAAAATATTTTTATGCAGTGAGTGGTTAGGATCTAGAATAAACTGTCTGAGAGTGTGGCAGAGGAAGATTCAATTGTGGCTTTCAAAAGAAAATTTGATAATTATCTGAAGAAAATAATTTGCAGGGCTACAGAGAAAAGGCACAGGAGTGGGACTAGCTGAATAGCTCTTAAGAGAACTGGCATGGGCATGATTGGCCAAAAGGCCTCCAGTGCTGTTACCATTCTGTGATTCTATGTAAGACTCTTTGAGCTATACCTTCCACTCAATTAATTTCATGTGATCTGAAGATGGAATTGGACACTACTTTCCTGACCCTGAGGGAGAAGGACAAGTTGGGTATAAAAGATAAGACCTAGTCTTGAGATAGAAGGGTGAACATTTACATGCTTTGTGTTTCTGACTTGCACCATGCTAATTGCTCCTTATCAAATACACTCTTTAATCATCTCAAGAATTTGAAAAAGTTGGAAGTCCATTTTTCCAATGCTGAGCATGGGTTAATGCCTGCACACTATAAAAATTGCACACTAGGGAGTGTAGCCCAAACATGTAAAATATGTGGACTTTGCTTATCAGGATTTTTATCTATTTCATGTACTGGTGGCATGGTGTATCTTATCTGGAGATACTGTGCCCTACTCACGTAGTTACTTCAAACTGGTTTATTTATGCACACTATATACATGATGAGCTACAAAGTAGGCACATCTCTCCTGAGTGCTGCCTGCTCTATCTGCTGTACAGAGTCTCTAGTACATGAATGCTGATGTCACTGTTACATCATGGGCTACATCACTTAATACCTTAACTATTCTATTAACCTAATAAACTACAATACCTTTCTATTTTCTCCCTTTCTCTTTCCCTTTGCCGCTTTATAATGGTATATATAATACAATTGTCACTGATATCAGTCGATCAAATGGGTGATAAAATGTGAGGATTTTCAATTGTTTTACCCACAGCTGGTAGAGCACTATACTACACAGCAGTAGTGCTGATTGTGCTTTGTAACATTTAAACATTAGAAATACATTCCACTGTTTTATGATTTTTGAAACCCTTTTCCACAGACAGGAATTATTATTCAGCACTGAGGTAGAAAAATAGGTTTTGAAAGAATTGAATATTTTTTATATTCTGCTCCCATCCCCTGTCTGTTATAGCACATCAGTCCTGTTCAAGGCTTTCATCAAGTCATTGTGGATCCACTTGCACACATAGGGGTAAATGTTCTGAGTCCATACAGACGGCGAATCAACTTGCCTACCATCAGCACCTCTTGCAACATCGTAGTCATAGAATCAGAGAATGATTACAGTGCAGTTGGGCATTCAGTCCTTTGTGTCCAAGCAGGTTCTCTGCAAGAGCAACTCAGCTCGTCACAGTTCCCAACGCTTTCCCTGCAGCTCTGCGAATTTTTTACCTTCAGATAATTATCCAATTCCCATTTGAAAGCCACACCTTGAGTCTGCCTTTACCGCATTGTCTCTCAGGTGGTATATTCCAAGTCCCAACTACACAGCGAATGAAAAAAAAGGTTTATCCTCCCATGCTGCCTTTGATCCTTTTGTCATTCACCTTAAATTAGTGTCCTCTGGTTCTTAGCCCTTCCACCAATAGGAACAGTTTCTCTCCATCTACATTGTCCTGACCTCCCCCCACCCCTTATGATTTTGAATACCTCTGTTAAGCCTCTTTTTATGGACAACGGTCTCAGCTTCTTCAACCTATCCACTTAACTGAATTCCCTCGTTCCTGAAATCATATTTGTGAGTCTTTTCTGCACCCTCTCTAATGCCTTCTCATCCTCACCAAAATATGGTGCCCAGAACTGAAAATACTAATCCAGGTGAGGATGAAGCAGTGTTTTATAAATGCTCACCATAACTCCTTGCTTTTCTTTATGCCTAATTTTATAAAACCCAGGATACCATATGCCTTGTTAACCACTTTTCTAACTGCCCTGCCACCTTCAACAATTTGTACACCTATACCTTCAGGTTCCTTTGCTCCTGCACCCCTTTTATAATTGTATCCTTTAATTTATATTATTTTAATTTAATTTTTAAATTATTATGATTTAATTTAATATATATGCAATTTTTATAATAAATGTTGTTGGCAATTAGCCTTCTTGTAAAGTCAAAAATTTTATGTTGTTTCTATTCCTGCCTATATAAATGTAAATCTTTATTTCCCTACCTCGAGAATAAAAAATTTAATAAACAGACAGATTTTATATTTGCTTGACCTCAATATGGCAGTGTTTTCATTAGTCAAATATATGCAAGAAACAATTTCCAGTTTTACCTCAAGGAATGATTAACCATAAAAGCCAATGAAATTTACACATATTTACACACCTAATAATTTAACAAAACTGGTGCCCACAATGACACACATTAATGACGTTCAGAACAATACTGTTCCATATCAATATCAATATCAATATCAACTACTCCATGAAACTAGCAATTTTCTGACATTTGACTCACTCTCTGGTTTCCAGCAAAGCCACATTAAAAGAAAAAAGAAGCTCCATGCAAGAAGAGATCAGAAGAATATTTTTCAAATAAAATAATGATGTTATATAATGGACTTCTGACTAAAGCAGTTAATGCCCTGTCAATTAAATCTTTGAGATAACTTATTTTTAAAAATGGAGTGTTGTTAAACGACCATGCATTATTCCCGATGGAGAAGCACAAAGGAAATTTGCTGCATGTCTCTCTCAAAGCTGTCATTAAGATAGCTGCTTGGGAAAGCATGACAGCATTGTGTGTGTGTGTCTCCGTTTTTCTTCCTGTGAAGAAATATATTGCCTCTGATTGATACCTTCTTCAATAACTTTGTATGAAACAGACCTTGGTAGAACAAGAATTATAGTGCAGCCTATATGTATTTATTCCTGACATAGAGCCCTGCACACTGGGAGCGCATGTGGGGTACCCAGCTACAGAGAACAATAGAGCTTGCAGGATTTTCCAACCAACTGGATACAAAATCCTGTGGGACCAGCTGACCTTTGCAGCTGATTTCTTAATATGAGTTCCTGGAGTGGAATTTAATAAGATGAGCGTGGCTCCCAAGCACAGGACAAGAAGTGGGCGCTTCATCCACTTACATGTCGGGAGCCCCGATCACAATGTAAATTTTAAGTGCATATGATGGACAAGTCCCATGTACAATCACATGGAGGGGGGGGGATTGCTTTCAGTAGGTTTCCTCCTCATCAGTTTCTGATGTCGGGTGGCAATAAGGCGCAGTAGTCGTAAAAGAAAAATTAAGTGGCATTGACTGCACAATGGTGGCATGAGAACTGAGGCACTGTTATGATTTGCAGATGTATATAGACATCACAATATGTATTGTTCACTTGACCATTGCGTGTGCGTTTTGTGCATTTGTTGCCCTCCTTCAGAGGGCATACTGCACTATTATGCTTCATGTTTGGCAGTTGTTACTGAATGAAGGAGACTGTGGGACATCTCAACTGTGAAAGCAACAATATGCAGGTGGCCAATCTCTATTGGATGGTCATGTGTGGGAGTGAATTATATTCTCAAGGCAATGCGACATGGTTCCACATGCAGCCTCTACTGGCCTCCCCATAAATAAATTGCCAAGCAGATTGGTTGAGGTCACAGACGAGTGCGAGAAGTGAGGTGCTGCTAATGCAATTGTGGCCTTGACGATGTGAGCAAGGAGCTGTTAGATGGCGCACGATAGCTTCATTGATTTGAGTGCCAGTGTAAAGCTGGTATTCTCGGGAGTGGGGAGTCATCTTTTTTCAGCGTGTGGGAATGCTCCACGATTGGGTAGCGACAATACAGAAATCTGGGAGAAATGCTATAGCGGGAAGCCCATACCTGGGACATGGGACAGGAGGGCAAATTTCGGGACAGTCCCAGAAAATCCTGGACGGTCAGTTACCATGGCTTTCACATCACCTTGGCAAAATATTTGTAGACAGTTTGATTATTTTTCTGTAGCTTCCCAATAATCCATTAGAATTTTCATTGGGAAAAACCATGCACCAAATATTACCTCTGCTAAGTCTACTAACACTAAACCCCTCTTGTATGACATAAATCAACACTGCAGAGTGAGAAAGACACGTTCAGTGTTTTTATTTCAGGAAACATTTTTACAGTTTTGATATACTTAAGTTATCCATGAAGTGAGCTCTCTATTATGGTAGATAATAGGAATTCTGCTGTAGTTCACTGTATTATGAGAAGCCGTGCCAGAGACTGCTTTATTTGGATTTTAGTCATCGGTTTCTTAGAATGTGTTTAGATGGTCTTATCATTGCTGGTAAACTGGAGAGCTTCTTCTGTTGAATTGATTTTTGAGGGTTAATGATGGAGTGATTTCTAATCTGTTTCCATGACTGATGGAGCAAAACAAGGGTCAATGGAGGAAATATACATGGGGAGTTAGGAGTTGGTATGTGCAGGGAACGTCTGATCGTGACGTCTGATCGGGATCCTGACTCTGGGTTTCATCCCAGGGCGTTCAGAGATGAATGGGGAACCCCGGTGCTGCTGTCAAATAAGTCATTTAACTATTATAATAGGTGATGAAATACCGGGAGGAATTTTCCATGCCCGCTGGTGTCGGGCGTGCTTGGCAGCATGAGCGGACAATATAGCGAGACGGCTACAAATCGGTTTCAGGATGTCTTTGTGATCATCTGCTAAGCTCGTAGATGGCGGGCCGCATTCCCTGCCATCAGACGTTGGGAACCTCGCTGTAATAGATGTGAATATCATTAGAAGGCCAGCCTGACGGAATCATCCGCAGCCCCCATCCCTAACCCCCTCCCCCCCCCACCCCCCTTGGTGGATCATCCACCCACCACGCCAATGTGTTTCACAACACATCATATAAGGCATGCATTTGACAATCTTGAGGGGAACTCAGAGGTAAGTACACAGTAATGTTGCGCAGCACTCGCCCAGTTCACCTGTTGGACTTCAAATGGAAGGCACGTTGGAGGGATGGGGGCAAGGGCTGCCCTGTGGTTGAAGGTAGTACACAAGCATATGCAGGGTGGGAGGAAAAACGGATGGGCGTTGGAGACACTTTGTATAAAGTGACCATTGCTCTACAGCCGAGACAGTTCAGACGCAGCCACATTGATATGCGTAGAGTCTCTAGCTTATCTGCCCACTCAAGCAACGCAGAGGCATCAAATTGCTACCAAGTGCTCCAGAGCTTTGCACCCCTTGGGTACAGACTAATAAGTGTTTTAGTGGACTGCAGACCAGTTGGATGACAGGGCATGTTGTACAATCTCCTTGCTAAAGCTGGCCATGGAGCAGTCACTGGTGGAAGCGCTCACAGCCCCTTGCAAAGTCATCATCTCGGTTTGGACGAGTCTCCCTCATGGTTCAAGCTAACAGTGCAGCCATGTAGCATGGGTTAGGAGAATTACTGTGCCTGAGCTGAGAGCACAGCATGCAGTCTAATGGGCAAGGCTGCCACCAATCAGTCAGGTGGAAAGGGACAGAGGTGGTTGTGGTTTCGGGCTGCCATGCAGCGCACTAAACTCTGGCCCTCCAAGTGGTGGCCAGCGCTCTCCAGGATGTGTTAAGGGGCCTTCAGACTTAACCAAGAGAGGTTCTTAGTATATCCAAGCTAACCCACGTATCTCTCTCTTGCATCCTGCAAAAGGAGTACATCAGAAGTATGGAGCCTATTGAACTAGCTGTATGCCTCGTGGCTTACAGAGAGTGAAGACAACGGAGAAGAGAGCGACGGAGGCGCCTGGTTGTGCAGAGGGCGGAGCTGCACCCTCAGGTGCTGTAGAGCCACAATGAGCCGTCGTTGGTTGGCGCCTAGCGACATCCAGGGTCTGTAGATGGCGCCTTTCATTCCTGAAGATGATCGACAACCAGTGTCGCTGAAGACTGTGCATGTCTGGGGAACTGGCTGGTCACATCTGCCAGCTACTGCAGGATTTGGCGCCACTGGGACATGGAGGACATACACTGCCAGTGGCTGTCAAAGTGACCGTGGCACTCAATTTCTACGCCATTGGCCCTTTCAGGGCTCCGCAGGTGGCCTCTGTGGGATATCACCAGCCTCCACCCAAAATGCATCCATGAGGTCACGGATTCTTTGCAAAGGCACACAAATTTGTGAATTTCATCCGGGACCAAGAGAACCAGGCTGCAAGAGCGATTAGATTTGCTCAGATCTCGGGTTTTCCACAGGTGCAGGGTGTGACCGGCTGCACTCACATGGCGTTCTGATCTCCACCGCAACAAGGGGTCAACTATACAGCTAGTGTGCGACCACCACAAACGCATCCTGCATGTCTGTGCACAGTTTCCAGGAAATGTCCATGACTCCTACATTCTCAGTTGGTCTCAGATCCCTTATGTCTTCCAGGGACCACAGAGGCTGCAGAGTTGGTTCCTAGCAGACAAGGGCTACCCGTAGAGGATGTGGCTGATGACACCCATGCGACGGCCTCAGACTGCAGCAAAGCTATAATAAGGCTCATGCTGCAACTCACAACTTAGTGAAGCAAACCATCAGGATGCTGAAAATGAGGTTCTGGTGCCTGGACCAGCCTGTTGGTGCCCTGCAATATAGTCCACATAGGGTGTCATGCATCGTTGTCGCCTGCTGCGTCCTTTACAACCTGGCACTCCAACAGGGAGATGAGCTGGCTGAGGAGGAGATGCAGGAGCTGGAGGTCTCCTCTGATGAGGGAGATGTCGACGATGATGAGGGTGGGGAGGTCCTCGAAGGTGATGATGATGGTGATGAGTCCCTCGCACTGGCTAGACGATGCAGGCCCGCTCGGGGTGACCTCATTGCTATTTGTAGAGGATGAGACGACATGCAGTGAGGTGTCCCCATGGATTCTCAAGTTGTATCTTTGAATGTTTGACTCCAGTCTGGCTTATGGCAGCGCATGTACCCTCTGTGATAATGCTCCTGTCATTGAAACACAATGGAAGCACTAATAGCCACTAGGTAGCATAAGGATGATGATGACATGCAGTGAGGACACTCCATAGATCTTCACATAGCCTCTGAGGATGTCTGACTCCTGTCTGACCGAGGGCAGCTTGCTTGCGCTCTGTGATCAGGGTTATATCATGGAGACACAGCCATGAAACATTAAAAGCACCTGATCCTTTGTCTGCTTTAACCACCTGAACCTTCAGGAACACAGTCACTGGTTACAGATGCTGAGGAGATGGGGGCCAGCCCCAATTTAAAAGTGCTGAGAGCGCACAGAGAGAATGACGAAACTCTGTGACACTTGCCCATGACATTCTGGCAGCAAAGACAAGCACTGTCGAGATGCAGGCATTAGTAACATGCCCAGGGAGTTTAGTTACAATATTGAACAGTATGTACACAGGCTGTGTTTCCTGATTGGGCTCAGGTGCAGCTTGTCCCTGCCTGAGTGGGAGCTGTTGCTGTGTGCTGGTGCTGGCTGTGGCTGCTGCTACTGGGAGAGGTACACCCTGCTGCTACTATTGCTTTTTCCAAAATACTTCTCTGAACTTTTACAAGCTGCTCTGGTTTTGCTGCTGCCCAAGGGACACTAGAAGCTGACTGTTGTTATTGTTGCCAGGGCTGCATGAGCCTGGAGCCTGCAGGGCCTGAGGCCTGAAGAATTGGAGGAGAGAGAGAGACGAGGTGCTGCAAGACAGGGAGGCCAGGAGGCAAGGACTCTTTTCATTACATCTGTGGTGGATGTCTGGACTTCTGTCTGGTGGAGGTTGTGAAGACTGTGTTGCTTTGTAGGGGGAGGAGGACGACTACTGAAGGGATTGGGGAGAAGGGGTGCGTGCGTGTGTCCATTTAACATCTTGCCCCTCCCCCTTCTCGCTCCACCTGTGTCCAAGTCCAAGTAGCAGTGCTGCCTGGTGAACAGGGAGGGACCTGACTTCTGTGTACCGGCTACCTGGTGAAGACATCACCCTCTCCCTATGGGAAGAACAGCTAGGCCCCCAGCACCCTACATCACTCCACCCAGCGACACCCACCCACCCTGCACCCATTACCCTTTCCCCTTCTGTGCCTCCCTGTACTTTTTTCCTCTTTCTCCCCTCCCCTTCTGTCTCTGCACACCATCAGGAGAGAGAGGGTAATTCTTCAGTCCCCCTCCCTTCCTAAATGCTATTGCGACCACTGACAGAGCTCGGGGTGGGTGTGGCTCATCCCCCAATGGCTGCCGGGGGGACCCTCTTGGGCAGCTATGGAGGCAGTGCTATCACTAGTGATGGGGCCCGCCAAGAAGGCCTATGCGGGAGTGACTGCTTCAGTGGCCTCCGCCGCTCCAGTGGCCCTGTCACCATTCCGCCCCTGACCAGGGCCATGGGGATAAAGAGCTAAATTCACCCCTAGATGACTGTAGAAATGCGCATGAAGATTTTGGCCGGGATTGTCAGCCCCTTGGCCATCGTCGTGGCCTCGCGCAGTCTCCACCCCCTGTACTCCTTCCAGCACCAGGGCTTTGTTCACCTGTCCCGGGAGGAGTGCACGGGGGGGGGCAGTTTGATGTCACCTTTGAGGGGGCTGCCTACCGCGCCTTCTGGTCAGCAGACAGTGTGCGGGGCACACCCGAAAGAGCTGTCCTGACTCCAAGGCCGCCAGTGTTACTCAGGCATCTGTGGCTGGCACTGCCATTCCTCCCCCTCGCCACCACTCCATCTTCCTCCCCGCATGGTGAGGTGCTGCTGGCAGCCACCGCTATCTCGGCTACCGGCGAGTCGGGGGGAGTGACCCCATGCCGGAAGACATGCCATGCGGAGGCGGACCCCAAACCCCCTGAACCCCTCAAACCAACCCTGACCCCCAGACACCCAGGGACTCCGGCTCGAGGAGGAAAACATCATCCGGCCCCGGCAACATGGCTGCGCATGCTTCCGGGCCTGTGTGCGCCTCAGTGTCATGTGCCGGGCCCAGCGTCGTTCATGCGTGGGCTCCTGGGTCCAGCAGCAATGGGGCGCATGACCCTGAGCCAGTGGTTGTCCCAAAGAGAATAGACCAGCCAAAACCCCAGAGGACGGAGCATCCAGAGGGGCTGGGCGAGGCGGCAGGTGCCTCGCAGATGGAGGCCTCACCAGCCCCCAGCCCACCACAGAAGAGACGCCACCACTTGGAGGGGGAGGACCACGTGACTTATGAGGTTGGATGTGACCCTCCCCCAATGAAAAGGTAGTGGTGTCTCAACCCCATGAGTCCTCACTCTGCCCTCTGGGGGAGCCCAGATCCCCAACCTCTTGATGCAGTTCCCTGAACAGGGCCCCTCAGGAGTTGGTGAGGGTATTGTCCTTGCGGTGGTGCCCAGCCCGACCCACCTTGCAGCTCCAAAATGCCACCTGGCCTGCCAGGGGACTGCGGCAATCCATTCACGGCCCCAACTGCTGGGCCATTGGGCAGCAGTGGTGAACAAGGCCTCTCTGCTCCCTCCCAACCTTCAGCGCTGATCCGTAGCTTTTTCTGGACTTGACGGGCGACCCGGAGCCTGAGGGGGATTGAGGCTCTGAGCCGCCGCTGGCCTTTGGCCCATATCTCCAAGAGGAGACCAGAGAGGACCCCTCTGCCCTTGCTCCTGGGGGTGGAGTCGAGGTGGAGGTGGAGCCAACTGGCAGCTCCGAACCAGCCCCCGTACTCAGTACAGGGGAGGGGTTGAAGCTGGAGGCTGGAGGAGGATAGGGTTTCGGCGGTGAGCACCTGTCTGGCCAATTGTGTTCTATCTGCGTGGATCTTTTCCTGTGCCTCTTACAGAGGGGGTTGTCGGGATTGGTTCTGCAAGGGCCGGGCATCAGGATGGTCTTCTTGGCTTACGCCGATGACATACTCCTCATGTTCACCGACACGGCTGACCTGCGGAGGATGCGCGAGTGCCAGGTGGTCTACTCTGCTGTGTCCTCTGCCAGGATCAACTGAGGCAAGTGTTCTGGTCTCCCGGTCAGTCACTGGCAGGTGGATACCCTAACTGAGGAGCTCAGGCCTTTCACCTGAAACAGGACCAGCCTCCTCTGCTTGGGGATCCACCTTTGCTCTGCTGAAAAATCCTGACCAGCGACCTGGCAAGAGCTGGAGGCCAAAGTCACCACTCGCCTGCGGTGCTGGACACGACTGTTCCAAGTGCTGTCTCACTGGGGTTAAGTTCTGGTCATAAACCAGCTGATTTCCGCCATGTTGTGGTACCGGAGGTAA